>NC_139695.1:803686-1156686 GCF_964106915.1 Podarcis gaigeae | reverse complement strand
TCAGGCACTCACTCAGAGGAGTTCTCCCGGGCAGGAGGCAGCAAGCAGCAAGCAGTCCTTGTGAGGCTTCAGGCCCCGCCCCAGGCCAGATGGTAAGTGGCAAGAGCAGGGCCCTCAGGCACTCACTCAGGGGAGTCCTCCTGGGCAGCAGGCAGCAAGCAATTCTTGTGAGGCTTCAGGCCCTGCCCCAGGCCAGATGGTAAGTGGCAGGAAGGAGCAGGGCCCTCAGGCACTCACTCAGGGGAGTCTCCCGGGCAGCAAGCAGCAAGCAGTCCTTGTGAGGCTTCAGGCCCCGCCCCAGGCCAGATGGTAAGTGGCAGGAAGGAGCAGGGCCCTCAGGCACTCACGCAGAGGAGTCCTCCTGGGCAGGAGGCAGCAAGCAGCAAGCAGTCCTTGTGAGGCTTCAGGCCCCGCCCCAGGCCAGATGGTAAGTGGCAAGAGCAGGGACCTCAGGCACTCACTCAGGGGAGTCTCCCGGGCAGCAGGCAGCAAGCAGCAAGCAGCAAGCAGTCCTTGTGAGGATTCAGGCTCCACCCCAGGCCAGATGGTAAGTGGCAAGAGCAGGGCCCTCAGGCACTCACTCAGAGGAGTCCTCCCGGGCAGGAGGCAGCAAGCAGCAAGCAGTCCTTGTGAGGCTTCAGGCCCCGCCCCAGGCCAGATGGTAAGTGACAGGAAGGAGCAGGGCCCTCAGGCACTCACTCAGGGGAGTCTCCCGGGCAGCAGGCAGCAAACAGCAAGCAGTCCTTGTGAGGCTTCAGGCCCCGCCCCAGGCCAGATGGTAAGTGGCAGGAAGGAGCAGGGCCCTCAGGCACTCACTCAGGGGAGTCCTCCTGGGCAGCAGGCAGCAGGCAGCAAGCAGCAAGCAGTCCTTGTGAGGCTTCAGGCCCCGCCCCAGGCCAGATGGTAAGTGGCAAGAGCAGGGCCCTCAGGCACTCACTCAGGGGAGTCTCCCGGGCAGCAAGCAGCAAGCAGCAAGCAGTCCTTGTGAGGCTTCAGGCCCGGCCCCAGGCCAGATGGTAAGTGGCAGGAAGGAGCAGGGCCCTCAGGCACTCACTCAGAGGAGTCCTCCCGGGCAGGAGGCAGCAAGCAGCAAGCAGTCCTTGTGAGGCTTCAGGCCCCGCCCCAGGCCAAATGGTATGTGGCAGGAGCAGGGCCCTCAGGCACTCACTCAGAGGAGTCCTCCCGGGCAGGAGGCAGCAAGCAGCAAGCAGTCCTTGTGAGGCTTCAGGCCCCGCCCCAGGCCAGATGGTAAGCGGCAAGAGCAGGGCCCTCAGGCACTTACTCAGAGGAGTCCTCCCGGGCAGGAGGCAGGAAGCAGCAAGCAGTCCTTGTGAGGCTTCAGGCCCCGCCCCAGGCCAGATGGTAAGTGGCAGGAAGGAGCAGGGCCCTCAGGCACTCACTCAGAGGAGTCCTCATGGGCAGGACGCAGCAAGCAGCAAGCAGTCCTTGTGAGGCTTTAGGCCCCGCCCCAGGCCAGATGGTAAGTGGCAGGAAGGAGCAGGGCCCTCAGGCACTCACTCAGAGGAGTCCTCATGGGCAGGACGCAGCAAGCAGCAAGCAGTCCTTGTGAGGCTTCAGGCCCTGCCCCAGGCCAGATGGTAAGTGGCAAGAGCAGCGCCCTCAGGCACTCACTCAGGGGAGTCCTCCTGGGCAGCAGGCAGCAAGCAGTTCTTGTGAGGATTCAGGCCACGCCCCAGGCCAGATGGTAAGTGGCAAGAGCAGGGCCCTCAGGCACTCACTCAGGGGAGTCCTCCTGGGCAGCAGGCAGCAAGCAGCAAGCAGTCCTTGTGAGGCTTCAGGCCCCGCCCCAGGCCAGATGGTAAGCGGCAAGAGCAGGGCCCTCAGGCACTCACTCAGGGGAGTCCTCCTGGGCAGCAGGCAGCAAGCAGCAAGCAGTCCTGTGAGGATTCAGGCCCTGCCCCAGGCCAGATGGTAAGTGGCAGGAAGGAGCAGGGCCCTCAGGCACTCACTCAGGGAAGTCTCCCGGGCAGCAAGCAGCAAGCAGCAAGCAGCAAGCAGCAAGCAGCAAGCAGTCCTTGTGAGGCTTCAGGCCCCGCCCCAGGCCAGATGGTAAGTGGCAGGAAGGAGCAGGGCCCTCAGGCACTCACTCAGAGGAGTCCTCATGGGCAGGACGCAGCAAGCAGCAAGCAGTCCTTGTGAGGCTTTAGGCCCCGCCCCAGGCCAGATGGTAAGTGGCAGGAAGGAGCAGGGCCCTCAGGCACTCACTCAGAGGAGTCCTCATGGGCAGGACGCAGCAAGCAGCAAGCAGTCCTTGTGAGGCTTCAGGCCCTGCCCCAGGCCAGATGGTAAGTGGCAAGAGCAGCACCCTCAGGCACTCACTCAGGGGAGTCCTCCTGGGTAGCAGGCAGCAAGCAGTTCTTGTGAGGATTCAGGCCCCGCCCCAGGCCAGATGGTAAGTGGCAAGAGCAGGGCCCTCAGGCACTCACTCAGGGGAGTCCTCCTGGGCAGCAGGCAGCAAGCAGCAAGCAGTCCTTGTGAGGCTTCAGGCCCCGCCCCAGGCCAGATGGTAAGCGGCAAGAGCAGGGCCCTCAGGCACTCACTCAGGGGAGTCCTCCTGGGCAGCAGGCAGCAAGCAGCAAGCAGTCCTGTGAGGATTCAGGCCCTGCCCCAGGCCAGATGGTAAGTGGCAGGAAGGAGCAGGGCCCTCAGGCACTCACTCAGGGGAGTCCTCCAGGGCAGCAGGCAGCAAGCAGCAAGCAGTCCTTGTGAGGCTTCAGGCCCCGCCCCAGGCCAGATGGTAAATGGCAAGTGCAGGGCCCTCAGGCACTCACTCAGGGGAGTCTCCCGGGCAGCAGGCAGCAAGCAGCAAGCAGTCCTTGTGAGGCTTCAGGCCCCGCCCCAGGCCAGATGGTAAGTGGCAAGAGCAGGGCCCTGAGGCACTCACTCAGAGGAGTCCTCACGGGCAGGGGGCAGCAAGCAGCAAGCAATCCTTGTGAGGCTTCAGGCCCCGTCCCAGGCCAGATGGTAAGTGGCAAGAGCAGGGCCCTCAGGCACTCACTCAGGGGAGTCCTCCTGGGCAGCAGGCAGCAAGCAGTTCTTGTGAGGCTTCAGGCCCTGCCCCAGGCCAGATGGTAAGTGGCAGGAAGGAGCAGGGCCCTCAGGCACTCACTCAGGGGAGTCTCCCGGGCAGCAAGCAGCAAGCAGTCCTTGTGAGGCTTCAGGCCCCGCCCCAGGCCAGATGGTAAGTGGCAGGAAGGAGCAGGGCCCTCAGGCACTCACGCAGAGGAGTCCTCCCAGGCAGGAGGCAGCAAGCAGCAAGCAGTCCTTGTGAGGCTTCAGGCCCCGCCCCAGGCCAGATGGTAAGTGGCAAGAGCAGGGACCTCAGGCACTCACTCAGGGGAGTCTCCCGGGCAGCAGGCAGCAAGCAGCAAGCAGTCCTTGTGAGGCTTCAGGCTCCACCCCAGGCCAGATGGTAAGTGGCAAGAGCAGGGTCCTCAGGCACTCACTCAGAGGAGTCCTCCCGGGCAGGAGGCAGCAAGCAGCAAGCAGTCCTTCTGAGGCTTCAGGCCCCGCCCCAGGCCAGATGGTAAGTGGCAGGAAGGAGCAGGGCCCTCAGGCACTCACTCAGAGGAGTCCTCCCGGGCAGGAGGCAGCAAGCAGCAAGCAGTCCTTGTGAAGCTTCAGGCCCTGCCCGAGGCCAGATGGTAAGTGGCAGGAAGGAGCAGGGCCCTCAGGCACTCACTCAGAGGAGTTTCCCGGGCAGCAAGCAGCAAGCAGCAAGCAGCAAGCAGCAAGCAGTCCTTGTGAGGCTTCAGGCCCCGCCCCAGGCCAGATGGTAAGTGGCAGGAAGGAGCAGGGCCCTCAGGCACTCACTCAGGGGAGTCCTCCCGGGCAGCAGGCAGCAAGCAGCAAGCAGTCATGTGAGGCTTCAGGCCACGCCCCAGGCCCGATGGTAAGTGGCAAGAGCAGAGCCCTCAGGCACTCACTCAGGGGAGTCTCCCGGGTAGCAGGCAGCAAGCAGCAAGCAGTCCTTCTGAGGCTTCAGGCCCCGCGCCAGGCCAGATGGTCAGTGGCAGGAAGGAGCAGGGCCCTCAGGCACTCACTCAGGGGAGTCTCCCGGGCAGCAGGCAGCAAACAGCAAGCAGTCCTTGTGAGGCTTCAGGCCCCGCCCCAGGCCAGATGGTAAGTGGCAAGAGCAGGGCCCTCAGGCACTCACTCAGGGGAGTCTCCCGGGCAGCAGGCAGCAAACAGCAAGCAGTCCTCGTGGGGCTTCAGGCCCCGCCCCAGGCCAGATGGTAAGTGGCAGGAAGGAGCAGGGCCCTCAGGCACTCACTCAGGGGAGTCCTCCTGGGCAGCAGGCAGCAGACAGCAAGCAGCAAGCAGCAAGCAGTCCTTGTGAGGCTTCAGGCCCCGCCCCAGGCCAGATGGTAAGTGGCAAGAGCAGGGCCCTCAGGCACTCACTCAGGGGAGTCTCCCGGGCAGCAGGCAGCAAGCAGCAAGCAGTCCTTGTGAGGCTTCAGGCCCCGCCCCAGGCCAGATGGTAAGTGGCAGGAAGGAGCAGGGCCCTCAGGCACTCACTCAGAGGAGTCCTCCCGGGCAGGAGGCAGCAAGCAGCAAGCAGTCCTTGTGAGGCTTCAGGCCCCGCCCCAGGCCAAATGGTATGTGGCAGGAGCAGGGCCCTCAGGCACTCACTCAGAGGAGTCCTCCCGGGCAGGAGGCAGCAAGCAGCAAGCAGTCCTTGTGAGGCTTCAGGCCCTGCCCCAGGCCAGATGGTAAGTGGCAGGAAGGAGCAGGGCCCTCAGGCACTCACTCAGGGGAGTCTCCCGGGCAGCAAGCAGCAAGCAGTCCTTGTGAGGCTTCAGGCCCCGCCCCAGGCCAGATGGTAAGTGGCAGGAAGGAGCAGGGCCCTCAGGCACTCACGCAGAGGAGTCCTCCCAGGCAGGAGGCAGCAAGCAGCAAGCAGTCCTTGTGAGGCTTCAGGCCCCGCCCCAGGCCAGATGGTAAGTGGCAAGAGCAGGGACCTCAGGCACTCACTCAGGGGAGTCTCCCGGGCAGCAGGCAGCAAGCAGCAAGCAGTCCTTCTGAGGCTTCAGGCTCCACCCCAGGCCAGATGGTAAGTGGCAAGAGCAGGGTCCTCAGGCACTCACTCAGAGGAGTCCTCCCGGGCAGGAGGCAGCAAGCAGCAAGCAGTCCTTCTGAGGCTTCAGGCCCCGCCCCAGGCCAGATGGTAAGTGGCAGGAAGGAGCAGGGCCCTCAGGCACTCACTCAGAGGAGTCCTCCCGGGCAGGAGGCAGCAAGCAGCAAGCAGTCCTTGTGAAGCTTCAGGCCCTGCCCCAGGCCAGATGGTAAGTGGCAGGAAGGAGCAGGGCCCTCAGGCACTCACTCAGAGGAGTTTCCCGGGCAGCAAGCAGCAAGCAGCAAGCAGCAAGCAGTCCTTGTGAGGCTTCAGGCCCCGCCCCAGGCCAGATGGTAAGTGGCAGGAAGGAGCAGGGCCCTCAGGCACTCACTCAGGGGAGTCCTCCCGGGCAGCAGGCAGCAAGCAGCAAGCAGTCATGTGAGGCTTCAGGCCACGCCCCAGGCCCGATGGTAAGTGGCAAGAGCAGAGCCCTCAGGCACTCACTCAGGGGAGTCTCCCGGGTAGCAGGCAGCAAGCAGCAAGCAGTCCTTCTGAGGCTTCAGGCCCCGCGCCAGGCCAGATGGTAAGTGGCAGGAAGGAGCAGGGCCCTCAGGCACTCACTCAGGGGAGTCTCCCGGGCAGCAGGCAGCAAACAGCAAGCAGTCCTTGTGAGGCTTCAGGCCCCGCCCCAGGCCAGATGGTAAGTGGCAAGAGCAGGGCCCTCAGGCACTCACTCAGGGGAGTCTCCCTGGCAGCAGGCAGCAAACAGCAAGCAGTCCTCGTGAGGCTTCAGGCCCCGCCCCAGGCCAGATGGTAAGTGGCAGGAAGGAGCAGGGCCCTCAGGCACTCACTCAGGGGAGTCCTCCTGGGCAGCAGGCAGCAGGCAGCAAGCAGCAAGCAGCAAGCAGTCCTTGTGAGGCTTCAGGCCCCGCCCCAGGCCAGATGGTAAGTGGCAAGAGCAGGGCCCTCAGGCACTCACTCAGGGGAGTCTCCCGGGCAGCAGGCAGCAAGCAGCAAGCAGTCCTTGTGAGGCTTCAGGCCCCGCCCCAGGCCAGATGGTAAGTGGCAGGAAGGAGCAGGGCCCTCAGGCACTCACTCAGAGGAGTCCTCCCGGGCAGGAGGCAGCAAGCAGCAAGCAGTCCTTGTGAGGCTTCAGGCCCCGCCCCAGGCCAAATGGTATGTGGCAGGAGCAGGGCCCTCAGGCACTCACTCAGAGGAGTCCTCCCGGGCAGGAGGCAGCAAGCAGCAAGCAGTCCTTGTGAGGCTTCAGGCCCCGCCCCAGGCCAGATGGTAAGTGGCAAGAGCAGGGCCCTCAGGCACTTACTCAGAGGAGTCCTCCCGGGCAGGAGGCAGGAAGCAGCAAGCAGTCCTTGTGAGGCTTCAGGCCCCGCCCCAGACCAGATGGTAAGTTGCAGGAAGGAGCAGGGCCCTCAGGCACGCACTCAGAGGAGTCCTCCCGGGCAGGAGGTAGCAAGCAGCAAGCAGTCCTTGTGAGGCTTCAGGCCCTGCCCCAGGCCAGATGGTAAGTGGCAGGAAGGAGCAGGGCCCTCAGGCACTCACTCAGAGGAGTCCTCCCAGGCAGGAGGCAGCAAGCAGCAAGCAGTCCTTGTGAGGCTTCAGGCCCCGCCCCAGGCCAGATGGTAAGTGGCAGGAAGGAGCAGGGCCCTCAGGCACTCATTCAGGGGAGTCCTCCCGGGCAGGAGGCTGCAAGCAGCAAGCAGTCCTTGTGAGGCTTCAGGCCCTGCCCCAGGCCAGATGGTAAGCGGCAAGAGCAGGGCCCTCAGGCACTTACTCAGAGGAGTCCTCCCGGGCAGGAGGCAGGAAGCAGCAAGCAGTCCTTGTGAGGCTTCAGGCCCCGCCCCAGGCCAGATGGTAAGTGGCAGGAAGGAGCAGGGCCCTCAGGCACTCACTCAGGGGAGTCCTCCTGGGCAGCAGGCAGCAAGCAGCAAGCAGTCCTTGTGAGGCTTCAGGCCCCGCCCCAGGCCAGATGGTAAGTGGCAGGAAGGAGCAGGGCCCTCAGGCACTCACTCAGAGGAGTCCTCCCGGGCAGGACGCAGCAAGCAGCAAGCAGTCCTTGTGAGGCTTCAGGCCCCGCCCCAGGCCAGATGGTAAGTGGCAAGAGCAGGGCCCTCAGGCACTCACTCAGAGGAGTCCTCCCGGGCAGGGGGCAGCAAGCAGCAAGCAGTCCTTGTTTGGCTTCAGGCCCCGTCCCAGGCCAGATGGTAAGTGGCAGGAAGGAGCAGGGCCCTCAGGCACTCACTCAGAGGAGTCCTCCCGGGAAGGAGGCAGCAAGCAGCAAGCAGTCCTTGTGAGGCTTCAGGCCCTGCCCCAGGCCAGATGGTAAGTGGCAGGAAGGAGCAGGGCCCTCAGGCACTCACTCAGGGGGTCTCCCGGGCTGCAAGCAGCAAGCAGCAAGCAGTCCTTGTGAGGCTTCAGGCCCCGCCCCAGGCCAGATGGTAAGTGGCAGGAAGGAGCAGGGCCCTCAGGCACTCACTCAGAGGAGTCCTCCCGGGCAGGAGGCAGCAAGCAGCAAGCAGTCCTTGTGAGGCTTCAGGCCCTGCCCCAGGCCAGATGGTAAGCGGCAAGAGCAGGGCCCTCAGGCACTCACTCAGGGGTGTCCTCCCGGGCAGCAAGCAGCAAGCAGCAAGCAGTCCTTGTGAGGCTTCAGGCCCCGCCCCAGGCCAGATGGTAAGTGGCAGGAAGGAGCAGGGCCCTCAGGCACTCACTCAGAGGAGTCCTCCCGGGCAGGAGGCAGCAAGCAGCAAGCAGTCCTTGTGAGGCTTCAGGCCCTGCCCCAGGCCAGATGGTAAGCGGCAAGAGCAGGGCCCTCAGGCACTCACTCAGGGGAGTCCTCCTGGGCAGCAGGCAGCAAGCAGCAAGCAGTCCTTGTGAGGCTTCAGGCCCCGCCCCAGGCCAGATGGTAAGTGGCAAGAGCAGGGCCCTCAGGCACTCACTCAGGGGAGTCTCCCGGGCAGCAGGCAGCAAGCAGCAAGCAGTCCTTGTGAGGCTTCAGGCCCCGCCCCAGGCCAGATGGTAAGTGGCAGGAAGGAGCAGGGCCCTCAGGCACTCACTCAGAGGAGTCCTCCCAGGCAGGAGGCAGCAAGCAGCAAGCAGTCCTTGTGAGGCTTAATGCCCCGCCCCAGGCCAAATGGTATGTGGCAGGAGCAGGGCCCTCAGGCACTAACTCAGAGGAGTCCTCCCGGGCAGGAGCCAGCAAGCAGCAAGCAGTCCTTGTGAGGCTTCAGGCCCCGCCCCAGGCCAGATGGTAAGTGGCAAGAGCAGGGCCCTCAGGCACTTACTCAGAGGAGTCCTCCCGGGCAGGAGGCAGGAAGCAGCAAGCAGTCCTTGTGAGGCTTCAGGCCCCGCCCCAGGCCAGATGGTAAGTGGCAGGAAGGAGCAGGGCCCTCAGGCACTCACTCAGAGGAGTCCTCCCGGGCAGGAGGTAGCAAGCAGCAAGCAGTCCTTGTGAGGCTTCAGGCCCTGCCCCAGGCCAGATGGTAAGTGGCAGGAAGGAGCAGGGCCCTCAGGCACTCACTCAGAGGAGTCCTCCCAGGCAGGAGGCAGCAAGCAGCAAGCAGTCCTTGTGAGGCTTCAGGCCCCGCCCTAGGCCAGATGGTAAGTGGCAGGAAGGAGCAGGGCCCTCAGGCACTCATTCAGGGGAGTCCTCCCGGGCAGGAGGCAGCAAGCAGCAAGCAGTCCTTGTGAGGCTTCAGGCCCCGCCCCAGGCCAGATGGTAAGTGGCAAGAGCAGGGCCCTCAGGCACTCACTCAGAGGAGTCCTCCCGGGCAGGGCGCAGCAAGCAGCAAGCAGTCCTTGTGAGGCTTCAGGCCCTGCCCCAGGCCAGATGGTAAGTGGCAGGAAGGAGCAGGGCCCTCAGGCACTCACTCAGGGGAGTCTCCCGGGCAGCAAGCAGCAAGCAGCAAGCAGCAAGCAGTCCTTGTGAGGCTTCAGGCCCCGCCCCAGGCCAGATGGTAAGTGGCAGGAAGGAGCAGGGCCCTCAGGCACTCACTCAGAGGAGTCCTCCCGGGCAGGAGGCAGCAAGCAGCAAGCAGTCCTTGTGAGGCTTCAGGCCCTGCCCCAGGCCAGATGGTAAGTGGCATGAAGGAGCAGGGCCCTCAGGCACTCACTCAGAGGAGTCCTCCCGGGCAGGAGGTAGCAAGCAGCAAGCAGTCCTTGTGAGGCTTCAGGCCCTGCCCCAGGCCAGATGGTAAGTGGCAGGAAGGAGCAGGGCCCTCAGGCACGCACTCAGAGGAGTCCTCCCAGGCAGGAGGCAGCAAGCAGCAAGCAGTCCTTGTGAGGCTTCAGGCCCCGCCCCAGGCCAGATGGTAAGTGGCAGGAAGGAGCAGGGCCCTCAGGCACTCATTCAGGGGAGTCCTCCCGGGCAGGAGGCAGCAAGCAGCAAGCAGTCCTTGTGAGGCTTCAGGCCCCGCCCCAGGCCAGATGGTAAGTGGCAGGAAGGAGCAGGGCCCTCAGGCACTCACTCAGAGGAGGCCTCCCGGGCAGGAGGCAGCAAGCAGCAAGCAGTCCTTGTGAGGCTTCAGGCCCTGCCCCAGGCCAGATGGTAAGCGGCAAGAGCAGGGACCTCAGGCACTCACTCAGGGGAGTCCTCCTGGGCAGTAGGCAGCAAGCAGCAAGCAGTCCTGTGAGGCTTCAGGCCCCGCCCCAGGCCAGATGGTAAGCGGCAAGAGCAGGGACCTCAGGCACTCACTCAGGGGTGTCCTCCCGGGCAGGAGGCAGCAAGCAGCAAGCAGTCCTTGTGAGGATTCAGGCCCTGCCCCAGGCCAGATGGTAAGTGCCAGGAAGGAGCAGGGCCCTCAGGCAATCACTCAGGGGAGTCTCCCGGGCAGCAAGCAGCAAGCAGCAAGCAGTCCTTGTGAGGCTTCAGGCCCCGCCCCAGGCCAGATGGTAAGTGCCAGGAAGGAGCAGGGCCCTCAGGCACTCACTCAGAGGAGTCCTCCCGGGCAGGAGGCAGCAAGCAGCAAGCAGTCCTTGTGAGGCTTAATGCCCCGCCCCAGGCCAAATGGTATGTGGCAGGAGCAGGGCCCTCAGGCACTCACTCAGAGGAGTCCTCCCGGGCAGGAGGCAGCAAGCAGCAAGCAGTCCTTGTGAGGCTTCAGGCCCTGCCCCAGGCCAGATGGTAAGTCGCAGGAAGGAGCAGGGCCCTCAGGCACTCACTCAGAGGAGTCCTCCCAGGCAGGAGGCAGCAAGCAGCAAGCAGTCCTTGTGAGGCTTCAGGCCCCGCCCCAGGCCAGATGGTAAGTGGCAGGAAGGAGCAGGGCCCTCAGGCACTCATTCAGGGGAGTCCTCCCGGGCAGGAGGCAGCAAGCAGCAAGCAGTCCTTGTGAGGCTTCAGGCCCCGTCCCAGGCCAGATGGTAAGTGGCAAGAGCAGGGCCCTCAGGCACTCACTCAGAGGAGTCCTCCCGGGCAGGGCGCAGCAAGCAGCAAGCAGTCCTTGTGAGGCTTCAGGCCCTGCCCCAGGCCAGATGGTAAGTGACAAGAGCAGGGCCCTCAGGCACTCACTCAGAGGAGTCCTCCCGGGCAGGAGGCAGCAAGCAGCAAGCAGTCTTTGTGAGGCTTCAGGCCCCGCCCCAGGCCAGATGGTAAGTGGCAAGAGCAGGGCCCTCAGGCACTCACTCAGAGGAGTCCTCCCGGGCAGGAGGCAGCAAGCAGCAAGCAGTCCTTGTGAGGCTTCAGGCCCTGCCCCAGGCCAGATGGTAAGTGGCAGGAAGGAGCAGGGCCCTCAGGCACTCACTCAGAGGAGTCCTCCCGGGCAGGAGGTAGCAAGCATCAAGCAGTCCTTGTGAGGCTTCAGGCCCTGCCCCAGGCCAGATGGTAAGTGGCAGGAAGGAGCAGGGCCCTCAGGCACTCACTCAGAGGAGTCCTCCCAGGCAGGACGCAGCAAGCAGCAAGCAGTCCTTGTGAGGCTTCAGGCCCCGCCCCAGGCCAGATGGTAAGTGGCAGGAAGGAGCAGGGCCCTCAGGCACTCATTCAGGGGAGTCCTCCTGGGCAGCAGGCAGCAAGCAGCAAGCAGTCCTTGTGAGGCTTCAGACCCGGCCCCAGGCCAGATGGTAAGTGACAAGAGCAGGGCCCTCAGGCACTCACTCAGAGGAGTCCTCCCGGGCAGGAGGCAGCAAGCAGCAAGCAGTCCTTGTGAGGCTTCAGGCCCTGCCCCAGGCCAGATGGTAAGCGGCAAGAGCAGGGCCCTCAGGCACTCACTCAGGGGAGTCCTCGTGGGCAGCAGGCAGCAAGCAGCAAGCAGTCCTTGTGAGGCTTCAGGCCCCGCCCCAGGCCAGATGGTAAGTGGCAAGAGCAGGGCCCTCAGGCACTCACTCAGGGGAGTCTCCCGGGCAGCAGGCAGCAGGCAGCAAGCAGTCCTTGTGAGGCTTCAGGCCCCGCCCCAGGCCAGATGGTAAGTGGCAAGAGCAGGGCCCTAAGGCACTCACTCAGAGGAGTCCTCCCGGGCAGGGGGCAGCAAGCAGCAAGCAGTCCTTGTGAGGCTTCAGGCCCCGTCCCAGGCCAGATGGTAAGTGGCAGGAAGGAGCAGGGCCCTCAGGCACTCACTCAGAGGAGTCCTCCCGGGCAGGAGGCAGCAAGCAGCAAGCAGCAAGCAGTCCTTGTGAGGCTTCAGGCCCTGCCCCAGGCCAGATGGTAAGCGGCAAGAGCAGGGACCTCAGGCACTCACTCAGGGGAGTCCTCCTGGGCAGTAGGCAGCAAGCAGCAAGCAGTCCTGTGAGGCTTCAGGCCCCGCCCCAGGCCAGATGGTAAGTGGCAAGAGCAGGGCCCTCAGGCACTCACTCAGGGGTGTCCTCCCGGGCAGGAGGCAGCAAGCAGCAAGCAGTCCTTGTGAGGATTCAGGCCCTGCCCCAGGCCAGATGGTAAGTGCCAGGAAGGAGCAGGGCCCTCAGGCAATCACTCAGGGGAGTCTCCCGGGCAGCAAGCAGCAAGCAGTCCTTGTGAGGCTTCAGGCCCCGCCCCAGGCCAGATGGTAAGTGGCAGGAAGGAGCAGGGCCCTCAGGCACTCACTCAGAGGAGTCCTCCCGGGCAGGAGGCAGCAAGCAGCAAGCAGTCCTTGTGAGGCTTCAGGCCCTGCCCCAGGCCAGATGGTAAGCGGCAAGAGCAGGGCCCTCAGGCACTCACTCAGGGGAGTCCTCCTGGGCAGCAGGCAGCAAGCAGCAAGCAATCCTTGTGAGGCTTCAGGCCCCGCCCCAGGCCAGATGGTAAGTGGCAAGATCAGGGCCCTCAGGCACTCACTCAGGGGAGTCCTCCCGGGCAGCAGGCAGCAAGCAGCAAGCAGTCCTTGTGAGGCTTCAGGCCCCGCCCCAGGCCAGATGGTAAGTGGCAAGAGCAGGGCCCTCAGGCACTTATTCAGGGGAGTCTCCCGGGCAGCAGGCAGCAAGCAGCAAGCAGTCCTTGTGAGGCTTCAGGCCCCGCCCCAGGCCAGATGGTAAGTGGCAAGAGCAGGGCCCTCAGGCACTCACTCAGAGGAGTCCTCCCGGGCAGGAGGCAGCAAGCAGCAAGCAGTCCTTGTGAGGCTTCAGGCCCCGCCCCAGGCCAGATGGTAAGTGGCAGGAAGGAGCAGGGCCCTCAGGCACTCACTCAGAGGAGTCCTCCCGGGCAGCAGGCAGCAAGCAGCAAGCAGTCCTTGTGAGGCTTTAGGCCACGCCCCAGGCCAGATGGTAAGTGGCAAGAGCAGGGCCCTCAGGCACTCACTCAGGGCCCTCCTGGGCAGCAGGCAGCAAGCAGCAAGCAGTCCTTGTGAGGCTTCAGGCCCCACCCCAGGCCAGATGGTAAGTGGCAAGAGCAGGGCCCTCAGGCACTCACTCAGGGGAGTCTCCCGGGCAGCAGGCAGCAGGCAGCAAGCAGTCCTTGTGAGGCTTCAGGCCCCGCCCCAGGCCAGATGGTAAGTGGCAAGAGCAGGGCCCTAAGGCACTCACTCAGAGGAGTCCTCCCGGGCAGGGGGCAGCAAGCAGCAAGCAGTCCTTGTGAGGCTTCAGGCCCCGTCCCAGGCCAGATGGTAAGTGGCAGGAAGGAGCAGGGCCCTCAGGCACTCACTCAGAGGAGTCCTCCCGGGCAGGAGGCAGCAAGCAGCAAGCAGCAAGCAGTCCTTGTGAGGCTTCCGGCCCTGCCCCAGGCCAGATGGTAAGTGGCAGGAAGGAGCAGGGCCCTCAGGCACTCACTCAGGGGAGTCTCCCGGGCAGCAAGCAGCAAGCAGCAAGCAGCAAGCAGTCCTTGTGAGGCTTCAGGCCCTGCCCCAGGCCAGATGGTAAGTGGCAGGAAGGAGCAGGGCCCTCAGGCACTCACTCAGAGGAGTCCTCCCAGGCAGGAGGCAGCAAGCAGCAAGCAGTCCTAGTGAGGCTTCAGGCCCTGCCCCAGGCCAGATGGTAAGTGGCAAGAGCAGGGCCCTCAGGCACTCACTCAGGGGAGTCCTCCCGGGCAGGAGGCAGCAAGCAGCAAGCAGTCCTTGTGAGGCTTCAGGCCCTGCCCCAGGCCAGATGGTAAGTGGCAGGAAGGAGCAGGGCCCTCAGGCACTCACTCACGGGAGTCTCCCGGGCAGCAAGCAGCAAGCAGCAAGCAGTCCTTGTGAGGCTTCAGGCCCCGCCCCAGGCCAGATGGTAAGTGGCAAGAGCAGGGCCCTCAGGCACTCACTCAGAGGAGTCCTCCCGGGCAGGAGGCAGCAAGCAGCAAGCAGTCCTTGTGAGGCTTCAGGCCCCGCCCCAGGTCAGATGGTAAGTGGCAGGAAGGAGCAGGGCCCTCAGGCACTCACTCAGGGGAGTCTCCCGGGCAGGAAGCAGCAAGCAGTCCTTGTGAGGCTTCAGGCCCCGCCCCCGGCCAGATGGTAAGTGGCAGGAAGGAGCAGGGCCCTCAGGCACTCACTCAGGGGAGTCCTCCCGGGCAGGAGGCAGCAAGCAGCAAGCAGTCCTTGTGAGGATTCAGGCCCTGCCCCAGGCCAGATGGTAAGTGGCAAGAGCAGGGCCCTCAGGCACTCACTCAGGGGAGTCTCCCGGGCAGCAAGCAGCAAGCAGTCCTTGTGAGGTTTCAGGCCCCGCCCCAGGCCAGATGGTAAGTGGCAGGAAGGAGCAGGCCCCTCAGGCTCTCACTCACTCAGAGGAGTCCTCCCGGGCAGGAGGCAGCAAGCAGCAAGCAGTCCTTGTGAGGCTTCAGGCCCCGCCCCAGGCCAGATGGTAAGTGGCAGGAGCAGGGCCCTCAGGCACTCACTCAGAGGAGTCCTCCCGGGCAGGAGGCAGCAAGCAGCAAGCAGTCCTTGTGAGGCTTCAGGCCCCGCCCCAGGCCAGATGGTAAGTCGCAAGAGCAGGGCCCTAAGGCACTCACTCAGAGGTGTCCTCCCGGGCAGGAGGCAGCAAGCAGCAAGCAGTCCTTGTGAGGCTTCAGGCCCCGCCCCAGGCCAGATGGTAAGTGGCAGGAAGGAGCAGGGCCCTCAGGCACTCACTCAGAGGAATCCTCCCGGGCAGGAGGTAGCAAGCAGCAAGCAGTCCTTGTGAGGCTTCAGGCCCTGCCCCAGGACAGATGGTAAGTGGCAGGAAGGAGCAGGGCCCTCAGGCACTCACTCAGAGGAGTCCTCCCGGGCAGGAGGCAGCAAGCAGCAAGCAGTCCTTGTGAGGCTTCAGGCCCCGCCCCAGGCCAGATGGTAAGTGGCAGGAAGGAGCAGGGCTCTCAGGCACTCACTCACGGGAGTCCTTATGGGCAGGAGGCAGCAAGCTGCAAGCAGTCCTTGTGAGGCTTCAGACCCGGCCCCAGGCCAGATGGTAAGTGACAAGAGCAGGGCCCTCAGGCACTCACTCAGAGGAGTCCTCCCGGGCAGGAGGCAGCAAGCAGTCCTTGTGAGGCTTCAGGCCCTGCCCGAGGCCAGATGGTAAGTGGCAAGAGCAGGGCCCTCAGGCACTCACTCAGAGGAGTCCTCCCGGGCAGGAGGCAGCAAGCAGCAAGCAGTCCTTGTGAGGCTTCAGGCCCCGCCCCAGGCCAGATGGTAAGTGGCAAGAGCAGGGCCCTCAGGCACTCACTCAGAGGAGTCCTCTCGGGCAGGAGGCAGGAAGCAGCAAGCAGTCCTTGTGAGGCTTCAGGCCCCGCCCCAGGCCAGATGGTAAGTGGCAGGAAGGAGCAGGGCCCTCAGGCACTCACTCAGAGGAGTCCTCCCGGGCAGGAGGCAGCAAGCAGCAAGCAGTCCTTGTGAGGCTTCAGGCCCCGCCCCAGGCCAGATGGTAAGTGGCAAGAGCAGGGCCCTCAGGCACTCACTCAGAGGAGTCCTCCCGGGCAGGAGGCAGCAAGCAGCAAGCAGTCCTTGTGAGGCTTCAGGCCCCGCCCCAGGCCAAATGGTAAGTGGCAGGAAGGAGCAGGGCCCTCAGGCACTCACTCAGAGGAGTCCTCCCGGGCAGGAGGTAGCAAGCAGCAAGCAGTCCTTGTGAGGCTTCAGGCCCTGCCCCAGGCCAGATGGTAAGTGGCAGGAAGGAGCAGGGCTCTCAGGCACTCACTCACGGGAGTCCTTATGGGCAGGAGGCAGCAAGCTGCAAGCAGTCCTTGTGAGGCTTCAGGCCCTGCCCCAGGCCAGATGGTAAGCGGCAAGAGCAGGGCCCTCAGGCACTCACTCAGGGGAGTCCTCCTGGGCAGCAGGCAGCAAGCAGCAAGCAGTCCTTGTGAGGCTTCAGGCCCCTTCCCAGGCCAGATGGTAAGTGGCAAGAGCAGGGCCCTCAGGCACTCACTCAGGGGAGTCTCCCGGGCAGCAGTCAGCAAGCAGCAAGCAGTCCTTGTGAGGCTTCAGGCCCCGCCCCAGGCCAGATGGTAAGTGGCAAGAGCAGGGCCCTCAGGCACTCACTCAGAGGAGTCCTCCCGGGCAGGAGGCAGCAAGCAGCAAGCAGTCCTTGTGAGGCTTCAGGCCCCGCCCCAGGCCAGATGGTAAGTGGCAGGAAGGAGCAGGGCCCTCAGGCACTCACTCAGAGGAGTCCTCCCGGGCAGGAGGCAGCAAGCAGCAAGCAGTCCTTGTGAAGCTTCAGGCCCTGCCCCAGGCCAGATTGTAAGTGGCAGGAAGGAGCAGGGCCCTCAGGCACTCACTCAGGGGAGTCTCCCGGGCAGCAAGCAGCAAGCAGCAAGCAGTCCTTGTGAGGCTTCAGGCCCCGCCCCAGGCCAGATGGTAAGTGGCAGGAGCAGGGCCCTCAGGCACTCACTCAGAGGAGTCCTCCCGGGCAGGAGGCAGCAAGCAGCAAGCAGTCCTTGTGAGGCTTCAGGCCCCGCCCCAGGCCAGATGGTAAGTCGCAAGAGCAGGGCCCTAAGGCACTCACTCAGAGGTGTCCTCCCGGGCAGGAGGCAGCAAGCAGCAAGCAGTCCTTGTGAGGCTTCAGGCCCCGCCCCAGGCCAGATGGTAAGTGGCAGGAAGGAGCAGGGCCCTCAGGCACTCACTCAGAGGAATCCTCCCGGGCAGGAGGTAGCAAGCAGCAAGCAGTCCTTGTGAGGCTTCAGGCCCTGCCCCAGGACAGATGGTAAGTGGCAGGAAGGAGCAGGGCCCTCAGGCACTCACTCAGAGGAGTCCTCCCGGGCAGGAGGCAGCAAGCAGCAAGCAGTCCTTGTGAGGATTCAGGCCCTGCCCCAGGCCAGATGGTAAGTGCCAGGAAGGAGCAGGGCCCTCAGGCAATCACTCAGGGGAGTCTCCCGGGCAGCAAGCAGCAAGCAGCAAGCAGTCCTTGTGAGGCTTCAGGCCCCGCCCCAGGCCAGATGGTAAGTGCCAGGAAGGAGCAGGGCCCTCAGGCACTCACTCAGAGGAGTCCTCCCGGGCAGGAGGCAGCAAGCAGCAAGCAGTCCTTGTGAGGCTTAATGCCCCGCCCCAGGCCAAATGGTATGTGGCAGGAGCAGGGCCCTCAGGCACTCACTCAGAGGAGTCCTCCCGGGCAGGAGGCAGCAAGCAGCAAGCAGTCCTTGTGAGGCTTCAGGCCCTGCCCCAGGCCAGATGGTAAGTCGCAGGAAGGAGCAGGGCCCTCAGGCACTCACTCAGAGGAGTCCTCCCAGGCAGGAGGCAGCAAGCAGCAAGCAGTCCTTGTGAGGCTTCAGGCCCCGCCCCAGGCCAGATGGTAAGTGGCAGGAAGGAGCAGGGCCCTCAGGCACTCATTCAGGGGAGTCCTCCCGGGCAGGAGGCAGCAAGCAGCAAGCAGTCCTTGTGAGGCTTCAGGCCCCGTCCCAGGCCAGATGGTAAGTGGCAAGAGCAGGGCCCTCAGGCACTCACTCAGAGGAGTCCTCCCGGGCAGGGCGCAGCAAGCAGCAAGCAGTCCTTGTGAGGCTTCAGGCCCTGCCCCAGGCCAGATGGTAAGTGACAAGAGCAGGGCCCTCAGGCACTCACTCAGAGGAGTCCTCCCGGGCAGGAGGCAGCAAGCAGCAAGCAGTCTTTGTGAGGCTTCAGGCCCCGCCCCAGGCCAGATGGTAAGTGGCAAGAGCAGGGCCCTCAGGCACTCACTCAGAGGAGTCCTCCCGGGCAGGAGGCAGCAAGCAGCAAGCAGTCCTTGTGAGGCTTCAGGCCCTGCCCCAGGCCAGATGGTAAGTGGCAGGAAGGAGCAGGGCCCTCAGGCACTCACTCAGAGGAGTCCTCCCGGGCAGGAGGTAGCAAGCATCAAGCAGTCCTTGTGAGGCTTCAGGCCCTGCCCCAGGCCAGATGGTAAGTGGCAGGAAGGAGCAGGGCCCTCAGGCACTCACTCAGAGGAGTCCTCCCAGGCAGGACGCAGCAAGCAGCAAGCAGTCCTTGTGAGGCTTCAGGCCCCGCCCCAGGCCAGATGGTAAGTGGCAGGAAGGAGCAGGGCCCTCAGGCACTCATTCAGGGGAGTCCTCCTGGGCAGCAGGCAGCAAGCAGCAAGCAGTCCTTGTGAGGCTTCAGACCCGGCCCCAGGCCAGATGGTAAGTGACAAGAGCAGGGCCCTCAGGCACTCACTCAGAGGAGTCCTCCCGGGCAGGAGGCAGCAAGCAGCAAGCAGTCCTTGTGAGGCTTCAGGCCCTGCCCCAGGCCAGATGGTAAGCGGCAAGAGCAGGGCCCTCAGGCACTCACTCAGGGGAGTCCTCGTGGGCAGCAGGCAGCAAGCAGCAAGCAGTCCTTGTGAGGCTTCAGGCCCCGCCCCAGGCCAGATGGTAAGTGGCAAGAGCAGGGCCCTCAGGCACTCACTCAGGGGAGTCTCCCGGGCAGCAGGCAGCAGGCAGCAAGCAGTCCTTGTGAGGCTTCAGGCCCCGCCCCAGGCCAGATGGTAAGTGGCAAGAGCAGGGCCCTAAGGCACTCACTCAGAGGAGTCCTCCCGGGCAGGGGGCAGCAAGCAGCAAGCAGTCCTTGTGAGGCTTCAGGCCCCGTCCCAGGCCAGATGGTAAGTGGCAGGAAGGAGCAGGGCCCTCAGGCACTCACTCAGAGGAGTCCTCCCGGGCAGGAGGCAGCAAGCAGCAAGCAGCAAGCAGTCCTTGTGAGGCTTCAGGCCCTGCCCCAGGCCAGATGGTAAGCGGCAAGAGCAGGGACCTCAGGCACTCACTCAGGGGAGTCCTCCTGGGCAGTAGGCAGCAAGCAGCAAGCAGTCCTGTGAGGCTTCAGGCCCCGCCCCAGGCCAGATGGTAAGTGGCAAGAGCAGGGCCCTCAGGCACTCACTCAGGGGTGTCCTCCCGGGCAGGAGGCAGCAAGCAGCAAGCAGTCCTTGTGAGGATTCAGGCCCTGCCCCAGGCCAGATGGTAAGTGCCAGGAAGGAGCAGGGCCCTCAGGCAATCACTCAGGGGAGTCTCCCGGGCAGCAAGCAGCAAGCAGTCCTTGTGAGGCTTCAGGCCCCGCCCCAGGCCAGATGGTAAGTGGCAGGAAGGAGCAGGGCCCTCAGGCACTCACTCAGAGGAGTCCTCCCGGGCAGGAGGCAGCAAGCAGCAAGCAGTCCTTGTGAGGCTTCAGGCCCTGCCCCAGGCCAGATGGTAAGCGGCAAGAGCAGGGCCCTCAGGCACTCACTCAGGGGAGTCCTCCTGGGCAGCAGGCAGCAAGCAGCAAGCAATCCTTGTGAGGCTTCAGGCCCCGCCCCAGGCCAGATGGTAAGTGGCAAGATCAGGGCCCTCAGGCACTCACTCAGGGGAGTCCTCCCGGGCAGCAGGCAGCAAGCAGCAAGCAGTCCTTGTGAGGCTTCAGGCCCCGCCCCAGGCCAGATGGTAAGTGGCAAGAGCAGGGCCCTCAGGCACTTATTCAGGGGAGTCTCCCGGGCAGCAGGCAGCAAGCAGCAAGCAGTCCTTGTGAGGCTTCAGGCCCCGCCCCAGGCCAGATGGTAAGTGGCAAGAGCAGGGCCCTCAGGCACTCACTCAGAGGAGTCCTCCCGGGCAGGAGGCAGCAAGCAGCAAGCAGTCCTTGTGAGGCTTCAGGCCCCGCCCCAGGCCAGATGGTAAGTGGCAGGAAGGAGCAGGGCCCTCAGGCACTCACTCAGAGGAGTCCTCCCGGGCAGCAGGCAGCAAGCAGCAAGCAGTCCTTGTGAGGCTTTAGGCCACGCCCCAGGCCAGATGGTAAGTGGCAAGAGCAGGGCCCTCAGGCACTCACTCAGGGCCCTCCTGGGCAGCAGGCAGCAAGCAGCAAGCAGTCCTTGTGAGGCTTCAGGCCCCACCCCAGGCCAGATGGTAAGTGGCAAGAGCAGGGCCCTCAGGCACTCACTCAGGGGAGTCTCCCGGGCAGCAGGCAGCAGGCAGCAAGCAGTCCTTGTGAGGCTTCAGGCCCCGCCCCAGGCCAGATGGTAAGTGGCAAGAGCAGGGCCCTAAGGCACTCACTCAGAGGAGTCCTCCCGGGCAGGGGGCAGCAAGCAGCAAGCAGTCCTTGTGAGGCTTCAGGCCCCGTCCCAGGCCAGATGGTAAGTGGCAGGAAGGAGCAGGGCCCTCAGGCACTCACTCAGAGGAGTCCTCCCGGGCAGGAGGCAGCAAGCAGCAAGCAGCAAGCAGTCCTTGTGAGGCTTCCGGCCCTGCCCCAGGCCAGATGGTAAGTGGCAGGAAGGAGCAGGGCCCTCAGGCACTCACTCAGGGGAGTCTCCCGGGCAGCAAGCAGCAAGCAGCAAGCAGCAAGCAGTCCTTGTGAGGCTTCAGGCCCTGCCCCAGGCCAGATGGTAAGTGGCAGGAAGGAGCAGGGCCCTCAGGCACTCACTCAGAGGAGTCCTCCCAGGCAGGAGGCAGCAAGCAGCAAGCAGTCCTAGTGAGGCTTCAGGCCCTGCCCCAGGCCAGATGGTAAGTGGCAAGAGCAGGGCCCTCAGGCACTCACTCAGGGGAGTCCTCCCGGGCAGGAGGCAGCAAGCAGCAAGCAGTCCTTGTGAGGCTTCAGGCCCTGCCCCAGGCCAGATGGTAAGTGGCAGGAAGGAGCAGGGCCCTCAGGCACTCACTCACGGGAGTCTCCCGGGCAGCAAGCAGCAAGCAGCAAGCAGTCCTTGTGAGGCTTCAGGCCCCGCCCCAGGCCAGATGGTAAGTGGCAAGAGCAGGGCCCTCAGGCACTCACTCAGAGGAGTCCTCCCGGGCAGGAGGCAGCAAGCAGCAAGCAGTCCTTGTGAGGCTTCAGGCCCCGCCCCAGGTCAGATGGTAAGTGGCAGGAAGGAGCAGGGCCCTCAGGCACTCACTCAGGGGAGTCTCCCGGGCAGGAAGCAGCAAGCAGTCCTTGTGAGGCTTCAGGCCCCGCCCCCGGCCAGATGGTAAGTGGCAGGAAGGAGCAGGGCCCTCAGGCACTCACTCAGGGGAGTCCTCCCGGGCAGGAGGCAGCAAGCAGCAAGCAGTCCTTGTGAGGATTCAGGCCCTGCCCCAGGCCAGATGGTAAGTGGCAAGAGCAGGGCCCTCAGGCACTCACTCAGGGGAGTCTCCCGGGCAGCAAGCAGCAAGCAGTCCTTGTGAGGTTTCAGGCCCCGCCCCAGGCCAGATGGTAAGTGGCAGGAAGGAGCAGGCCCCTCAGGCTCTCACTCACTCAGAGGAGTCCTCCCGGGCAGGAGGCAGCAAGCAGCAAGCAGTCCTTGTGAGGCTTCAGGCCCCGCCCCAGGCCAGATGGTAAGTGGCAGGAGCAGGGCCCTCAGGCACTCACTCAGAGGAGTCCTCCCGGGCAGGAGGCAGCAAGCAGCAAGCAGTCCTTGTGAGGCTTCAGGCCCCGCCCCAGGCCAGATGGTAAGTCGCAAGAGCAGGGCCCTAAGGCACTCACTCAGAGGTGTCCTCCCGGGCAGGAGGCAGCAAGCAGCAAGCAGTCCTTGTGAGGCTTCAGGCCCCGCCCCAGGCCAGATGGTAAGTGGCAGGAAGGAGCAGGGCCCTCAGGCACTCACTCAGAGGAATCCTCCCGGGCAGGAGGTAGCAAGCAGCAAGCAGTCCTTGTGAGGCTTCAGGCCCTGCCCCAGGACAGATGGTAAGTGGCAGGAAGGAGCAGGGCCCTCAGGCACTCACTCAGAGGAGTCCTCCCGGGCAGGAGGCAGCAAGCAGCAAGCAGTCCTTGTGAGGCTTCAGGCCCCGCCCCAGGCCAGATGGTAAGTGGCAGGAAGGAGCAGGGCTCTCAGGCACTCACTCACGGGAGTCCTTATGGGCAGGAGGCAGCAAGCTGCAAGCAGTCCTTGTGAGGCTTCAGACCCGGCCCCAGGCCAGATGGTAAGTGACAAGAGCAGGGCCCTCAGGCACTCACTCAGAGGAGTCCTCCCGGGCAGGAGGCAGCAAGCAGTCCTTGTGAGGCTTCAGGCCCTGCCCGAGGCCAGATGGTAAGTGGCAAGAGCAGGGCCCTCAGGCACTCACTCAGAGGAGTCCTCCCGGGCAGGAGGCAGCAAGCAGCAAGCAGTCCTTGTGAGGCTTCAGGCCCCGCCCCAGGCCAGATGGTAAGTGGCAAGAGCAGGGCCCTCAGGCACTCACTCAGAGGAGTCCTCTCGGGCAGGAGGCAGGAAGCAGCAAGCAGTCCTTGTGAGGCTTCAGGCCCCGCCCCAGGCCAGATGGTAAGTGGCAGGAAGGAGCAGGGCCCTCAGGCACTCACTCAGAGGAGTCCTCCCGGGCAGGAGGCAGCAAGCAGCAAGCAGTCCTTGTGAGGCTTCAGGCCCCGCCCCAGGCCAGATGGTAAGTGGCAAGAGCAGGGCCCTCAGGCACTCACTCAGAGGAGTCCTCCCGGGCAGGAGGCAGCAAGCAGCAAGCAGTCCTTGTGAGGCTTCAGGCCCCGCCCCAGGCCAAATGGTAAGTGGCAGGAAGGAGCAGGGCCCTCAGGCACTCACTCAGAGGAGTCCTCCCGGGCAGGAGGTAGCAAGCAGCAAGCAGTCCTTGTGAGGCTTCAGGCCCTGCCCCAGGCCAGATGGTAAGTGGCAGGAAGGAGCAGGGCTCTCAGGCACTCACTCACGGGAGTCCTTATGGGCAGGAGGCAGCAAGCTGCAAGCAGTCCTTGTGAGGCTTCAGGCCCTGCCCCAGGCCAGATGGTAAGCGGCAAGAGCAGGGCCCTCAGGCACTCACTCAGGGGAGTCCTCCTGGGCAGCAGGCAGCAAGCAGCAAGCAGTCCTTGTGAGGCTTCAGGCCCCTTCCCAGGCCAGATGGTAAGTGGCAAGAGCAGGGCCCTCAGGCACTCACTCAGGGGAGTCTCCCGGGCAGCAGTCAGCAAGCAGCAAGCAGTCCTTGTGAGGCTTCAGGCCCCGCCCCAGGCCAGATGGTAAGTGGCAAGAGCAGGGCCCTCAGGCACTCACTCAGAGGAGTCCTCCCGGGCAGGAGGCAGCAAGCAGCAAGCAGTCCTTGTGAGGCTTCAGGCCCCGCCCCAGGCCAGATGGTAAGTGGCAGGAAGGAGCAGGGCCCTCAGGCACTCACTCAGAGGAGTCCTCCCGGGCAGGAGGCAGCAAGCAGCAAGCAGTCCTTGTGAAGCTTCAGGCCCTGCCCCAGGCCAGATTGTAAGTGGCAGGAAGGAGCAGGGCCCTCAGGCACTCACTCAGGGGAGTCTCCCGGGCAGCAAGCAGCAAGCAGCAAGCAGTCCTTGTGAGGCTTCAGGCCCCGCCCCAGGCCAGATGGTAAGTGGCAGGAGCAGGGCCCTCAGGCACTCACTCAGAGGAGTCCTCCCGGGCAGGAGGCAGCAAGCAGCAAGCAGTCCTTGTGAGGCTTCAGGCCCCGCCCCAGGCCAGATGGTAAGTCGCAAGAGCAGGGCCCTAAGGCACTCACTCAGAGGTGTCCTCCCGGGCAGGAGGCAGCAAGCAGCAAGCAGTCCTTGTGAGGCTTCAGGCCCCGCCCCAGGCCAGATGGTAAGTGGCAGGAAGGAGCAGGGCCCTCAGGCACTCACTCAGAGGAATCCTCCCGGGCAGGAGGTAGCAAGCAGCAAGCAGTCCTTGTGAGGCTTCAGGCCCTGCCCCAGGACAGATGGTAAGTGGCAGGAAGGAGCAGGGCCCTCAGGCACTCACTCAGAGGAGTCCTCCCGGGCAGGAGGCAGCAAGCAGCAAGCAGTCCTTGTGAGGCTTCAGGCCCCGCCCCAGGCCAGATGGTAAGTGGCAGGAAGGAGCAGGGCTCTCAGGCACTCACTCACGGGAGTCCTTATGGGCAGGAGGCAGCAAGCTGCAAGCAGTCCTTGTGAGGCTTCAGACCCGGCCCCAGGCCAGATGGTAAGTGACAAGAGCAGGGCCCTCAGGCACTCACTCAGAGGAGTCCTCCCGGGCAGGAGGCAGCAAGCAGTCCTTGTGAGGCTTCAGGCCCTGCCCGAGGCCAGATGGTAAGCGGCAAGAGCAGGGCCCTCAGGCACTCACTCAGAGGAGTCCTCCCGGGCAGGAGGCAGCAAGCAGCAAGCAGTCCTTGTGAGGCTTCAGGCCCCGCCCCAGGCCAGATGGTAAGTGGCAAGAGCAGGGCCCTCAGGCACTCACTCAGAGGAGTCCTCTCGGGCAGGAGGCAGGAAGCAGCAAGCAGTCCTTGTGAGGCTTCAGGCCCCGCCCCAGGCCAGATGGTAAGTGGCAGGAAGGAGCAGGGCCCTCAGGCACTCACTCAGAGGAGTCCTCCCGGGCAGGAGGCAGCAAGCAGCAAGCAGTCCTTGTGAGGCTTCAGGCCCCGCCCCAGGCCAGATGGTAAGTGGCAAGAGCAGGGCCCTCAGGCACTCACTCAGAGGAGTCCTCCCGGGCAGGAGGCAGCAAGCAGCAAGCAGTCCTTGTGAGGCTTCAGGCCCCGCCCCAGGCCAAATGGTAAGTGGCAGGAAGGAGCAGGGCCCTCAGGCACTCACTCAGAGGAGTCCTCCCGGGCAGGAGGTAGCAAGCAGCAAGCAGTCCTTGTGAGGCTTCAGGCCCTGCCCCAGGCCAGATGGTAAGTGGCAGGAAGGAGCAGGGCTCTCAGGCACTCACTCACGGGAGTCCTTATGGGCAGGAGGCAGCAAGCTGCAAGCAGTCCTTGTGAGGCTTCAGGCCCTGCCCCAGGCCAGATGGTAAGCGGCAAGAGCAGGGCCCTCAGGCACTCACTCAGGGGAGTCCTCCTGGGCAGCAGGCAGCAAGCAGCAAGCAGTCCTTGTGAGGCTTCAGGCCCCTTCCCAGGCCAGATGGTAAGTGGCAAGAGCAGGGCCCTCAGGCACTCACTCAGGGGAGTCTCCCGGGCAGCAGTCAGCAAGCAGCAAGCAGTCCTTGTGAGGCTTCAGGCCCCGCCCCAGGCCAGATGGTAAGTGGCAAGAGCAGGGCCCTCAGGCACTCACTCAGAGGAGTCCTCCCGGGCAGGAGGCAGCAAGCAGCAAGCAGTCCTTGTGAGGCTTCAGGCCCCGCCCCAGGCCAGATGGTAAGTGGCAGGAAGGAGCAGGGCCCTCAGGCACTCACTCAGAGGAGTCCTCCCGGGCAGGAGGCAGCAAGCAGCAAGCAGTCCTTGTGAAGCTTCAGGCCCTGCCCCAGGCCAGATTGT
The DNA here is from genome assembly GCF_964106915.1 of Podarcis gaigeae. NCBI lineage: Eukaryota > Metazoa > Chordata > Lepidosauria > Squamata > Lacertidae > Podarcis > Podarcis gaigeae. The sequence goes on along the minus strand of NC_139695.1, from coordinate 1,131,799 downwards.
AAGTGGCAGGAAGGAGCAGGGCCCTCAGGCACTCACTCAGGGGAGTCTCCCGGGCAGCAAGCAGCAAGCAGCAAGCAGTCCTTGTGAGGCTTCAGGCCCCGCCCCAGGCCAGATGGTAAGTGGCAGGAAGGAGCAGGGCCCTCAGGCACTCACTCAGGGGAGTCCTCCCGGGCAGGAGGCAGCAAGCAGCAAGCAGTCCTTGTGAGGATTCAGGCCCTGCCCCAGGCCAGATGGTAAGTGGCAAGAGCAGGGCCCTCAGGCACTCACTCAGGGGAGTCTCCCGGGCAGCAGGCAGCAAGCAGCAAGCAGTCCTTGTGAGGCTTCAGGCCCCGCCCCAGGCCAGATGGTGAGTGGCAGGAAGGAGCAGGGCCCTCAGGCACTCACTCAGAGAAATCCTCCCGGGCAGGAGGTAGCAGGCAGCAAGCAGTCCTTGTGAGGCTTCAGGCCCTGCCCCAGGCCAGATGGTAAGTGGCAGGAAGGAGCAGGGCCCTCAGGCACTCACTCAGAGGAGTCCTCCCGGGCAGGAGGCAGCAAGCAGCAAGCAGTCCTTGTGAGGCTTCAGGCCCCGCCCCAGGCCAGATGGTAAGTGGCAGGAAGGAGCAGGGCTCTCAGGCACTCACTCACGGGAGTCCTTATGGGCAGGAGGCAGCAAGCTGCAAGCAGTCCTTGTGAGGCTTCAGACCCGGCCCCAGGCCAGATGGTAAGTGACAAGAGCAGGGCCCTCAGGCACTCACTCAGAGGAGTCCTCCCGGGCAGGAGGCAGCAAGCAGTCCTTGTGAGGCTTCAGGCCCTGCCCGAGGCCAGATGGTAAGCGGCAAGAGCAGGGCCCTCAGGCACTCACTCAGGGGAGTCTCCCGGGCAGCAAGCAGCAAGCAGCAAGCAGTCCTTGTGAGGCTTCAGGCCCCGCCCTAGGCCAGATGGTAAGTGGCAGGAAGGAGCAGGGCCCTCAGGCACTCACTCAGAGGAGTCCTCCCGGGCAGGAGGCAGCAAGCAGCAAGCAGTCCTTGTGAGGCTTCAGGCCCTGCCCCAGGCCAGATGGTAAGCGGCAAGAGCAGGGCCCTCAGGCACTCACTCAGGGGAGTCTCCCGGGCAGCAAGCAGCAAGCAGCAAGCAGCAAGCAGTCCTTGTGAGGCTTCAGGCCCTGCCCCAGGCCAGATGGTAAGTGGCAGGAAGGAGCAGGGCCCTCAGGCACTCACTCAGAGGAGTCCTCCCAGGCAGGAGGCAGCAAGCAGCAAGCAGTCCTAGTGAGGCTTCAGGCCCTGCCCCAGGCCAGATGGTAAGTGGCAAGAGCAGGGCCCTCAGGCACTCACTCAGGGGAGTCCTCCCGGGCAGGAGGCAGCAAGCAGCAAGCAGTCCTTGTGAGGCTTCAGGCCCTGCCCCAGGCCAGATGGTAAGTGGCAGGAAGGAGCAGGGCCCTCAGGCACTCACTCACGGGAGTCTCCCGGGCAGCAAGCAGCAAGCAGCAAGCAGTCCTTGTGAGGCTTCAGGCCCCGCCCCAGGCCAGATGGTAAGTGGCAAGAGCAGGGCCCTCAGGCACTCACTCAGAGGAGTCCTCCCGGGCAGGAGGCAGCAAGCAGCAAGCAGTCCTTGTGAGGCTTCAGGCCCCGCCCCAGGTCAGATGGTAAGTGGCAGGAAGGAGCAGGGCCCTCAGGCACTCACTCAGAGGAGTCCTCCCGGGCAGGAGGCAGCAAGCAGCAAGCAGTCCTTGTGAAGCTTCAGGCCCTGCCCCAGGCCAGATGGTAAGTGGCAGGAAGGAGCAGGCCCCTCAGGCACTCACTCAGGGGAGTCTCCCGGGCAGGAAGCAGCAAGCAGTCCTTGTGAGGCTTCAGGCCCCGCCCCCGGCCAGATGGTAAGTGGCAGGAAGGAGCAGGGCCCTCAGGCACTCACTCAGGGGAGTCCTCCCGGGCAGGAGGCAGCAAGCAGCAAGCAGTCCTTGTGAGGATTCAGGCCCTGCCCCAGGCCAGATGGTAAGTGGCAAGAGCAGGGCCCTCAGGCACTCACTCAGGGGAGTCTCCCGGGCAGCAAGCAGCAAGCAGTCCTTGTGAGGTTTCAGGCCCCGCCCCAGGCCAGATGGTAAGTGGCAGGAAGGAGCAGGCCCCTCAGGCTCTCACTCACTCAGAGGAGTCCTCCCGGGCAGGAGGCAGCAAGCAGCAAGCAGTCCTTGTGAGGCTTCAGGCCCCGCCCCAGGCCAGATGGTAAGTGGCAGGAGCAGGGCCCTCAGGCACTCACTCAGAGGAGTCCTCCCGGGCAGGAGGCAGCAAGCAGCAAGCAGTCCTTGTGAGGCTTCAGGCCCCGCCCCAGGCCAGATGGTAAGTCGCAAGAGCAGGGCCCTAAGGCACTCACTCAGAGGAGTCCTCCCGGGCAGGAGGCAGCAAGCAGCAAGCAGTCCTTGTGAGGCTTCAGGCCCCGCCCCAGGCCAGATGGTAAGTGGCAGGAAGGAGCAGGGCCCTCAGGCACTCACTCAGAGGAATCCTCCCGGGCAGGAGGTAGCAAGCAGCAAGCAGTCCTTGTGAGGCTTCAGGCCCTGCCCCAGGCCAGATGGTAAGTGGCAGGAAGGAGCAGGGCCCTCAGGCACTCACTCAGAGGAGTCCTCCCGGGCAGGAGGCAGCAAGCAGCAAGCAGTCCTTGTGAGGCTTCAGGCCCCGCCCCAGGCCAGATGGTAAGTGGCAGGAAGGAGCAGGGCTCTCAGGCACTCACTCACGGGAGTCCTTATGGGCAGGAGGCAGCAAGCTGCAAGCAGTCCTTGTGAGGCTTCAGACCCGGCCCCAGGCCAGATGGTAAGTGACAAGAGCAGGGCCCTCAGGCACTCACTCAGAGGAGTCCTCCCGGGCAGGAGGCAGCAAGCAGTCCTTGTGAGGCTTCAGGCCCTGCCCGAGGCCAGATGGTAAGCGGCAAGAGCAGGGCCCTCAGGCACTCACTCAGAGGAGTCCTCCCGGGCAGGAGGCAGCAAGCAGCAAGCAGTCCTTGTGAGGCTTCAGGCCCCGCCCCAGGCCAGATGGTAAGTGGCAAGAGCAGGGCCCTCAGGCACTCACTCAGAGGAGTCCTCCCGGGCAGGAGGCAGGAAGCAGCAAGCAGTCCTTGTGAGGCTTCAGGCCCCGCCCCAGGCCAGATGGTAAGTGGCAGGAAGGAGCAGGGCCCTCAGGCACTCACTCAGAGGAGTCCTCCCGGGCAGGAGGCAGCAAGCAGCAAGCAGTCCTTGTGAGGCTTCAGGCCCCGCCCCAGGCCAGATGGTAAGTGGCAGGAAGGAGCAGGGCCCTCAGGCACTCACTCAGAGGAGTCCTCCCGGGCAGGAGGCAGCAAGCAGCAAGCAGTCCTTGTGAGGCTTCAGGCCCCGCCCCAGGCCAAATGGTAAGTGGCAGGAAGGAGCAGGGCCCTCAGGCACTCACTCAGAGGAGTCCTCCCGGGCAGGAGGTAGCAAGCAGCAAGCAGTCCTTGTGAGGCTTCAGGCCCTGCCCCAGGCCAGATGGTAAGTGGCAGGAAGGAGCAGGGCTCTCAGGCACTCACTCACGGGAGTCCTTATGGGCAGGAGGCAGCAAGCTGCAAGCAGTCCTTGTGAGGCTTCAGGCCCTGCCCCAGGCCAGATGGTAAGCGGCAAGAGCAGGGCCCTCAGGCACTCACTCAGGGGAGTCCTCCTGGGCAGCAGGCAGCAAGCAGCAAGCAGTCCTTGTGAGGCTTCAGGCCCCTTCCCAGGCCAGATGGTAAGTGGCAAGAGCAGGGCCCTCAGGCACTCACTCAGGGGAGTCTCCCGGGCAGCAGGCAGCAAGCAGCAAGCAGTCCTTGTGAGGCTTCAGGCCCCGCCCCAGGCCAGATGGTAAGTGGCAAGAGCAGGGCCCTCAGGCACTCACTCAGAGGAGTCCTCCCGGGCAGGAGGCAGCAAGCAGCAAGCAGTCCTTGTGAGGCTTCAGGCCCCGCCCCAGGCCAGATGGTAAGTGGCAGGAAGGAGCAGGGCCCTCAGGCACTCACTCAGAGGAGTCCTCCCGGGCAGGAGGCAGCAAGCAGCAAGCAGTCCTTGTGAAGCTTCAGGCCCTGCCCCAGGCCAGATTGTAAGTGGCAGGAAGGAGCAGGGCCCTCAGGCACTCACTCAGGGGAGTCTCCCGGGCAGCAAGCAGCAGGCAGCAAGCAGCAAGCAGTCCTTGTGAGGCTTCAGGCCCCGCCCCAGGCCAGATGGTAAGTGGCAGGAAGGAGCAGGGCCCTCAGGCACTCACTCAGGGGAGTCCTCCCGGGCAGGAGGCAGCAAGCAGCAAGCAGTCCTTGTGAGGATTCAGGCCCTGCCCCAGGCCAGATGGTAAGTGGCAAGAGCAGGGCCCTCAGGCACTCACTCAGGGGAGTCTCCCGGGCAGCAGGCAGCAAGCAGCAAGCAGTCCTTGTGAGGCTTCAGGCCCCGCCCCAGGCCAGATGGTGAGTGGCAGGAAGGAGCAGGGCCCTCAGGCACTCACTCAGAGAAATCCTCCCGGGCAGGAGGTAGCAGGCAGCAAGCAGTCCTTGTGAGGCTTCAGGCCCTGCCCCAGGCCAGATGGTAAGTGGCAGGAAGGAGCAGGGCCCTCAGGCACTCACTCAGAGGAGTCCTCCCGGGCAGGAGGCAGCAAGCAGCAAGCAGTCCTTGTGAGGCTTCAGGCCCCGCCCCAGGCCAGATGGTAAGTGGCAGGAAGGAGCAGGGCTCTCAGGCACTCACTCACGGGAGTCCTTATGGGCAGGAGGCAGCAAGCTGCAAGCAGTCCTTGTGAGGCTTCAGACCCGGCCCCAGGCCAGATGGTAAGTGACAAGAGCAGGGCCCTCAGGCACTCACTCAGAGGAGTCCTCCCGGGCAGGAGGCAGCAAGCAGTCCTTGTGAGGCTTCAGGCCCTGCCCGAGGCCAGATGGTAAGCGGCAAGAGCAGGGCCCTCAGGCACTCACTCAGGGGAGTCTCCCGGGCAGCAAGCAGCAAGCAGCAAGCAGTCCTTGTGAGGCTTCAGGCCCCGCCCTAGGCCAGATGGTAAGTGGCAGGAAGGAGCAGGGCCCTCAGGCACTCACTCAGAGGAGTCCTCCCGGGCAGGAGGCAGCAAGCAGCAAGCAGTCCTTGTGAGGCTTCAGGCCCTGCCCCAGGCCAGATGGTAAGCGGCAAGAGCAGGGCCCTCAGGCACTCACTCAGGGGAGTCTCCCGGGCAGCAGGCAGCAAGCAGCAAGCAGTCCTTGTGAGGCTTCAGGCCCCGCCCCAGGCCAGATGGTAAGTGGCAAGAGCAGGGCCCTCAGGCACTCACTCAGGGGAGTCTCCCGGGCAGCAGGCAGCAAGCAGCAAGCAGTCCTTGTGAGGCTTCAGGCCCCGCCCCACGCCAGATGGTAAGTGGCAAGAGCAGGGCCCTCAGGCACTCACTCAGAGGAGTCCTCCCGGGCAGGAGGCAGCAAGCAGCAAGCAGTCCTTGTGAGGCTTCAGGCCCCGCCCCAGGCCAGATGGTAAGTGGCAGGAAGGAGCAGGGCCCTCAGGCACTCACTCAGAGGAGTCCTCCCGGGCAGGAGGCAGCAAGCAGCAAGCAGTCCTTGTGAAGCTTCAGGCCCTGCCCCAGGCCAGATTGTAAGTGGCAGGAAGGAGCAGGGCCCTCAGGCACTCACTCAGGGGAGTCTCCCGGGCAGCAAGCAGCAAGCAGCAAGCAGCAAGCAGTCCTTGTGAGGCTTCAGGCCCCGCCCCAGGCCAGATGGTAAGTGGCAGGAAGGAGCAGGGCCCTCAGGCACTCACTCAGGGGAGTCCTCCCGGGCAGCAGGCAGCAAGCAGCAAGCAGTCCTTGTGAGGCTTCAGGCCCCGCCCCAGGCCAGATGGTAAGTGGCAGGAAGGAGCAGGGCCCTCAGGCACTCACTCAGGGGAGTCCTCCCGGGCAGGAGGCAGCAAGCAGCAAGCAGTCCTTGTGAGGATTCAGGCCCTGCCCCAGGCCAGATGGTAAGTGGCAGGAGCAGGGCCCTCAGGCACTCACTCAGAAGAGTCCTCTCGGGCAGGAGGCAGCAAGCAGCAAGCAGTCCTTGTGAGGCTTCAGGCCCCGCCCCAGGCCAGATGGTAAGTGGCAAGAGCAGGGCCCTCAGGCACTCACTCAGGGGAGTCTCCCGGGCAGCAGGCAGCAAGCAGCAAGCAGTCCTTGTGAGGCTTCAGGCCCCGCCCCACGCCAGATGGTAAGTGGCAAGAGCAGGGCCCTCAGGCACTCACTCAGAGGAGTCCTCCCGGGCAGGAGGCAGCAAGCAGCAAGCAGTCCTTGTGAGGCTTCAGGCCCCGCCCCAGGCCAGATGGTAAGTGGCAGGAAGGAGCAGGGCCCTCAGGCACTCACTCAGAGGAGTCCTCCCGGGCAGGAGGCAGCAAGCAGCAAGCAGTCCTTGTGAAGCTTCAGGCCCTGCCCCAGGCCAGATTGTAAGTGGCAGGAAGGAGCAGGGCCCTCAGGCACTCACTCAGGGGAGTCTCCCGGGCAGCAAGCAGCAAGCAGCAAGCAGCAAGCAGTCCTTGTGAGGCTTCAGGCCCCGCCCCAGGCCAGATGGTAAGTGGCAGGAAGGAGCAGGGCCCTCAGGCACTCACTCAGGGGAGTCCTCCCGGGCAGCAGGCAGCAAGCAGCAAGCAGTCCTTGTGAGGCTTCAGGCCCCGCCCCAGGCCAGATGGTAAGTGGCAGGAAGGAGCAGGGCCCTCAGGCACTCACTCAGGGGAGTCCTCCCGGGCAGGAGGCAGCAAGCAGCAAGCAGTCCTTGTGAGGATTCAGGCCCTGCCCCAGGCCAGATGGTAAGTGGCAGGAGCAGGGCCCTCAGGCACTCACTCAGAAGAGTCCTCTCGGGCAGGAGGCAGCAAGCAGCAAGCAGTCCTTGTGAGGCTTCAGGGCCCCCCCCCAGGCCAGATGGTAAGTGGCAAGAGCAGGGCCCTCAGGAACTCACTCAGAGGAGTCCTCCCGGGCAGGAGGCAGCAAGCAGCAAGCAGTCCTTGTGAGGCTTCAGGCCCCGCCCCAGGCCAGATGGTAAGTGGCAGGAAGGAGCAGGGCCCTCAGGCACTCACTCAGAGGAGTCCTCCCGGGCAGGAGGTAGCAAGCAGCAAGCAGTCCTTGTGAGGCTTCAGGCCCTGCCCCAGGCCAGATGGTAAGTGGCAGGAAGGAGCAGGGCCCTCAGGCACTCACTCAGAGGAGTCCTCCCGGGCAGGAGGCAGCAAGCAGCAAGCAGTCCTTGTGAGGCTTCAGACCCGGCCCCAGGCCAGATGGTAAGTAACAAGAGCAGGGCCCTCAGGCACTCACTCAGAGGTGTCCTCCTGGGCAGCAGGCAGCAAGCAGCAAGCAGTCCTTGTGAGGCTTCAGGCCCCGCCCCAGGCCAGATGGTAAGTGGCAAGAGCAGGGCCCTCAGGCACTCACTCAGGGGAGTCTACCGGGCAGCAGGCAGCAAGCAGCAAGCAGTCCTTGTGAGGCTTCAGGCCCCGCCCCAGGCCAGCTGGTAAGTGGCAATAGCAGGGCCCTCAGGCACTCACTCAGAGGAGTCCTCCCGGGGAGGGGGCAGCAAGCAGCAAGCAGTCCTTGTGAGGCTTCAGGCCCCGTCCCAGGCCAGATGGTAAGTGGCAGGAAGGAGCAGGGCCCTCAGGCACTTACTCAGAGGAGTCCTCCCGGGCAGGAGGCAGCAAGCAGCAAGCAGTCCTTTGAGGCTTCAGGCCCTGCCCCAGGCCAGATGGTAAGTGGCAAGAGCAGGGCCCTCAGTCACTCACTCAGGGGAGTCCTCCCGGGCCGCGGCAGGAAGCAGTCCTTGTGAGGCTTCAGGCCCCGCCCCAGGCCAGATGGTAAGTGGCAGGTAGGAGCAGGGCCCTCAGGCACTCACTCAGGGGAGTCCTCCTGGGCAGGAGGCAGCAAGCAGCAAGCAGTCCTTTTGAGGCTTCAGGCCCCGCCCCAGGCCAGATGGTAAGTGGCAGGAAGGAGCAGGGCCCTCAGGCACTCACTCAAGGGAGTCCTCCCGGGCAGCGGCAGGAAGCAGTCCTTGTGAGGCTTCAGGCCCCGCCCCAGGCCAGATGGTAAGTGGCAGCAAGGAGCAGGGCCCTCAGGCACTCACTCAGAGGAGTCCTCCCGGGCAGGAGGCAGCAAGCAGCAAGCAGTCCTTGTGAGGCTTCAGACCCGGCCCCAGGCCAGATGGTAAGTGACAAGAGCAGGGCCCTCAGGCACTCACTCAGAGGAGTCCGCCCGGGCAGGAGGCAGTAAGCAGCAAGCAGTCCTTGTGAGGCTTCAGGCCCTGCCGCAGGCCAGATGGTAAGCGGAAAGAGCAGGGCCCTCAGGCACTCCCTCAGGGGAGTCCTCCTGGGCAGCAGGCAGCAAGCAGCAAGCAGTCCTTGTGAGGCTTCAGGCCCCGCCCCAGGCCAGATGGTAAGTGGCAAGAGCAGGGCCCTCAGGCACTCACTCAGGGGAGTCTCCCGGTCAGCAGGCAGCAGGCAGCAAGCAGTCCTTGTGAGGCTTCAGGCCCCGCCCCAGGCCAGATGGTAAGTGGCAAGAGCAGGGCCCTCAGGCACTCACTCAGAGGAGTCCTCCCGGGCAGGGGGCAGCAAGCAGCAAGCAGTCCTTGTGAGGCTTCAGGCCCCGCCCCAGGCCAGATGGTAAGTGGCAGCAAGGAGCAGGGCCCTCAGGCACTCACTCAGAGGAGTCCTCCCGGGCAGGAGGCAGCAAGCAGCAAGCAGTCCTTGTGAGGCTTCAGGCCCCGCCCCAGGCCAGATGGTAAGTGGCAGGAGCAGGGCCCTCAGGCACTCACTCAGAGGAGTCCTCCGGGGCAGGAGGCAGCAAGCAGCAAGCAGTCCTTGTGAGGCTTCAGGCCCCGCCCCAGGCCAGATGGTAAGTGGCAGGAAGGAGCAGGGCCCTCAGGCACTCACTCAGGGGAGTCCTCATGGGCAGAAGGCAGCAAGCAGCAAGCAGTCCTTGTGAGGCTTCAGGCCCCGCCCCAGGCCAGATGGTAAGTGGCAGAAAGGAGATGGGCCCTCAGGCACTCACTCAGAGGAGTCCTCCCGGGCAGGAGGCAGCAAGCAGTCCTTTTGAGGCTTCAGGCCCTGCCCCAGGCCAGATGGTAAGTGGCAGCAAGGAGCAGGGCCCTCAGGCACTCACTCAGAGGAGTCCTCCCGGGCAGGAGGCAGCAAGCAGCAAGCAGTCCTTGTGAGGCTTCAGGCCCCGCCCCAGGCCAGATGGTAAGTGGCAAGAGCAGGGCCCTCAGGCACTCACTCAGAGGAGTCCTACCGGGCAGGAGGCAGCAAACAGCAAGCAGTCCTTGTGAGGCTTCAGGCCCTGCCCCAGGCCAGATGGTAAGCGGCAAGAGCAGGGCCCTCAGGCACTCACTCAGGGGAGTCCTCCTGGGCAGCAGGCAGCAAGCAGCAAGCAGCAAGCAGTCCTTGTGAGGCCTCAGGCCTCGCTCCAGGCCAGATGGTAAGTGGCAAGAGCAGGGCCCTCAGGCACTCACTCAGGGGAGTCTACCGGGCAGCAGGCAGCAAGCAGCAAGCAGTCCTTGTGAGGCTTCAGGCCCCCCCCAGGCCAGATGGTAAGTGGCAAGAGCAGGGCCCTCAGGCACTCACTCAGAGGAGTCCTCCCGGGCAGGAGGCAGCAAGCAGCAAGCAGTCCTTGTGAGGCTTCAAGCCCCGCCCCAGGTCAGATGGTAAGTGGCAGGAACGAGCAGGGCCCTCAGGCACTCACTCAGAGGAATCTCCCGGGCAGGAGGCAGCAAGCAGCAAGCAGTCCTTGTGAAGCTTCAGGCCCTGCCCCAGGCCAGATGGTAAGTGGCAGGAAGGAGCAGGGCCCTCAGGCACTCACTCAGGGGAGTCTCCCGGGCAGCAAGCAGCAAGCAGCAAGCAGCAAGCAGTCCTTGTGAGGCTTCAGGCCCCGCCCCAGGCCAGATGGTAAGTGGCAGGAAGGAGCAGGGCCCTCAGGCACTCACTCAGGGGAGTCTCCCGGGCAGCAGGCAGCAAGCAGCAAGCAGTCCTTGTGAGGCTTCAGGCCCCGCCCCAGGCCAGATGGTAAGTGGCAAGAGCAGGGCCCTCAGGCACTCACTCAGAGGAGTCCTCCCGGGCAGGAGGCAGCAAGCAGCAAGCAGTCCTTGTGAGGCTTCAGGCCCCGCCCCAGGCCAGATGGTAAGTGGCAGGAAGGAGCAGGGCCCTCAGGCACTCACTCAGAGGAGTCCTCCCGGGCAGGAAGCAGCAAGCAGCAAGCAGTCCTTGTGAAGCTTCAGGCCCTGCCCCAGGCCAGATTGTAAGTGGCAGGAAGGAGCAGGGCCCTCAGGCACTCACTCAGGGGAGTCTCGCGGGCAGCAAGCAGCAAGCAGCAAGCAGCAAGCAGCAAGCAGCAAGCAGTCCTTGTGAGGCTTCAGGCCCCGCCCCAGGCCAGATGGTAAGTGGCAGGTAGGAGCAGGGCCCTCAGGCACTCACTCAGGGGAGTCCTCCTGGGCAGGAGGCAGCAAGCAGCAAGCAGTCCTTTTGAGGCTTCAGGCCCCGCCCCAGGCCAGATGGTAAGTGGCAGGAAGGAGCAGGGCCCTCAGGCACTCACTCAAGGGAGTCCTCCCGGGCAGCGGCAGGAAGCAGTCCTTGTGAGGCTTCAGGCCCCGCCCCAGGCCAGATGGTAAGTGGCAGCAAGGAGCAGGGCCCTCAGGCACTCACTCAGAGGAGTCCTCCCGGGCAGGAGGCAGCAAGCAGCAAGCAGTCCTTGTGAGGCTTCAGACCCGGCCCCAGGCCAGATGGTAAGTGACAAGAGCAGGGCCCTCAGGCACTCACTCAGAGGAGTCCGCCCGGGCAGGAGGCAGTAAGCAGCAAGCAGTCCTTTTGAGGCTTCAGGCCCTGCCGCAGGCCAGATGGTAAGCGGAAAGAGCAGGGCCCTCAGGCACTCCCTCAGGGGAGTCCTCCTGGGCAGCAGGCAGCAAGCAGCAAGCAGTCCTTGTGAGGCTTCAGGCCCCGCCCCAGGCCAGATGGTAAGTGGCAAGAGCAGGGCCCTCAGGCACTCACTCAGGGGAGTCTCCCGGTCAGCAGGCAGCAGGCAGCAAGCAGTCCTTGTGAGGCTTCAGGCCCCGCCCCAGGCCAGATGGTAAGTGGCAAGAGCAGGGCCCTCAGGCACTCACTCAGAGGAGTCCTCCCGGGCAGGGGGCAGCAAGCAGCAAGCAGTCCTTGTGAGGCTTCAGGCCCCGCCCCAGGCCAGATGGTAAGTGGCAGGAAGGAGCAGGGCCCTCAGGCACTCACTCAGAGGAGTCCTCCCGGGCAGGAGGCAGCAAGCAGCAAGCAGTCCTTGTGAGGCTTCAGGCCCCGCCCCAGGCCAGATGGTAAGTGGCAGGAGCAGGGCCCTCAGGCACTCACTCAGAGGAGTCCTCCGGGGCAGGAGGCAGCAAGCAGCAAGCAGTCCTTGTGAGGCTTCAGGCCCCGCCCCAGGCCAGATGGTAAGTGGCAGGAAGGAGCAGGGCCCTCAGGCACTCACTCAGGGGAGTCCTCATGGGCAGAAGGCAGCAAGCAGCAAGCAGTCCTTGTGAGGCTTCAGGCCCCGCCCCAGGCCAGATGGTAAGTGGCAGAAAGGAGATGGGCCCTCAGGCACTCACTCAGAGGAGTCCTCCCGGGCAGGAGGCAGCAAGCAGTCCTTTTGAGGCTTCAGGCCCTGCCCCAGGCCAGATGGTAAGTGGCAGCAAGGAGCAGGGCCCTCAGGCACTCACTCAGAGGAGTCCTACCGGGCAGGAGGCAGCAAACAGCAAGCAGTCCTTGTGAGGCTTCAGGCCCTGCCCCAGGCCAGATGGTAAGCGGCAAGAGCAGGGCCCTCAGGCACTCACTCAGGGGAGTCCTCCTGGGCAGGAGGCAGCAAGCAGCAAGCAGTCCTTGTGAAGCTTCAGGCCCTGCCCCAGGCCAGATTGTAAGTGGCAGGAAGGAGCAGGGCCCTCAGGCACTCACTCAGGGGAGTCTCCCGGGCAGCAAGCAGCAAGCAGCAAGCAGCAAGCAGTCCTTGTGAGGCTTCAGGCCCCGCCCCAGGCCAGATGGTAAGTGGCAGGAAGGAGCAGGGCCCTCAGGCACTCACTCAGGGGAGTCCTCCCGGGCAGCAGGCAGCAAGCAGCAAGCAGTCCTTGTGAGGCTTCAGGCCCCGCCCCAGGCCAGATGGTAAGTGGCAGGAAGGAGCAGGGCCCTCAGGCACTCACTCAGGGGAGTCCTCCCGGGCAGGAGGCAGCAAGCAGCAAGCAGTCCTTGTGAGGATTCAGGCCCTGCCCCAGGCCAGATGGTAAGTGGCAGGAGCAGGGCCCTCAGGCACTCACTCAGAAGAGTCCTCTCGGGCAGGAGGCAGCAAGCAGCAAGCAGTCCTTGTGAGGCTTCAGGGCCCCCCCCCAGGCCAGATGGTAAGTGGCAAGAGCAGGGCCCTCAGGAACTCACTCAGAGGAGTCCTCCCGGGCAGGAGGCAGCAAGCAGCAAGCAGTCCTTGTGAGGCTTCAGGCCCCGCCCCAGGCCAGATGGTAAGTGGCAGGAAGGAGCAGGGCCCTCAGGCACTCACTCAGAGGAGTCCTCCCGGGCAGGAGGTAGCAAGCAGCAAGCAGTCCTTGTGAGGCTTCAGGCCCTGCCCCAGGCCAGATGGTAAGTGGCAGGAAGGAGCAGGGCCCTCAGGCACTCACTCAGAGGAGTCCTCCCGGGCAGGAGGCAGCAAGCAGCAAGCAGTCCTTGTGAGGCTTCAGACCCGGCCCCAGGCCAGATGGTAAGTAACAAGAGCAGGGCCCTCAGGCACTCACTCAGAGGTGTCCTCCTGGGCAGCAGGCAGCAAGCAGCAAGCAGTCCTTGTGAGGCTTCAGGCCCCGCCCCAGGCCAGATGGTAAGTGGCAAGAGCAGGGCCCTCAGGCACTCACTCAGGGGAGTCTACCGGGCAGCAGGCAGCAAGCAGCAAGCAGTCCTTGTGAGGCTTCAGGCCCCGCCCCAGGCCAGCTGGTAAGTGGCAATAGCAGGGCCCTCAGGCACTCACTCAGAGGAGTCCTCCCGGGGAGGGGGCAGCAAGCAGCAAGCAGTCCTTGTGAGGCTTCAGGCCCCGTCCCAGGCCAGATGGTAAGTGGCAGGAAGGAGCAGGGCCCTCAGGCACTTACTCAGAGGAGTCCTCCCGGGCAGGAGGCAGCAAGCAGCAAGCAGTCCTTTGAGGCTTCAGGCCCTGCCCCAGGCCAGATGGTAAGTGGCAAGAGCAGGGCCCTCAGTCACTCACTCAGGGGAGTCCTCCCGGGCCGCGGCAGGAAGCAGTCCTTGTGAGGCTTCAGGCCCCGCCCCAGGCCAGATGGTAAGTGGCAGGTAGGAGCAGGGCCCTCAGGCACTCACTCAGGGGAGTCCTCCTGGGCAGGAGGCAGCAAGCAGCAAGCAGTCCTTTTGAGGCTTCAGGCCCCGCCCCAGGCCAGATGGTAAGTGGCAGGAAGGAGCAGGGCCCTCAGGCACTCACTCAAGGGAGTCCTCCCGGGCAGCGGCAGGAAGCAGTCCTTGTGAGGCTTCAGGCCCCGCCCCAGGCCAGATGGTAAGTGGCAGCAAGGAGCAGGGCCCTCAGGCACTCACTCAGAGGAGTCCTCCCGGGCAGGAGGCAGCAAGCAGCAAGCAGTCCTTGTGAGGCTTCAGACCCGGCCCCAGGCCAGATGGTAAGTGACAAGAGCAGGGCCCTCAGGCACTCACTCAGAGGAGTCCGCCCGGGCAGGAGGCAGTAAGCAGCAAGCAGTCCTTGTGAGGCTTCAGGCCCTGCCGCAGGCCAGATGGTAAGCGGAAAGAGCAGGGCCCTCAGGCACTCCCTCAGGGGAGTCCTCCTGGGCAGCAGGCAGCAAGCAGCAAGCAGTCCTTGTGAGGCTTCAGGCCCCGCCCCAGGCCAGATGGTAAGTGGCAAGAGCAGGGCCCTCAGGCACTCACTCAGGGGAGTCTCCCGGTCAGCAGGCAGCAGGCAGCAAGCAGTCCTTGTGAGGCTTCAGGCCCCGCCCCAGGCCAGATGGTAAGTGGCAAGAGCAGGGCCCTCAGGCACTCACTCAGAGGAGTCCTCCCGGGCAGGGGGCAGCAAGCAGCAAGCAGTCCTTGTGAGGCTTCAGGCCCCGCCCCAGGCCAGATGGTAAGTGGCAGCAAGGAGCAGGGCCCTCAGGCACTCACTCAGAGGAGTCCTCCCGGGCAGGAGGCAGCAAGCAGCAAGCAGTCCTTGTGAGGCTTCAGGCCCCGCCCCAGGCCAGATGGTAAGTGGCAGGAGCAGGGCCCTCAGGCACTCACTCAGAGGAGTCCTCCGGGGCAGGAGGCAGCAAGCAGCAAGCAGTCCTTGTGAGGCTTCAGGCCCCGCCCCAGGCCAGATGGTAAGTGGCAGGAAGGAGCAGGGCCCTCAGGCACTCACTCAGGGGAGTCCTCATGGGCAGAAGGCAGCAAGCAGCAAGCAGTCCTTGTGAGGCTTCAGGCCCCGCCCCAGGCCAGATGGTAAGTGGCAGAAAGGAGATGGGCCCTCAGGCACTCACTCAGAGGAGTCCTCCCGGGCAGGAGGCAGCAAGCAGTCCTTTTGAGGCTTCAGGCCCTGCCCCAGGCCAGATGGTAAGTGGCAGCAAGGAGCAGGGCCCTCAGGCACTCACTCAGAGGAGTCCTCCCGGGCAGGAGGCAGCAAGCAGCAAGCAGTCCTTGTGAGGCTTCAGGCCCCGCCCCAGGCCAGATGGTAAGTGGCAAGAGCAGGGCCCTCAGGCACTCACTCAGAGGAGTCCTACCGGGCAGGAGGCAGCAAACAGCAAGCAGTCCTTGTGAGGCTTCAGGCCCTGCCCCAGGCCAGATGGTAAGCGGCAAGAGCAGGGCCCTCAGGCACTCACTCAGGGGAGTCCTCCTGGGCAGCAGGCAGCAAGCAGCAAGCAGCAAGCAGTCCTTGTGAGGCCTCAGGCCTCGCTCCAGGCCAGATGGTAAGTGGCAAGAGCAGGGCCCTCAGGCACTCACTCAGGGGAGTCTACCGGGCAGCAGGCAGCAAGCAGCAAGCAGTCCTTGTGAGGCTTCAGGCCCCCCCCAGGCCAGATGGTAAGTGGCAAGAGCAGGGCCCTCAGGCACTCACTCAGAGGAGTCCTCCCGGGCAGGAGGCAGCAAGCAGCAAGCAGTCCTTGTGAGGCTTCAAGCCCCGCCCCAGGTCAGATGGTAAGTGGCAGGAACGAGCAGGGCCCTCAGGCACTCACTCAGAGGAATCTCCCGGGCAGGAGGCAGCAAGCAGCAAGCAGTCCTTGTGAAGCTTCAGGCCCTGCCCCAGGCCAGATGGTAAGTGGCAGGAAGGAGCAGGGCCCTCAGGCACTCACTCAGGGGAGTCTCCCGGGCAGCAAGCAGCAAGCAGCAAGCAGCAAGCAGTCCTTGTGAGGCTTCAGGCCCCGCCCCAGGCCAGATGGTAAGTGGCAGGAAGGAGCAGGGCCCTCAGGCACTCACTCAGGGGAGTCTCCCGGGCAGCAGGCAGCAAGCAGCAAGCAGTCCTTGTGAGGCTTCAGGCCCCGCCCCAGGCCAGATGGTAAGTGGCAAGAGCAGGGCCCTCAGGCACTCACTCAGAGGAGTCCTCCCGGGCAGGAGGCAGCAAGCAGCAAGCAGTCCTTGTGAGGCTTCAGGCCCCGCCCCAGGCCAGATGGTAAGTGGCAGGAAGGAGCAGGGCCCTCAGGCACTCACTCAGAGGAGTCCTCCCGGGCAGGAAGCAGCAAGCAGCAAGCAGTCCTTGTGAAGCTTCAGGCCCTGCCCCAGGCCAGATTGTAAGTGGCAGGAAGGAGCAGGGCCCTCAGGCACTCACTCAGGGGAGTCTCGCGGGCAGCAAGCAGCAAGCAGCAAGCAGCAAGCAGCAAGCAGCAAGCAGTCCTTGTGAGGCTTCAGGCCCCGCCCCAGGCCAGATGGTAAGTGGCAGGTAGGAGCAGGGCCCTCAGGCACTCACTCAGGGGAGTCCTCCTGGGCAGGAGGCAGCAAGCAGCAAGCAGTCCTTTTGAGGCTTCAGGCCCCGCCCCAGGCCAGATGGTAAGTGGCAGGAAGGAGCAGGGCCCTCAGGCACTCACTCAAGGGAGTCCTCCCGGGCAGCGGCAGGAAGCAGTCCTTGTGAGGCTTCAGGCCCCGCCCCAGGCCAGATGGTAAGTGGCAGCAAGGAGCAGGGCCCTCAGGCACTCACTCAGAGGAGTCCTCCCGGGCAGGAGGCAGCAAGCAGCAAGCAGTCCTTGTGAGGCTTCAGACCCGGCCCCAGGCCAGATGGTAAGTGACAAGAGCAGGGCCCTCAGGCACTCACTCAGAGGAGTCCGCCCGGGCAGGAGGCAGTAAGCAGCAAGCAGTCCTTTTGAGGCTTCAGGCCCTGCCGCAGGCCAGATGGTAAGCGGAAAGAGCAGGGCCCTCAGGCACTCCCTCAGGGGAGTCCTCCTGGGCAGCAGGCAGCAAGCAGCAAGCAGTCCTTGTGAGGCTTCAGGCCCCGCCCCAGGCCAGATGGTAAGTGGCAAGAGCAGGGCCCTCAGGCACTCACTCAGGGGAGTCTCCCGGTCAGCAGGCAGCAGGCAGCAAGCAGTCCTTGTGAGGCTTCAGGCCCCGCCCCAGGCCAGATGGTAAGTGGCAAGAGCAGGGCCCTCAGGCACTCACTCAGAGGAGTCCTCCCGGGCAGGGGGCAGCAAGCAGCAAGCAGTCCTTGTGAGGCTTCAGGCCCCGCCCCAGGCCAGATGGTAAGTGGCAGGAAGGAGCAGGGCCCTCAGGCACTCACTCAGAGGAGTCCTCCCGGGCAGGAGGCAGCAAGCAGCAAGCAGTCCTTGTGAGGCTTCAGGCCCTGCCCCAGGCCAGATGGTAAGTGGCAGGAGCAGGGCCCTCAGGCACTCACTCAGAGGAGTCCTCCGGGGCAGGAGGCAGCAAGCAGCAAGCAGTCCTTGTGAGGCTTCAGGCCCCGCCCCAGGCCAGATGGTAAGTGGCAGGAAGGAGCAGGGCCCTCAGGCACTCACTCAGGGGAGTCCTCATGGGCAGAAGGCAGCAAGCAGCAAGCAGTCCTTGTGAGGCTTCAGGCCCCGCCCCAGGCCAGATGGTAAGTGGCAGAAAGGAGATGGGCCCTCAGGCACTCACTCAGAGGAGTCCTCCCGGGCAGGAGGCAGCAAGCAGTCCTTTTGAGGCTTCAGGCCCTGCCCCAGGCCAGATGGTAAGTGGCAGCAAGGAGCAGGGCCCTCAGGCACTCACTCAGAGGAGTCCTACCGGGCAGGAGGCAGCAAACAGCAAGCAGTCCTTGTGAGGCTTCAGGCCCTGCCCCAGGCCAGATGGTAAGCGGCAAGAGCAGGGCCCTCAGGCACTCACTCAGGGGAGTCCTCCTGGGCAGCAGGCAGCAAGCAGCAAGCAGCAAGCAGTCCTTGTGAGGCTTCAGGCCCCGCTCCAGGCCAGATGGTAAGTGGCAAGAGCAGGGCCCTCAGGCACTCACTCAGGGGAGTCTACCGGGCAGCAGGCAGCAAGCAGCAAGCAGTCCTTGTGAGGCTTCAGGCCCCCCCCAGGCCAGATGGTAAGTGGCAAGAGCAGGGCCCTCAGGCACTCACTCAGAGGAGTCCTCCCGGGCAGGAGGCAGCAAGCAGCAAGCAGTCCTTGTGAGGCTTCAAGCCCCGCCCCAGGTCAGATGGTAAGTGGCAGGAACGAGCAGGGCCCTCAGGCACTCACTCAGAGGAATCTCCCGGGCAGGAGGCAGCAAGCAGCAAGCAGTCCTTGTGAAGCTTCAGGCCCTGCCCCAGGCCAGATGGTAAGTGGCAGGAAGGAGCAGGGCCCTCAGGCACTCACTCAGGGGAGTCTCCCGGGCAGCAAGCAGCAAGCAGCAAGCAGCAAGCAGTCCTTGTGAGGCTTCAGGCCCCGCCCCAGGCCAGATGGTAAGTGGCAGGAAGGAGCAGGGCCCTCAGGCACTCACTCAGGGGAGTCTCCCGGGCAGCAGGCAGCAAGCAGCAAGCAGTCCTTGTGAGGCTTCAGGCCCCGCCCCAGGCCAGATGGTAAGTGGCAAGAGCAGGGCCCTCAGGCACTCACTCAGAGGAGTCCTCCCGGGCAGGAGGCAGCAAGCAGCAAGCAGTCCTTGTGAGGCTTCAGGCCCCGCCCCAGGCCAGATGGTAAGTGGCAGGAAGGAGCAGGGCCCTCAGGCACTCACTCAGAGGAGTCCTCCCGGGCAGGAAGCAGCAAGCAGCAAGCAGTCCTTGTGAAGCTTCAGGCCCTGCCCCAGGCCAGATTGTAAGTGGCAGGAACGAGCAGGGCCCTCAGGCACTCACTCAGAGGAATCTCCCGGGCAGGAGGCAGCAAGCAGCAAGCAGTCCTTGTGAAGCTTCAGGCCCTGCCCCAGGCCAGATGGTAAGTGGCAGGAAGGAGCAGGGCCCTCAGGCACTCACTCAGGGGAGTCTCCCGGGCAGCAAGCAGCAAGCAGCAAGCAGCAAGCAGTCCTTGTGAGGCTTCAGGCCCCGCCCCAGGCCAGATGGTAAGTGGCAGGAAGGAGCAGGGCCCTCAGGCACTCACTCAGGGGAGTCTCCCGGGCAGCAGGCAGCAAGCAGCAAGCAGTCCTTGTGAGGCTTCAGGCCCCGCCCCAGGCCAGATGGTAAGTGGCAAGAGCAGGGCCCTCAGGCACTCACTCAGAGGAGTCCTCCCGGGCAGGAGGCAGCAAGCAGCAAGCAGTCCTTGTGAGGCTTCAGGCCCCGCCCCAGGCCAGATGGTAAGTGGCAGGAAGGAGCAGGGCCCTCAGGCACTCACTCAGAGGAGTCCTCCCGGGCAGGAAGCAGCAAGCAGCAAGCAGTCCTTGTGAAGCTTCAGGCCCTGCCCCAGGCCAGATTGTAAGTGGCAGGAAGGAGCAGGGCCCTCAGGCACTCACTCAGGGGAGTCTCGCGGGCAGCAAGCAGCAAGCAGCAAGCAGCAAGCAGCAAGCAGTCCTTGTGAGGCTTCAGGCCCCGCCCCAGGCCAGATGGTAAGTGGCAGGAAGGAGCAGGGCCCTCAGGCACTCACTCAGGGGAGTCCTCCCGGGCAGCAGGCAGCAAGCAGCAAGCAGTCCTTGTGAGGCTTCAGGCCACGCCCCAGGCCAGATGGTAAGTGGCAAGAGCAGGGCCCTCAGGCACTCACTCAGGGGAGTCTCCCGGGTAGCAGGCAGCAAGCAGCAAGCAGTCCTTGTGAGGCTTCAGGCCCCGCCTCAGGCCAGATGGTAAGTGGCAGGAAGGAGCAGGGCCCTCAGGCACTCACTCAGGGGAGTCCTCCCGGGCAGGAGGCAGCAAGCAGCAAGCAGTCCTTGTGAGGATTCAGGCCCTGCCCCAGGCCAGATGGTAAGTGGCAAGAGCAGGGCCCTTAGGCACTCACTCAGGGGAGTCTCCCGGGCAGCAGGCAGCAAGCAGCAAGCAGTCCTTGTGAGGCTTCAGGCCCCGCCCCAGGCCAGATGGTAAGTGGCAGGAAGGAGCACGGCCCTCAGGCACTCACTCAGGGGAGTCCTCCCGGGCAGCAAGCAGCAAGCAGTCCTTGTGAGGCTTCAGGCCCCGCCCCAGGCCAGATGGTAAGTGGCAAGAGCAGGGCCCTCAGGCACTCACTCAGGGGAGTCTCCCGGGTAGCAGGCAGCAAGCAGCAAGCAGTCCTTGTGAGGCTTCAGGCCCCGCCCCAGGCCAGATGGTAAGTGGCAGGAAGGAGCAGGGCCCTCAGGCACTCACTCAGGGGAGTCCTCCCGGGCAGGAGGCAGCAAGCAGCAAGCAGTCCTTGTGAGGATTCAGGCCCTGCCCCAGGCCAGATGGTAAGTGGCAAGAGCAGGGCCCTCAGGCACTCACTCAGGGGAGTCTCCCGGGCAGCAGGCAGCAAGCAGCAAGCAGTCCTTGTGAGGCTTCAGGCCCCGCCCCAGGCCAGATGGTAAGTGGCAAGAGCAGGGCCCTCAGGCACTCACTCAGAGGAGTCCTCCCGGGCAGGAGGCAGCAAGCAGCAAGCAGTCCTTGTGAGGCTTCAGGCCCCGCCCCAGGCCAGATGGTAAGTGGCAGGAAGGAGCAGGGCCCTCAGGCACTCACTCAGAGGAGTCCTCCCGGGCAGGAAGCAGCAAGCAGCAAGCAGTCCTTGTGAAGCTTCAGGCCCTGCCCCAGGCCAGATTGTAAGTGGCAGGAAGGAGCAGGGCCCTCAGGCACTCACTCAGGGGAGTCTCGCGGGCAGCAAGCAGCAAGCAGCAAGCAGCAAGCAGCAAGCAGCAAGCAGTCCTTGTGAGGCTTCAGGCCCCGCCCCAGGCCAGATGGTAAGTGGCAGGAAGGAGCAGGGCCCTCAGGCACTCACTCAGGGGAGTCCTCCCGGGCAGCAGGCAGCAAGCAGCAAGCAGTCCTTGTGAGGCTTCAGGCCACGCCCCAGGCCAGATGGTAAGTGGCAAGAGCAGGGCCCTCAGGCACTCACTCAGGGGAGTCTCCCGGGTAGCAGGCAGCAAGCAGCAAGCAGTCCTTGTGAGGCTTCAGGCCCCGCCTCAGGCCAGATGGTAAGTGGCAGGAAGGAGCAGGGCCCTCAGGCACTCACTCAGGGGAGTCCTCCCGGGCAGGAGGCAGCAAGCAGCAAGCAGTCCTTGTGAGGATTCAGGCCCTGCCCCAGGCCAGATGGTAAGTGGCAAGAGCAGGGCCCTCAGGCACTCACTCAGGGGAGTCTCCCGGGCAGCAGGCAGCAAGCAGCAAGCAGTCCTTGTGAGGCTTCAGGCCCCGCCCCAGGCCAGATGGTAAGTGGCAGGAAGGAGCAGGGCCCTCAGGCACTCACTCAGGGGAGTCCTCCCGGGCAGCAAGCAGCAAGCAGTCCTTGTGAGGCTTCAGGCCCCGCCCCAGGCCAGATGGTAAGTGGCAAGAGCAGGGCCCTCAGGCACTCACTCAGGGGAGTCTCCCGGGTAGCAGGCAGCAAGCAGCAAGCAGTCCTTGTGAGGCTTCAGGCCCCGCCCCAGGCCAGATGGTAAGTGGCAGGAAGGAGCAGGGCCCTCAGGCACTCACTCAGGGGAGTCCTCCCGGGCAGGAGGCAGCAAGCAGCAAGCAGTCCTTGTGAGGATTCAGGCCCTGCCCCAGGCCAGATGGTAAGTGGCAAGAGCAGGGCCCTCAGGCACTCACTCAGGGGAGTCTCCCGGGCAGCAGGCAGCAAGCAGCAAGCAGTCCTTGTGAGGCTTCAGGCCCCGCCCCAGGCCAGAGGGTAAGTGGCAGGAAGGAGCAGGGCCCTCAGGCACTCACTCAGAGGAGTCCTCCCGGGCAGGAGGCAGCAAGCAGCAAGCAGTCCTTGTGAGGCTTCAGGCCCCGCCCCAGGCCAGATGGTAAGTGGCAGGAGCAGGGCCCTCAGGCACTCACTCAGAGGAGTCCTCCCGGGCAGGAGGCAGCAAGCAGCAAGCCGCAAGCAGTCCTTGTGAGGCTTCAGACCCGGCCCCAGGCCAGATGGTAAGTGACAAGAGCAGGGCCCTCAGGAACTCACTCAGAGGAGTCCTCCTGGGCAGCAGGCAGCAAGCAGCAAGCAGTCCTTGTGAGGCTTCAGGCCCCGCCCCAGGCCAGATGTTAAGTGGCAAGAGCAGGGCCCTCAGGCACTCACTCAGGGGAGTCTACCGGGCAGCAGGCAGCAAGAAGCAAGCAGTCCT
Source organism: Podarcis gaigeae (assembly GCF_964106915.1). Lineage (NCBI taxonomy): Eukaryota > Metazoa > Chordata > Lepidosauria > Squamata > Lacertidae > Podarcis > Podarcis gaigeae. Next base: position 1,110,347 of record NC_139695.1, on the reverse strand, counting down.
TGTGAGGCTTCAGGCCCCGCCCCAGGCCAGCTGGTAAGTGGCAATAGCAGGGCCCTCAGGCACTCACTCAGAGGAGTCCTCCCGGGCAGGGGGCAGCAAGCAGCAAGCAGTCCTTTGAGGCTTCAGGCCCTGCCCCAGGCCAGATGGTAAGTGGCAAGAGCAGGGCCCTCAGTCACTCACTCAGGGGAGTCCTCCCGGGCAGCGGCAGGAAGCAATCCTTGTGAGGCTTCAGGCCCCGCCCCAGGCCAGATGGTAAGTGGCAGGTAGGAGCAGGGCCCTCAGGCACTCACTCAGGGGAGTCCTCCTGGGCAGGAGGCAGCAAGCAGCAAGCAGTCCTTGTGAGGCTTCAGGCCCCGCCCCAGGCCAGATGGTAAGTGGCAGGAAGGAGCAGGGCCCTCAGGCACTCACTCAAGGGAGTCCTCCCGGGCAGCGGCAGGAAGCAGTCCTTGTGAGGCTTCAGGCCCCGCCCCAGGCCAGATGGTAAGTGGCAGGAAGGAGCAGGGCCCTCAGGCACTCACTCAGGGGAGTCCTCCCGGGCAGGAGACAGCAAGCAGCAAGCAGTCCTTGTGAGGCTTCAGGCCCCGCCCAAGGCCAGATGGTAAGTGGCAGGAAGGAGCAGGGCCCTCAGGCACTCACTCAGGGGAGTCCTCCCGGGCAGCGGCAGGAAGCAGTCCTTGTGAGGCTTCAGGCCCCGCCCCAGGCCAGATGGTAAGTGGCAGGAAGGAGCAGGGCCCTCAGGCACTCACTCAGGGGAGTCCTCCCGGGCAGGAGGCAGCAAGCAGCAAGCAGTCCTTGTGAGGCGTCAGGCCCCGCCCCAGGCCAGATGGTAAGTGGCAGGAAGGAGCAGGGCCCTCAGGCACGCACTCAGGGGAGTCCTCCCGGGCAGCGGTAGGAAGCAGTCCTTGTGAGGCTTCAGGCCCCGCCCCAGGCCAGATGGTAAGTGGCAGGAAGGAGCAGGGCCCTCAGGCACTCACTCAGGGGAGTCCTCCCAGGCAGGAGACAGCAAGCAGCAAGCAGTCCTTGTGAGGCTTCAGGCCCCGCCCCAGGCCAGATGGTAAGTGGCAAGAGCAGGGCCCTCAGGCACTCACTCAGGGAAGTCTCCCCGGCAGCAGGCAGCAAGCAGCAAGCAGTCCTTGTGAGGCTTCAGGCCCCGCCCCAAGCCAGATGGTCAGTGGCAAGAGCAGGGCCCTCAGGCACTCACTCAGAGGAGTCCTCCCGGGCAGGAGGCAGCAAGCAGCAAGCAGTCCTTGTGAGGCTTCAGGCCCCGCCCCAGGCCAGATGGTAAGTGGCAAGAGCAGGGCCCCCAGGCACTCACTCAGAGGAGTCCTCTCGGGCAGGAGGCAGCAAGCAGCAAGCAGTCCTTGTGAGGCTTCAGACCCGGCCCCAGGCCAGATGGTAAGTGACAAGAGCAGGGCCCTCAGGCACTCACTCAGAGGAGTCCTCCCGGGCAGGAGGCAGCAAGCAGCAAGCAGTCCTTGTGAGGCTTCAGGCCCCGCCCCAGGCCAGATGGTAAGTGGCAAGAGCAGGGCCCTCAGGCACTCACTCAGGGGAGTCCTCCTGGGCAGCGGCAGGAAGCAGTCCTTGTGAGGCTTCAGGCCCCGCCCCAGGCCAGATGGTAAGTGGCAGGAAGGAGCAGGGCCCTCAGGCACTCGCTCAGAGGAGTCCTCCCGGGCAGGAGGCAGCAAGCAGCAAGCAGTCCTTGTGAGGCTTCAGGCCCCGCCCCAGGCCAGATGGTAAGTGGCAGGAGCAGGGCCCTCAGGCACTCACTCAGAGGAGTCCTCCCGGGCAGGAGGCAGCAAGCAGCAAGCAGTCCTTGTGAGGCTTCAGGCCCCGCCCAAGGCCAGATGGTAAGTGGCAAGAGCAGGGCCCTCAGGCACTCACTCAGAGGAGTCCTCCCGGGCAGGAGGCAGCAAGCAGCAAGCAGTCCTTGTGAGGCTTCAGACCCAGCCCCAGGCCAGATGGTAAGTGACAAGAGCAGGGCCCTCAGGCACTCACTCAGAGGAGTCCTCCTGGGCAGCAGGCAGCAAGCAGCAAGCAGTCCTTGTGAGGCTTCAGGCCCCGCCCCAGGCCAGATGGTAAGTGGCAAGAGCAGGGCCCTCAGGCACTCACTCAGGGGAGTCTACCGGGCAGCAGGCAGCAAGAAGCAAGCAGTCCTTGTGAGGCTTCAGGCCCCGCCCCAGGCCAGCTGGTAAGTGGCAATAGCAGGGCCTTCAGGCACTCACTCAGAGGAGTCCTCCCGGGCAGGGGGCAGCAAGCAGCAAGCAGTCCTTGTGAGGCTTCAGGCCCCGTCCCAGGCCAGATGGTAAGTGGCAGGAAGGAGCAGGGCCCTCAGGCACTCACTCAGAGGAGTCCTCCCGGGCAGGAGGCAGCAAGCAGCAAGCAGTCCTTTGAGGCTTCAGGCCCTGCCCCAGGCCAGATGGTAAGTGGCAAGAGCAGGGCCCTCAGTCACTCACTCAAGGGAGTCCTCCCGGGCAGCGGCAGGAAGCAGTCCTTGTGAGGCTTGAGGCCCCGCCCCAGGCCAGATGGTAAGTGGCAAGAGCAGGGCCCTCAGGCACTCACTCAGAGGAGTCCTCCCGGGCAGGAGGCAGCAAGCAGCAAGCAGTCCTTGTGAGGCTTCAGACCCGGCCCCATTCCAGATGGTAAGTGACAAGAGCAGGGCCCTCAGGCACTCACTCAGAGGAGTCCTCCCGGGCAGGAGGCAGCAAGCAGCAAGCAGTCCTTGTGAGGCTTCAGGCCCCGCCCAAGGCCAGATGGTAAGTGGCAAGAGCAGGGCCCTCAGGCACTCACTCAGAGGAGTCCTCCCGGGCAGGAGGCAGCAAGCAGCAAGCAGTCCTTTGTGAGGCTTCAGACCCAGCCCCAGGCCAGATGGTAAGTGACAAGAGCAGGGCCCTCAGGCACTCACTCAGAGGAGTCCTCCTGGGCAGCAGGCAGCAAGCAGCAAGCAGTCCTTGTGAGGCTTCAGGCCCCGCCCCAGGCCAGATGGTAAGTGGCAAGAGCAGGGCCCTCAGGCACTCACTCAGGGGAGTCTACCGGGCAGCAGGCAGCAAGAAGCAAGCAGTCCTTGTGAGGCTTCAGGCCCCGCCCCAGGCCAGCTGGTAAGTGGCAATAGCAGGGCCTTCAGGCACTCACTCAGAGGAGTCCTCCCGGGCAGGGGGCAGCAAGCAGCAAGCAGTCCTTGTGAGGCTTCAGGCCCCGTCCCAGGCCAGATGGTAAGTGGCAGGAAGGAGCAGGGCCCTCAGGCACTCACTCAGAGGAGTCCTCCCGGGCAGGAGGCAGCAAGCAGCAAGCAGTCCTTGTGAGGCTTCAGACCCGGCCCCATTCCAGATGATAAGTGACAAGAGCAGGGCCCTCAGGCACTCACTCAGAGGAGTCCTCCCGGGCAGGAGGCAGCAAGCAGCAAGCAGTCCTTGTGAGGCTTCAGGCCCCGCCCCAGGCCAGATGGTAAGTGGCAAGAGCAGGGCCCACAGGCACTCACTCAGGGGAGTCCTCCTGGGCAGCGGCAGGAAGCAGTCCTTGTAAGGCTTCAGGACCCGCCCCAGGCCAGATGGTAAGTGGCAGGAAGGAGCAGGGCCCTCAGGCACTCACTCAGGGGAGTCCTCCCGGGCAGGAGGCAGCAAGCAGCAAGCAGTCCTTGTGAGGCTTCAGGCCCCGCCCCAGGCCAGATGGTAAGTGGCAGGAAGGAGCAGGGCCCTCAGGCACTCACTCAGGGGAGTTCTCCTGGGCAGCGGCAGCAAGCAGCAAGCAGTCCTTGTGAGGCTTCAGGCCCCGCCCCAGGCCAGATGGTAAGTGGCAGGATGGAGCAGGGCCCTCAGGCACTCACTCAGGGGAGTCTCCCGGGCAGCAGGCAGCAAGCAGAAAGCAGTCCTTGTGAGGCTTCAGGCCCCGCCCCAGGCCAGATGGTAAGTGGCAGGAAGGAGCAGGGTCCTCAGGCACTCACTCAGGCCAGTCCTCCCGGGCATCTTGATTTGTTTGGGCCTCTTACAAAAGCAGGGTTTGTGAAATGAAGCAACTGACTGGTCCATGGAGTGTCTATTTACCAGGAACTGGTAAGCCTGGCAGACCGGAATTCTAGGATAGCTAGGAAGCAGAAGCTCATTCCAGGCACAGCCCCTGGAGGGAACTTTTCAGGTCGCAGAATAGCAGTTCAATGCATTCTCCAGAGTGTTTCTGTCCAGTTTTATACAAATGAACGGTGAGGGATGGATGGGAATGGCAAGAAAAGCAGGTAAGGGCAGTGGTGAGTTTACGCTCTCGGGCAGGCCCTATTCATTCACCTTAATAAACCTGACTATGTCTGAAAATACAATGGATTTAAAAGCTGAATTAATATATCACATAGGTTATCTTTTTTCCTATTACAGTACTTTCCGCTTCTACTGAAAGAAATACAGAGATAGATAGATAGATAGATGGATAGATAGATAGATAGATAGATAGATAGATAGATAGATAGATAGATGGGAGAGAGAGAGAGAGACAGATTTTTTTTCTGGGGGGACGCGGGGGGATGCATGCCCCTAAACATTTTGTGAATCTAAGTTTGGCCTCATTGAGGGGCCGTGTTTAAATATGAGTAAGAAAATGAGAGTACCCCTTAAGATTTTTAAAGAAAAAAAGCACTGAATAGATAGATAGATAGATAGATAGATAGATAGATAGATAGATAGATAGATAGTCAGTCTCCAGAACCATACTCTGGGACAGACTACAGGGTACCAATATAGATAGAAAGCTTCTGCTCTTAATTCAGGCACTCCACGCAAACACGGCTCTTAGAGTCAGGTGTAGCCGCCTAGGACACCTAACGGACCCCATTAAAACCTTCAAAGGAGTCAGGCAAGGGTGCCTATTGGCCCCTCTACTATTCAATTTCTATCTAAATAATTTAGTATCTGCACTCAATGACTCAAAACTCCACCCTCCGAAGCTCGCAAATCAGCATATTTCGGTCCTGCTATATGCCGATGAGGCGGTAATTCTATCTAGAACCCCCATTGGACTCAAAAGAGCACTAAGGAAGCTCGCAGCATACTGTGAAACTGAATGTCTCAAAATCAACTATCAAAAGACCAAGATACTCGCTTTTGGGGAAAAACCAAAGCTTAGAAGCTGGGAACTCTAAGGCCATAAATTTGAACTCTGTACTGCTGCAAAAGACAGAAATAAAGGCATGTAAATACATTTCTGTCTGTCTCTTTTCCCTCCCTGGGGATAGCAGGGAGGAGAGTGAAGGAGTGGTGTGTTCTTCTCACCTTTGAGAAGGATCGCCGATAAGAGACCTCGCCTGTTTTCCTGCCGGGAGTCGCTGACGGGGAGGTCAACAAGGAAATCAGCCGGTGCCTGGAGAGTGGCACATTCCTCTGACAAGGCTTGATTCCAACATTCTGAGCCTGGGGTTGGGCCAGGCAAAAGCCACAGTCAGGCAAAGAATCTTAGACACCGAGAGACAACAGGACTGCGCAAGGTGCCCCGACTATAAAATTGGAGAAATCGAGAGATATATAGCTGCACCGGCAGCATATCTCTTCTTTCTCATATCTAAAAATGCAAGAAGAGCCTTTACACTCGCCAGCAGCTCGGCTCTGCCCTCGCCGGTCCTGGAAGGAGCCTTTAAAAAGTCCCATATGCTCAGAGTCTTTGCGCCTGTCCATTGGGAGAGATAGGAAGCCCAGAGCACTTGTTCTTTAGATGTCTCTTTTATGAAGATGCACGTAGTAAGACCATTGAGCCCCTGCTGGTGAGGCTCGCCAACCTCCCGGAAAAGCAAAAACTTGACCTTTTCCTGTTAGGCAAAGATCAGAAGACGACCTGGATGGTCGCCAGATTCTGTGTACAGATCTGTAGGCACAGACCATCTCCCAACTCAAACTAGTTTGTTATGAAAATCCCCAAACTTGGTTCCATGGGTGACTCTGGATCAACTCCCTGCGATAGTTTATTGTTGTACGTTGTTTTTAAATTTATTCTTGTACATTTTTAAATTCTCTGTTTTTCTTCTGTGACTGTACCCCCAAGTGCGTTTTATGAGCTGGTCTCCAACCGTAAAAAATTAGATAGATAGATAGATAGATAGATAGATAGATAGATAGATAGATAGATAGATAGATAGATATAGATAGATAGATAGATAGATAGATAGATAGATAGATAGATAGATAGATAACATGGACATGGGTACCTAAAGGAAGTCAGTGTGAGCAAGTGAAATGTTGAGGACTAGTAACTTGTGGCAGAGGCAGATCTAGGGCAGTGCAGCCAGTTCTGCCAAACTGGGCATCAAGCCAAGGGGGGCACTGCAGGGTGTCGCAACTATGATGTAGTGAATTGAGCAGAGCAGGTGGTGAGGCAGGGAGCTGCTGGATTTTGACCTTGCACAGAGCGCCACTGAAATTTGAAAGATCAAAGTTCCCCCCACCTCACTTGTGGGCTGATTTGCAAAGCTACAATAGGCCCCACTGCATTTTCAGGACAGTGGCCTTTTTTTTAACCTATAACCACAATAATCAAGAATTATTGTTCCAGTTGCTAGAACTGAGCTGAGGGGGTCTCCTTGTACCTCTTTCCTTAAGCAAAGACATGAAGGATCTCTCTCCATGAGAACCTACCCAGACCCTGAAATAAACATCAGAGGCCCTTCTTTGTGTGCCTCCCCCACGAGAGGGCCAAAGAGTGGCAACACAAGAACGGGCCTTATCTGCAGTGGCTCCCTGTTTGTGGAATGCTTGGCTGGCACCTTCATCATACACCTTTAGGCACCAGGCAAAAAAGGGAAATAGATTCAGGAGCAGTTGACACGAATAAGGAGTACCCAGTTCCCTTTTTCTCTCTAAGCCTGACATTGTTTAAAGAAAATGCATTTTTACAGGGTCAATCTTGCTGAACTCAGTGGGGCTACTCAGTGAGTAAAACTGCTCAGGGTTGCACAGCTGGTCAATTAAATGTATGTGTTTTAGCTGATTGACCACTTAATTTCTTAAATTTGGCAAAAACTTGCCCCTGGGTAAAAAGTATTCTGAAAGATGCTTAAGCTTTCCTTTTTCTTGGGTACACAGGTGTACACCTGTAAACAGGTGCCCTATTGTGTTAGAACATGTGCAAGACAGGAGCGTGGTCTTGTGTGACCCACATTGTTCCCCATTGGGACCTTCAATGTGAACAGAAGAAGTTGCCTCCTATCCGGAGAGGACACTTGAAGGCACAGTGGAACCTTGGTTCTCAAATGGCTCAGTTGACGAACAATCGGAACCCGAACGCTGCAAACCCAGAAGTTAAATGCTTTGGTTTGCAACCTTTTTTCGGAAGCCGAATGTCCGATGTGGCTGTCGGCTATTGTTTCCGGGGCGCCGGCGCCAATTGGAAGCCGCACCTTGGTTTTAGAACGTTTTGGAAGTCGAATGGACTTCTGGAACGGATTACATTCGAGAACCAATGTACCACTGTACTATCAAATTCCAAATCCACATGAAAAAAACCCTCAGCATTCTAGCAGATTCCTTACAGGACTATAATTTCACTCTGTATATATCACAATAAGAGACAGCATGCCTTCAACACATGGGCATCCAGTTCCTTAAACTGCATCAAGTCCATCAGTACCGATTTCCCATCAGATTGTTTCTGGAACAGAGTTGATCCTTGTTCTCCTTTCCTCTTGAAAGGCTACAAAATGGTTATCATCCAGCAGGCTCTTTTTATGTTCTTACGTTAGAGGTATGCTGCCTTTGTGCACGGCTGTTCCACTTGCCTCTCATGTTCAAGCCATAATAAACGAGTGAGTGCCTGAGCATGTGCAGAGTGCCACCCTCCCTCAGTGGTGAAATAAATAATCACTACTTTTACTTGAAGCCCTGATAGCCATCGCACCCAGCAGCTCTGGTATGTTTCGTGCACACAACAGAGCACCCTTGATGGATCAAGACCGATGACACAATGCCACGTTGTGTTTCTGTTCCACAGAAGTTGCTTCAACTTTCGTGCACGCAATTTCTGCTTTTGATGGAGACCTTGGCATTATGATAAGAGTAACAGGAACAGCACTTACGGCGCCAAAACAAAAGTGAAAGCAGAACAAGTTTGGACAAAACAGCACAGCAGTGTGTCAAAGTTCCCTGGAGTCCCAATTGCACATTTCCTCCCCTGCCAGGTAGATTTCGGCAATTCATAGTCTATGTTTTATGTGGATCTGCCCACATATAATTAATGGAAAGGTCCATCTCCTGTTCCCATTGCCGATTGATATAAGAGGTGTGCTCAGTTTGTTTTTAGGGCGTCCTTCTTTGCAGGGAATGGGGTGTAGTATTTTTTGGTATTAATTCCTATACTATTTTCATCATCATCATCATCATCATCATCTATTACTTATACCCCGTCCATCTGGCTGGGTTTCCCCAGCCACTCTGGGAGGCTTCCAACAAAATATTAAAAATACAATAAAACATCAAACATTAAAAACTTCCCTAAACAGGGCTGCCTTCAGGTATCTTCTAAAAGTATAAGTTATATATCATTCATAATTCCACTTCATATCATTTTCATATAATTTAATTTAATTGTGATATTATGTTTTCAATACAGTGGTACCTTGCTTCTTGAACTTAATCCGTTCTGGAAGTCCATTCGCCTCCCAAAACCATTTGAAAACCAAGGCGCAGCTTCTGATTGGCTGCAGGAGCTTCCTGCACTCAAGCGGAAGCCGCGTCGGACGTTTGGCTTCCGAAAAACTGGAACACTCACTTCTGGATTTGCGGCGTTTGGGAGCCGATTTGTTTGGGAGCCAAGCCGTTTGACTACCAAGGTACAACTGTAAGTCTGATTGAATTTGGTGGGGCTTACTCTCAGGCAAGTGGGTTTAGAATTGCAGCCTAAAGCAGCTTTGGAGGCTGGCTGTGTCCACACTATGAACTTAGGACTTGCCTGCACCAGAGCAGAATTTGCAGTCTAGACTAGATTTGCATCACCCTGTCTGAATATATGGGCCTTCAGATGAGATGCTTCCCACCCCATTGTTCTCCTGGACCTTTTGCGCTTTAAATTCAGGGTTTTTCAGTCCTCAGAAAGTCCAAAATGGGCATGATCGAGAAACCCCTTTGCACGTAGTACAAGAAACATGTATTAGTGCTGAGCCCCAGAATAAATTTCCCCCATCATATTTGGGAGACAGATAAAACTATAACAAAAGATTATTATTTCCTTTTCTTACAGAGGAACAGCACAATTCTATGTGTCTTTGCTTTAGGAAAGACCTCTAGGAATTTCTGGTTACAAATCAAAACTTAGCCACCATGCTGAAAATAATGCAGGGCCTACCGTAGCTTTGCAAATAAGCCCACAAGTTACTAGCCCTCAACATTTCACTTGTTCGCCTTGACCTCATTAAGTAGAGAAGTGTACTGTCATTTTGTGACAGAGAAGTTTCCTCCAAGGCAACTCTTCCTTGAATGCCAGTCTGCAAAATTTGCCAGTCACCATTAAGTAGATATCTCATTCGCAAAGTCAGTTGTTTCATTTCACAAATGCTGTTTTTGTAAGAGACCCAAACAAATCGGGATGCTCTGCTTACCTTTTGGCGTCGATGCTCAGTGAGGACGTCCAGGTGATGATTGTTCAACTTTGAAGATTGGGTATTGCTGCAGGAGTCTCTGTTTCTCTCGAGGTAAATGATTCCTTAAGCTATTACATTATTTCTAGAGGGTGGAGGAAATGCTTGTGCTTCCGGTTTAGAGAGCGAGGGGGAATTCTGGGGAATTCAAGCAAAGAACAAAGCGTCAAAACAGAGCTTTGTGGCTTGAGTATGACTTGATCTCAGTCCAGACAGATCAACCATATGTGGCCAGTTTGCAAGCCCCCCTACCCCTGGTACCCTTTCTCCCTGTATTGCTGCTCCAGAACTTTTCACTGCTTAGAAATGTAGGACACAATACTGGATTGTCGGAGGGGTTGGATTCCTATTGGATCGGTTAGTCTAGGCTTAGCAGAGTGAGCAGGGCAGGCAGCCCCTAGTGCTGTATTTACATGTAAGCTAAACAAGCTATAGTTTAGGGCCCCACTCTCTTGGTCCCCCCCCCCTCAAATTTAAAGGAAATAAAACCTGGATGTACATTTCCAAAATATAAGGTAAAAAAAATAAAAATAAAACCTGCACCACAGCAACAGTGTTTTGTGTTGTGTAGGGACGCGGGTGGTGCTGTGGTCTAAACCACTGAGCCTCTTGGGCTTGCCGATCAGAAGGTCGGCGGTTCAAATCCCCGCGACGGGGTGAGCTCCCGTTGCTCGGTCCCAGCTCCTGCCAACCTAGCAGTTCGAAAGCACGTCAAAGTACAAGTAGATAAATAGGTACCGCTCCGGTGGGAAGGTAAATGGCATTTCCGTGCGCTGCTCTGGTTCGCCAGAAGCGGCTTAGTCATGCTGGCCACATGACCCGGAAAAACTGTCTGCGGACAAATGCCGGCTCCCTCGGCCTATAGAGCGAGATGAGCGCGCAACCGCAGAGTCGTCCGCGACTGGACCTAACGGTCAGGGGTCCCTTTACCTTTTAGCCATCACAAATAATACTGCTTTCTCTCAAGCTTGACACCTTTCACGAAAACTGATAAGTTACCTGTTGTAGGGAATCATTTCTCCTCTTTTCCTAATCCAAACCCACACTTTTAAGCCACTTACTTAAGCAAACTTAGACAAATTCTTTTCGAAGAATAACAAGGGTTGAGAGGAGGGCTAGATGTTACCTGGTTTTCAAAATCGTGATAGAGCACCAGCTAAATTTTGCAATGTACCAATATATCACCATGTCTGCAATCAGGATGGATTGCAGACATGCAGGATGGATTGTAGAGGCACTAGCTGGCTTCACAGTTTTTCCCGCATGGTGATTTTTGCATAGAGCACACACACATACTTTAAGGCTGGGCAATGTATCAATACATTTGGGGGTGAGGAAATAAGTTTGAAGTCCACAGCGTGGTAACAGTGCCATAATATTAATCACAATGTGTGCGCGTGCCGTGTAAAAAACCATTATGTGGGGGAAACCGTGAAGCCAGTCATCGCTTCTCTCATGGTTCCTTCTGTCCCTGTTGCTCTGCACTATAAAATAACAGTTGTAACTGTGTTAAAGCTAAGTAAAAATGTATCTGTTTTAGACCCCTAAGTAGCAGCAGTTTTCAGGACCTTACCCCCTTCACCTCTACATAGAGAACCCCTAGATATGCCTCTGCACGTAAGATGTGATCATGCTGTAGGTACAGTCGTACCTCGGAAGTCAAACGGAATCCGTTCTGGAAGTCCGTTCGTCTTCCAAAATGTTTGGGAACCAAGGCGTGGCTTCCAATCGGAAGCCTCGTAGGCCGCGTTGGACGTTCGGGTTCCAAATAACGTTCGCAAACCGGAACACTCACTTCCGGGCTTGCAGCTTTTGGGAGCCAAAACGTTCGACTTGCAAGGCGTTCGGGATCCAAGGTACGACTGTAAATTTATTAGATTGCCACATATTAAACAGCTGAATCAAGCAAGAGGAACAAAAGACAAGGACACATTTGGCGTAGAACAGTGAAACTTTATTGCATTTACAAACACACTGGGAAATCAAAGGCAAGCCCCAAAAGTTTGCACCAATTTATGGATTGTACTCTTTTTATTTACTGTTTGCTATATATATAAAAAATCTGCTACTACTTTAAGTGAATGGATAGGACCACATTAGGGTGTCTCAAGAATATGGTGGATAAAATGCTAATGATTTGTTCCCAGGCGGAGGAAGCCTGGGAACGTGGGATTCGGCTGACACCAGGAGCGCCCCCCCTACTCGCAAGGAAACCCCTTTTTCGGGGATCCGAAGCGGCGTGGGGTGAGCGGCGCGGTGTTTTGAATCGACCGCTATTTTTACGGAGTGAAGTCGCACAGCCGTTGCCGGAGAGCGCTGACTTTTTCCTGTGGACAATTGGACTCTAAACAAGTACCTGTGAGTAGAACAGAAAATTGGATTAAGAAACAGGAAGTCCGCCTTCCGCTTTTGTAAATAGACTGAAGCAAAAATTGTGCAAGGTAAAGTCTGGAAAGTCGTATATAAAGGTTTAAAATTCCTCCAGTTTTAACCATCAAAACCCCTCTTGGAAGCAGGAGTAAAGAGGGGGAATTTTGATTGTTCAAGCCTGCAGGAGAGAGAGTAAAAAAAGATAAATTTCCACCGTCTCAAACCTGGGAACGGGGTGTCAGAGACAGAGATTTTGGGGGAAGTTCATTGACTGTGAATGGAACGGAACGCCTTTTGACAGATAGTTAAAGAAGAGAAACAAATTGATTCCAATGTTGGCTTTTGCATTTAAAAGAAACACAAAATTTGAAAAATGAAAGTAATTCTCTTTTCTTGGACCTGCTTTCAAAAGATGGATACAAATAGAAATTGTCTCTTCTAGAGGGAGCCTGTTAAATTGTTGCTGGAGTCGATCTGGGGATTTCACAGCTGTGGAGATTAGGATCGTGAGACCAGACTCTGACCTTGAATAAAAATGTGTTTGGAAGAAGTTTTGGTGCTTGCTTTTTGCAAGACAAGCGCTTTGTTGGAGCAGATGCATGAGAAGATGGATTTGATGACTGTTGCAGTCATAAATTTTGGACAAACAGTGAATATTTATACAGAAACCATTCAGGAGCCAACCCAGGAACCTGTTTTGACAGGGCAAGTGCAAATGCAGAAGATAATGGAGGAGGTTGCTGTTGGACCTCAAGTAACACAAATGGAGAGACCCGAGGCCCTGCAGGAGCATAAGCCGCTGTCCTTGAAGACTGAATTTGGAGTGGGCCAGGGGGGGTCTGGAGTTGTGGGGGCCCTTAATTTTGGAGGGACTTTGAAACATGCTTTTAAATATTCTCTGGACTACACTGCCGACTGTGGGGAATGGGACTGTGGGGAATGGGCTGATCTGCTGAGGAGAGACGGAGACATTTTTGAGTTGGAGTATCCCCGAGACCTACTCCTCAATGAGAAAGGAAAGAAATTAAGAAAGAGATCAACAAAAGACAAGGTAAAGTGCAGGTACAAACAAGAAGAAGATCTGCAGAAGGGACATGGAAAAGACTTAAGTGCCTCGGACATAAGATTACCAGGTTGATGGACTAGATGGAATGGACAGTAAGGACTGACATAACCCGAGACCAGGAAGAAGAGATGTTGGAGGAAGATTGGAAGAAAATTTTCTAAAAATTTATTTTGGGAATTAGTGTAAAATTAATGAGCATTAGGAAAAATGTTGGAATGAAAATACTTGGCTTTAATAGAAATGATATAAGGAATTATGTACAAATAAATATTAAGTTTTAAGCTTTAAGGTATTTTATGGTAAGATAAGGTTAAAATAAATTAAGGTAAATTGAATGATAGAATATAGTGAAAGATGGAAAGGATTTGCTGAGCTAATTAATAGGTTAGACTGTTAAGACAAATTACCCAATAAAAATTAAGAAAGATGGAAAGAATTTGCTGAATCAAATAACTAAACTAGAATACAAAAAGGGAGGTGTGAGGAGGTCGATGAAACAAGTAAATGAAAGATAAAGATATGGAATATTGGATGTGTGTGTTTTTTATTGTTATTGTTGTATTGGTTTTTATGTTTTCCCCCCTTTTTATGTATTGTTATGTATGTTTTGTTAATTTTTTTGTTGTTTTCTTCTTTTCTTTTTTCTGTAATTTTTGAAACTTCTAATAAATATTATTTTTTTAAAAAAGGTAAAATGCTAATGATTTGTGTTGCTGTACTGTAAAGGATGGGGGGCGGGATTCAACACATTTTCATATGAACAAGTTTATGCCTAAACATTAATTGTACCCTTTTGTTATCTGCTTTCCAAAATCAATCTAGGGTTTCCCACTTTACTCATTTTTTGATACGGCCTTTAAAAAGAAATCCTGGAACACCTCCCCGATTTCTTTGTTATACTGTAAATTTGTAAATAGCTACTGCAATCGATTTTAGCTCATTGAAACAAGTATCATGTTATATATATTATATAGGTTTTCCATTTTTAAAAACTTTGTGTCAAGCTAAAAACCCTGTGCATGAAAACCGTGGTCAGTTTAGCAGTGATGCCCGAGACAAGTGACTGTCCTTGAAGGATATCAAATTACACGGTAGGCGGATTCCATTCCATTCAAGCTCCTGCAGGTGCAGAAGTCTGCTTCAGAAGCTGCCATTTGGGATCATCTGGGAAGTGCTAATAATCAGAACAGGATGGTTGAGGAAGTAAATCACATGGTACCTGAAAAAGAGAGGTCAAAAGTGCAGTATTTAGCAACACTATCTAAATCAGCAATAGGGGCAAACAAAGGTATCAAAGGTAGAGCATGGAATACTTACAGACCCAGTTCAGATGTCAAGTGAAACCAGGGTTTAGTATGCTGGGAATGAGCCAAAGCAAGCCTTGGGCTCACACATTCCCCCCCCCCTCCTCCCTCTACACAAGCGGTAAAGAGTTTGGAAACTACATCCTCGTTAGGCTTAACCACAGCTTGTTGCCTCACCCTAATCTGATGAACTATGCTTATTGTTAACCATGGCTGATTGGTTTGATAAGCCATCTTTAAACCATGGCTCATCCAGCTAGCTTGTTTAAACTCTTAATCTCAGGGTCGTGGGTTTGAGCCTCACACGGGGCAAAAATAATAATCCTGCATTGCTGGGGGTTAGGCAAAATGACACTTGTGGTCCCTTCCAACTCTATAATAACTCTATAACTTTATAACGTTAACCACAGCTGAGAGTCTGGGGTGGTGTGCTAAACCAGCCTTTGCCAATCTGATTTCCTCCAGATGTTGCTGAATTCTTATGTCCCATCAACCACATGAAAGTCAGGGATGATGGGACATCACCACCACCACCACCATCATCATAATTTATTACTTATACCATGCCCGCCCGCCCAGCCAGGTCTCCCCAGCCACTCTGGACGGCTTCCAACAGGAGCTTAAAAATACATTAAAACATCAGTCATTAAAAAACTTCCCTAAACAGGGCTGCCTTCAGATGTCTTCTAAACATCAGATAGTTGTTTATTCCTTTGACATCTGATGGGAGGGCGTTCCACAGGACGGGAGCCACTACCGAGAAGGCCCTCTGCCTGGTTCCCTGTAACTTGGCATCTCGCAGTGAGGGAACCGCCAGAAGGCCCTCGGGGCTGGACCTCAGTGTCCGGGCAGAACGATGGGGGTGGAGACGCTCCTTCAGGTCTACTGGACCGAGGCCGTTTAGGCGGCTTTCAAGGTCAGCACCAACACTTTGAATTGTGCTCGGAAATGGACTGGGAGCCAATGTAGGTCTTTCAAGTTCTGTGGTCTGGGCGGCCGCTCCCAGTCACCAGTCTAGCTGCCGCATTCTGGATAAGTTGTAGTGCAGGACCTCTGAAAGGGCCTCTGGTTCTCCATCCCTGTTATATACACTGCAGTAACAGCTTGTACATGAGGCTGATTGTGGATGTAACTGTGATATCAAAGGGAACAAGACAGATGCTTCTAATTGACTTTACCCATTTTCAGTGGTTGATGTTCTTATGACTGTGACGGTCAGTCCTTCTGCATTTAAGTCAGATCATGCTGATGCTCCAGTGTCACCGTCTGTTTCAGAAGCTGCCACTTGGGGTCCTCAGGGAAGTGCTTCTTAATAAACAGAGCGGGGTGAGTAAGGAAGTAAAACTCATCGTACCTGCAAAAGGAGAAGGCGCAATAGTCTAGTATTTCATAATAATGCCTAAATCAGCACCAGGGCCAGACAGGCAAACAGAGTGGTGATCCAGAGCAGCTGGAGGGCATCTGGTTGAGGAAGCTGCTGTGTTGCAACAATCCAGCCTCCAGAATCCCCAGATTTTACACATGTAGCCCAGAATAAGCACAACACTCCAGAACTGTTCAAAGAGGATAAATAGATGGTATCTATCCCTGCCATCAGAACACTCCATGCCCATGGCTTAATAATAATAATAATAATAATAATAATAATAATAATAATGAAGAAATATTACTTATACCCCCGCCCATCTGCACGGAATAACACTTCAAACATTAAAAACTTCCCTAAACAGGGCTGCCTTCAGATGTCTTCTAAAAGTCAGATAGTTATTGTATTTCCTTGACATCTGATGGGAGGGCGTTCCACAGGGCGGGCGCCACTACTGAGAAGGCCTGGTTCCCTGTAACCTCACTTCTCACAGTGAGGGAACTGCCAGAAGGCCCTCAGAGCTGGACCTCAGGCTGAAGGAAGGGGGTGGAGACACTCCTTCAGGTATACTGGGCCGAGGCCATTTAGGGCTTTAGAGGTCAGCACCAACACTTTGAATTGTGCTTGGAAATGTACTGGGAGCCAATGTAGGTCTTTCAGGGCCGGTGTTATATGGTCTCGGTGGCCGCTCCCAGTCACCAACCTAGCTGCAGCATTCTTATTGCACTTGCTTACATTAATCAGCCTTGCGGCCATCAAATTGCAAACTCTGACAAGTGGTCCAAGCAAAACAAAACCACCTGAAAGCAAATGAAGTTAACTGTGAGAGCCAGTGTGGTGTAGTGGTTAAGAGCGGTGGACTCGTAATCTGGGGAACCGGGTTCGCTTCCCTGCTCCTCCACCTGCAGCTGCTGGGTGACCTTGGGCTAGTCACACTTCTCTGAAGTCTCTCAGCCCCACTCACCTCACAGAGTGTTTGTTGTGGGGGAGGAAGGGAAAGGAGATTGTTGGCCGCTTTGAGACTCCTTAGGGTAGTGAGAAAGCGGGATATCAAATCCAAACTCTTCTTCTTCTGCTATCCCCTCAGTGTGTCCCACGCTCTGCCTGGTCTGCCTAACAACGTACCTGAAAGTGAACTTGCTAAAAGCAGTATTCACAGAGCCACTTCCCCAGGTGCAGTCTAAGAGATGCCACCTTCCATCAATGCGGACAGCATTCCAGGCATGGTCGCTCTTCCCCTTTACGCTGCAGCTGCCTATCAAATACTGGCACTGTATTCCTGCAATACTGAGAGGGGAAGGAAGGTATTCAGGAACAGGACAAGTGGTTGCTTTCACCGCTTTGATAGGCTGGAGTGGCCGTCCTTCATTTTGTTGGATCAGAGAAAACAGCAATCAGGTTCTCCACAGATTCTCATTTGCTCCAATTTGGCAGGAAAACACAGGTTTTCCTGGGATGAAACAACAACAACAACATTTGGACACGGACCTGGAAAGCCAGGACCTGTGCCTATAAAGCACAGAGCAAAGGTAAGTATGGATGAGGAACTAAGTCACACAGGGAAGAGACCCATTAAATTCAAGTAATTTTTAAGTCTATGGATTCCAGTGGATCTACTCAATTCAATGCAGCCCTATATATGCAAGTTTGCTTCAGGATCATTCACAGTGTGGGCATTCCTCCACTTACATGGTGGGTCATGTTCCGGCACATAAGCAAAAATTGTGTAAGTAGGGTAAAGGTAAAGGTAAAGGACCCCTGAAAGTTAAGTCCACTCACAGACAACTCTGGGGTTGCGGCACTCATCTCACTTTAGAGGCCGAGGGAGCCGGCGTTTGTCCGCAGACAGTTTTTCCGGGTCATGTGGCCAGCCTGACAAAGCCGCCTCTGGCGCAACAGAACACCGAAACCAGAGCAGCGCACAGAAACGCCGTTTACCTTCCCGCCGGAGCGGTACCTATTTATCTACTTGCACTTTTTGGCATGTTTTCGAACTGCTAGGTTGGCAGGAGCTGGGACCGAGCAACGGGAGCTCACCCCGTCGTGGGGATTTGAACCGCTGACCTTCTGATCGGCAAGCCCAAGAGGCTCAGTGGTTTAGACCACAGCGCCACCCGTGTCCCTGTGTAAGTAGGGAGCACACACTAAAAAAAGCTCATTTTTTCCTGCTCTCCAGCTCTCTCCCCACAACACTCCTTTCAACTAGAGTTGAAGCTCTGGAGCTGGCTGGAGGACCTGTGGAAAAGCAGCAGCAGCTGCCATGCTGTGACGTGTGTCAGCTACTAGGTGGGGAGGCAGAGCAGCCTAAACAAAGCCCCACTGTGCCTCCGTTCTCTTTGGGGCTTCCTCCGCTCCCACTGAAGTCCTCTTTGGGTTCTGGCGAGGGTCTCCTCATGAGCCATGAGGACTCTCCAGCTCTCTCCCGCCATTTTCTGCTTAGAATCTATTGATTTACTTATTTCCGAGGGCTGTCACGTGCGAGTTGATCACGCCTAAGCATGGAGATAGCTGCCTAGGGCAAGGGGTGGGGAACCTGTGGCTCTCCAGATCTCCTATCGCTACAGCCAAGTAACAACCACTTGCCACGATGGCTGGAGGCAACAGAAGTTACCTGCACATTTCTTGAAAGAGTCGAGCATATCCACCGCAAATAGCCTTTCCTGACTGAAGGACATCAGCTGGTTTAAATGACACCTTGTCCAGGTTATAGCAGCCTTCCACATCATATTCTGTAGAAATAAAGACAATGAGCACCCATTCTGATTTGCTTGTGGGGTGGCAACACTTTCCATCGTGTTTCTCAATATCTTTCCTGGTTGCCAAAATCTGATTGGGGGGTGGGGTGGCTTGTCTTGCAAGAGCTCCAAATGAACTTTTGATTGCACAACATGAATTTGCCCATATGTGATTGAATCGCACCTCAAAAGAGAAAGTCTGGAAGCACTCGTAAATCTGCTTTGTGTAGACCCAGGGTCTTGTTGCCAAATAAAAATGCACACTGGTGCAAGGGTTAGGAGTCGGGAGACACCTCCTCTCCTCCCGTGCTGTGACCTTTACTTTATTTTGACAAAGTAATAAGAATAAATAAATAAGAATAAAAATGTGCACCCCACCAGCGAGACCATTCCATTGTAACTATCCAACCTCCCAAAATTTCAACACCTCTAGCGATGGTTTGACCCCTTTCCGTTGTAACAGTACAAATTCTACAAACACCCTCCATATCTCCTCAAAATCATTCCTCCTGCATATTCCCCGTCTTACCTTAATGGCACATGTTCATTTATCATTAATAGCTATATATCCCACACCTCTTCATACCATTTTTCCATTTTATATTCTGCTTGCCCCTTCCACTTGCTAGCTATCATAATTCGTGCAGTTTTCAATAAATTTGTGAGCGAGTCCTTCATAGCCTGCAAACCTTCCACCCCATCGTAAATTGATAATAATGCTACCGCGGCACTTTCAGTGAGCTTTAACCCAGTGATTTCTGTTATCAATGAGCACCTCCTGATCCCTTCTGAGATTCATGGCTGAACAGAGATCCCAGTCAAGCTCTGTGTGAGCCAAACACCAAATCACTGATCCACACAGGTTACAATCCAGAATCCTTTGTGCCAATGGAGCTGACATGACTGGCTATGAAATGGTGAAAATGCCCGAGGCAGCTGCAAAGAAGCCATGCTCGGAGTAGACCCACTAAATTTAATGTCCATGAGTTACTTACATCCATTGATTTCAGCCGGTCTACTCTGAATATAACTTGCTTTGATATGACCTTACGTATCCATCTTCCTTGGCTGGCAATCACTGGACTGGGTGTCTGCTAAAGAACTCTGCTACAGAGCTGGATTCATGGGCGCAGGGCAGTGACAAAGGCTGATCTTTTAATACCGGAAGTTGTCAGAGGCAAGGGGACTCAAGTATGCAGAAAGGTGGTACCCCCTAGAGGAGGCTTTGCCCTGCCAGACCTAAAGTTATATTTCGAGGCTGCATGTCTTTGCTGGGTGAAAGAATGGATAAAGTTGGAAAATTCAGAACTTTTGGATTTAGAAGGATATGATAATAGATTTGGCTGGCACGCATATTTATGGTATGAGGAAAAAAGAGTGCATAAAGGTTTTGAAAATCACATTTTCCGAGGTCCGCTGATTGAAGTATGGAATAGGTACAAAAAATTATTAGAGTTTAAAACTCCATTCTGGCTGTCGCCATTGGAGGTAATGAGTGTTAAGAAGATCAATATGATGGGGAGTTGGATTACATATGAGAATTTAATTATAAAAGAAGGAAATAAATGGAAATGGAAACCATATGATGAAGTTAAAGAATATGTGTTTGATTGGTTACATTACTTCCAAGTGAATGCGATGTTTAAAAAAGAGATGCTGGAAAGAGGTTTTCAAGATGAAAAATCTAGATTTGAAAAAGAAATTGTGAATAATGATGTCAAAATTTTATATAAAATGTATAAATTATTACTTGAGTGGCATACGAAGGATGAAGAGGTTAAAGTTGCAATGATTCAGTGGGCCAAAGACTTTGGTTATAATATTCAATTTGATGATTGGATAAGATTGTGGAAAGAAGGAATGAAATTTACTGCATGTACTACAATAAAAGAAAATGTTATGAAAATGTTATACAGATGGTATGTCACACCAGTAAAACTTGGAAAGATGTATAAAGTTAGTAATAAATGTTGGAAATGTCAGGAGAAAGAAGGAACATTCTATCATATGTGGTGGGAATGTAAAAAAATGAAAGGTTTCTGGGAAATGATTTATAATGAATTGAAAAAAATGTTGAAATATACCTTTGTTAAGAAACCAGAAACTTTTCTGTTAGGAATACTAAGAAATGACATAAAAAAGAAGGGTGAGAAGTTGTTTTTATATGCAGTAACAGCGGCAAGAATTTTGGTGGCACAAAAATGGAAACAGGAAGAAATCCCGACGAAAGAAGAATGGAGAATGAAGTTGATGGAATACGCAGAATTAGACAAGCTAACGGGGAGAATTCGGAACCGGCGAGACCAGAGATTTACCGAAGACTGGAAAAAATTTACAGAGTATATTAAAAATATGTGTGAAGGCCAATTAACGTTTGTAGGTTTTCAAGAAGCTCTGTGATAATAATGGAAAGAAATATTGTTTTATAATAATTGTTAAGATTAATTTGGTTAAAAAAACACACAATACAGATGGAAGAAATGTGAATAATTGTGATAACATGAAAAATTTCCAGATAGACTGAAGGAAGTCTGAAAGTGGAAAGATTAGAATTGGATGTATATTTCGAATGGAATGTTTTTCCTTTATTGTTATATTTGAAAATTTTATAAATAAAAACATTATTAAAAAAAGAAAGGTGGTACCCCCACCTACCTATATGGTGGCAGATCCACATCCAAATGGCTCGAACTTTCTCCAGGTCACTGTGGGCTTTTTGGAGCAAGACACTCACCAGGTTTTTCACGCTATTCCTGACATTCACCTGTTTCACAGAAGGTAAATAGACTTGTGTAATGGTTATATGGGGTTGCTCGTGCGTAAGTTGCCGCCACTCCTGGCTAGGTAGCCTAGTTAAACCTTTCCTGGCTGGACAGCCCTTCACTTCGTGGCTGTTCAGTCGCTAGCAGAATCCGTCAGTGGGCGTTTCTTGAATTTCTTCCAGCAAAGAAATTCTTTGACGCCAAGTCTACGCCTACTTTCCCTGCGCGGAAGTCTTCTGCGCAGGGTGGGTGTGGGTAGCGGAGGACCTGTGCTCTCCCCGCTGGTCTCCAGCGAAGAGTCCTGGAGCCCTCTCTCTGATTCCCCCATCCGCCCCCCTTTATCCCTGGTGTTACTCTGAATTCCTTCCCCAGCTGCTGAGTCCCCTCTCTCCCTGCTTGGCCCTTCTCCGGCATCGCTTGGGAGCCCTGCCTCCACTCCTGTCTCCGATGTCAGTTCCCTGACAACTTGGAAGCAGTTAATATGAACGAGGGGGTACCAGTTCCTTTCTTCTGCCTAAGTCCACTTGTTTAAAGAAATTTTAGGGTGCAATCCTGCATGCACTTACAAGAGTGTCTCTTGCTGAATTCACTGGGATTGCACAGTTAGTCGATTAAGTGTATGTGTTTTACTTGATTGATCAATCAAAGAATTTATTATACTTGCCAAAAATGTACCCTTGGGGGGGAAGTTGTTCTGAAGGGAGACGCATGATTAACCTTTCCTTTTTCCAGGGTTCACAGGCATGTTATTTCTACAATCTTCAGCTGAAACCCAAATCCTCTTTGCTACTGTCTCCCCACAAGTGCAGAGTTCCCCCATTGCTACTGGCAGAGGAACAGTGGGGAGCGCACTGCCCCCGGCACCATCGGGGAGGGGGTACCATTGCGGCCGCCCCCGACATGCGCCGCGCACCCCCCCCCACCGTGCTGGGCGCCACGCCCCCAGGATGCATGTCACGCCCCCGCAGGCGATGTGCCACGCCCCCGGGACACACGCCAGCCACGCCCCTGCCTGCTCTCCGCCCCTGGTGCCAGAGCATGCAGCTTCGCCACTGCCCATTGCACCTTTGGGTGGGTGGAAGTACAACTGGGAGGGGGGCATTCTGGGGGCAGGGAGGGACCAAGGCAACCCTGGATCCTGGGCTGGCCCTACTGTTGTCACTTGACAGCACTGGGGGAAACCCAGGGCTGATTACTGCACCAGTATATTAATTTTATGCCAGTTTAATTCTGGCGAGGCCCCCCAGAGATTCCTGGGAGTTGTGGTTTGGCAAGTGCACTGAGAATTTTCTGTTAATGACTGCTAGCCTTGTTCACAGAAGTATAGTACTCGGAGTTCCCCGAGGAGAGGAAATAACTACCAAATCAATTTCAGTCTGTAGTCTAAATACGATCGAAAGTGAATTGTGAAAGAGAGAGGAGTCGTTCAAACCCTTTCATATTGCCTATGATTGCTAGCTCTCCTCCGAATTGACTTTGGAGCTATCTCCTGAATTTTTAAAGCAAAGCAATGCTGCAAAATAACTAAATATGGGTGTATATACATGCATTTAATTCACACACGCACACAGAGAGAAAGAGAATCCTGTGGTTTGTTAAGGCTTCTAGGATTTGTAGCTCTGTGAGGGGGAAACTACAGCTCCCATAGTTCTTTTGGGGAGTTGGTGTTCTTTAAATGCATGGTGTGTGCAGCGCATGTGAATAGGTGCTCCACCGTGTTAGTTTTCTGGAAAACAGGAGCAGGGTCTTGTGACTCATGATGTTCCCAGTTCGGACCTTCCATCTGAACAGAAGTAATTGCCTCCTATCAGGAGAGGACACTTGAAAGCACTCTCAAATTCCAAATGCACATTAAAAACCTCAGCATCCTAGCAAATTCCTTGCTGCATATATCACAATAAGAGACAGCATACCTTCTGTGCATAGGCATCCAGTTCCTTAAACTTTGCCAAGTCTATTTGTATTGATTTCTGATTGGATTTATCCCATGGATAATCTAGGAACAAAAATGGAAAAGTCATTCTTGAAACCGTGGGGAAAGGGAGGGGGAGCAAAGGATGACCTATGATGTGATTTAAAGGGTTGGAATACAGGGAACCAATAGGGAATAGAGATAGGGAGCCTTTTCTGCTTCTCCCCAAGGGAAATACAGCAGCAGGGAGTAGACCAACGTTGCTCTGCTTAAAAGGACACAGACAGAAGGAAGGAGAGGGAGAATGCTGAACCAGGTAGGATTTTGATCTGATCTTGCAAGACCATTTTGAGTACAGTACACAAGGCGTATGGCATGGTTTGCACTTCCCGCTGGAAGAGCTGGTACCTCCTTAGAGAAGCCCTCTTCGCACCAAACATCTGGCTTTGATTAACCCCGGCTGCAAATTTCACTGCATCCGTCTGCAATATGCATTCAACAGAACGCCAACTGCAAGCTCATTTCAGGAACTATAATGGTAGCATAACGAGAACACAAACAGGGCTGCTTGAGGTGAGGGAGAAAATGTACCCAGCCACCCACCCACATGCCACATATTGAAGCTCCAGCCTTAGAGGAAAAAAATATAGTGCAGCTTTTCCCCCCAGCCAGAACTCACTGGAACTGAGTTCTGGCACCTCTCAGGTTGGTGCCATTGCCATTGTAAAAGAACAAGGGAAGCGTTCGTGGTGAGTTCTGGCACCTCTTTTTCTAGAAAAATAACACTGAGCACAGTTAATTTTTACCATTCAAGCCTTGTTCCCAGGATATCCCAAGAGGTGGGTGCAGAGATGTAGCTGGGGGGGGAGGGGGCACTGGGCGCCACACCACAGGGGGCAGCACTTCCCGCGGGGCCAGAAGCGCGCCCGAGCCACGCATCTCTCCTGGGAGTGACGTGGTGGCTTGGGCCCCTGAGCGGCTAGCTACGCCACTGGGTGGTTGAGTGACGGGCTCATAAAATGATTTCCTAAGATACGCAGCACTACTAAGTAGTACTAATATATACAGCAGGTGTAGGGGATCTTTGGCCCTCCAGATGCTGGGGAACTACAGCTCCCATAATCCCTGGCCATGCTTGCTGGGACTAACAGGTGTTGTCACCCAACAACATCTGGAGGGCCAAAGGTTCCCTGCAGCTGACACAGAGGATCCAGATCAATAGCCATACATAAGCTTCTATTTACCATACAGATCTTCTTCCTGAGGCAGCATTGATGCTTGTACTCCTCCCATCCTGAAAGCCTACTTGAAAGGCGCTCCTTGGAGGAACAGTTAAGTGCTTCGAGCCAGGAATGAAATGCCCAACTGGAGGGATGAGGGAAGAGCATGGCTTGATCTGGGTTTATCAAACCCTTGCTTGGAGACCTTGGCATTAGGAGACGAGTAGCAGGAAGAGCATCCATGAAGTCAAAACAAAGGGGGAAAGCATAACATGTTTGAGCAAACCAGCGCTGGAGTGTGTCAAAGTTCCCTGCGTGGGGAAGCGCAGATACAGAAGGTGTCCCCATTGCTCATTTCCTCTCCCCTCCTGCGGTTTCCAGCAACTGGTATTCAGAAGCATTTCTGCCTCCAACTGTGAAGGCAGAGCATAGCCATCAATGCTAGTAGCCATTGATAGCCCTCTCCTCCAAGGACGTGTCTAATGCTCTTTTAAAGCCATCGATGTTTCGAGGCCTTCACTGTCTCTTGTGGGAACAAGTTCCATAGTTTAACTATGTGCTCCATGAAAAAGAATATATATTTAGTAATTAGATGCTTCTTTTAGGTTAGCTATCAGACGCATCAGCCTTGTTAGAATTTCTATTTTGCTGCCAGGCCCCCACCCTATTTCTTGAAGCATCTAGAGAGAAGCTTGTGCCAGCTTCCTCAGGTTGGCTCTCTCCAGCTAGGCTGAATAGGTGGGAAACTTTTGGACTTCGTGTGCCAGATCCTTATTGGGATCTGTATCTTGGGTCAAAATCCCTTTCACTACCAACAAAGAGACATCAGGCCTAAAAGGGAGGGGGGAAAGAGCCTAATATCACTACAGTCTTGGAGAGTCTCCCCCTTTTAGGACTGCAGTGAGATCAGGCTTAAAGGAAGGAGGGGAAGCCTGCGGGAGCCCCCACCTCTCTCTTGAAGAGCTCAGCAAGCTTGGGCTTCACAGGGAAGGGAAGAAACCTCTCCCTCCTTTTTTAGTGCTCAGAAGGAACTGAAGGGATGGGCAATTCTACTTAGTACTGAGTATTGGCTCGCCAAAGAGCTCTCTGCTAGGAGTGCTCAGCCCAACTGAATGGGATGTTCTGCGTTGATATGAAGGGGGAGCCATCCTGCTTAGCAATGGGTCCCTGGTTTCTGCATTTCTTCAGAGGATCCTGACAACTAGTCCCATGCTTTGAGGGCTGTGCAAAGAAAGCAGCTTTGGAAAGCCATGTCCTATCAGTCAAGCCTCACCCCTTACCTGTGTCGCCGGAAATCACACCCCCCCCCTCATTTACACGTGTACTGCACAAGCACCACACACATACACGCATCCCCCTCCTGACCCTAGAGATGCCCTTTTAGAGGGTCATCTCTTAAAAGCCTTCCGTAGATAAGGAAGCGCTCGACTGACAGTCTTTCGCCATAGCGCTCCGCTTCGCTCTATTTTTACTGTGAGTAGACCGGGCGCCTGAACTTTAGGTCAAACAGCGGCAGCCTCAGCCAATCACCATTATCAAACAGCGCCCCTTGCGGCGGCCACGCTGGTACTGCAAGCCGCAAGCGTCTGTTCCCTCTCCTTTTGACAGCTCTCAATACAATGTTTCCGAGTTCAATTGACCGTGACTGATCTAATCAAAATGTAGCAAGTTGCTTCCGAAAAGTGAAAGTACTTTGAACTTCAAGGACCACACTCTTTATAAATTCACCAAAAATCAGCCGTACATCGGATTTTCATCGGACCACTTTTATTTGACTACATATTACAAGGACTATCAAAGGGGGGTAACCTGACACATGGCAACCATAATCCTTCGACCGAGCGGTCACGTACTCTGCGGCGGACGTGACAACCTTGATTACCATCGTGATGGGCTCAGACAGAAGGCTATCAGTGACACAATAACTTGCATCTTTTAGTGTATTCCGCACGGACTTTCACAAAGGACTCTGACCGGATTCCCCTCAGGGGGCAGGAAACTTCGCCCTTCTCTTTTGTCTTTAAAATGACTCATGTGGGGAGGGGAGAGGAGACTCCGGCCAGGTGTCAGGGCACTCAGATTACCTGTGAAGCCCCTCCTCGACTCCTCCTAACTTTAATGTAATCATGATGTAAATATGATGTAATTCTGGGGGTGTAGCTTTGGGGATTAGCAACTAATAAAAGTTAGGGTCTTCCTTTGTTCGGGGCTTCCATCTTGCTTCACTTCGTGGGCGGTGGGAGTCCTGTCGCGACAGTCTTTTCTTAAATAAAGACCGAGCCTACTGGCTGCTGTTTTGCTCTGAATTGCTCTGGTCGGTGTCTTCATTTGTCCAAGAGAGAGCCCTCGGACTTTCCTGTAACAGTTTTGGCGACCGTGCTCAGGGACACTTGGTTCTCCTGCAAAGGTGAGAGGGGAGATAGAGGGGATCGGGCGCCACTGGGCAACATTTGCCCGGGGATCCTTTTTCCTCTCCCTGCATCCTCTTTGTGGGCGGTAATCAACCGTCACCAGAAGCCCAACCAGAGAGAGCAAAGGCGAGGTAAAGCCGGCCAAGGAAAAGGATCCCGGGATCTACGAGGGACATCAACGGACGTGAGTATGGTTCTGAATAAGATACATTGGGAGGAGGGTGGAAGGTAACATCTCCACAACAGCCAAATCTTTCTCTTTATTTCCAACGTCACACCTAAATCTTGAATCTCTCTTTCTCTTTCTCTCTCCGTTTTCCCTTTCGGAGTGTGGCCAGGGAAAACGTGGTGCTTATTGTTTTCTGATGCCCTCTTTCGGAGTCGGCCAGAGGCGTCCCCTACGAATCTCTCTATCCTTTTCTCCCCCGTTTTTCCCCTCGGAGCGTGGCCGGGAAAAAACGTGGTACTTATTGTTTCCCTGACGTCCTCTCTCGGAGTCGTCTAGAGGCGTCCGTACAAACCCTTTCTTACTGTCCCTATTTATGCAAATGAAGCCGCCCCTCCTGCACGGCGACCTTTGTTAGGGATGACCCGTGTACGTGAGAACGCAAGGTCATTTGCTTCCTTTCAAAACTTTGTTTTCTCGGGTCCTGATCTGGCACTGCACTGCGCAGGCGTTCAGTAAGGAATCCGAACTTAATCCAAAGGCTAGGCAGGAGGCTGTTGTGGAGGGTAGAGGGGAGGTTCACAATTGGGGCCCCACACTAGGATTAGTCTTGTAAACAGTGCTGTGGTTTAGGTTTTCCGGGCAGAGAGACCCGTGGTTTAGGTTTTCCGGGCAGAGAGACCCGTGGTTTAGGTTTTCCGGGCAGAGAGACCCGTGGTTTAGGTTTTCCGGGCAGAGAGACCCGTGGTTTAGGTTTTCCGGGCAGAGAGACCCGTGGTTTAGGTTTTCCGTTCAAGTTTGAGATCTTCAGGGATTAGTTCGTGATTTATGAATGAGAGAAATTTGTGTTGGTTCAGGATACTTTGGTTACTGAAGGAATCTTCTCTTCCGTTTTCTCTTTCTTTTCCCCCATTGTCCGTCCTCCTTGTGTGTGTGTGTGTGTTCAACCCCACTGTCTTTAACGAACTCTGTTAACAGAAATAGATAAATAAGAAGGAGAGATGGGAGCTCAGGCTACCAAGCATTCAGACCTGACTCCTCCCAGTGACAAGGCTTCCGCGGAGCCTTTCCACTCCAGGGAGGACTCTGATACCCCTCTTCAATTCGTCCTCCAAAACTGGAAAGGATTGAGGGGAAGGAAGGGACTCTCAAAGTCCAAGCTAAAGGACCTTTGCAACATCTTCTGGGTCGCTTTTACCCACCACCTAGAACCAACCTCCAGGTGGCCACCCCACGGCTCTTTTAATCTCGTAAAGATACAAGCTCTTAAATCCTATCTAGCTGACGAGAGGCCCCAACAACTATACTATTTAAACATTTTCATAGAAGCCCGCGTAGTGTTTCAACGGCTGCAAGCTCAAGTTGCCCATCAAATGCCTGTTCTAAAACCAACCGGACCTCCCCCATATGATGAGATTAGAGCCCAGGAGGAGCAATTGGATAGGACCCTTGTTCCTTTCTACTACCCGGAACCACGAGCCCCCCGACCGCCAGGACCCGGGGCAGGGGACAGAACAGGAACTAGCGGGGGAGGCGCAGGACTGAGAGAAGGTGTAGCAAACCAGCCCGCCACCGCTGCTGCCCTTTCCCAAAGTATATCCAATACATCGCCGCCCCACCCTTCTTCAAGCACATCAAACCTAGAAGGAGACCAAGTAAGCTTGGATCTTGGACCCTTACTCAATGGGCAACTTCTAAACGAAGGAAGAGAGGGACCCGTCTCCAGTAGAACTAGAAACAGGGATAACTTGCAAATCGGAGAAATAGAAGGTGCCTTCCCTCTGCGAGCATTACCTATACCCCCGGCCAGAGTAGGAGACCCACCCCGCATGGTATTTACTCATCAACCCTTCCTTACTTCGGACTTAATGAATTGGTCCGACAAGATGCCCTCCCTACGTGACGACCCTGACAAATGCCACCGCCAGGTGGCCACCATTTTCTCCACTCACAACCCCACCTGGGCAGATGTGCATATGTTGCTTGGGGCCCTATTCAATGAGGCAGAAAAGAGAGAAATACTAGCAAAGGCGGGGGAAGCTTTAACCCGAGAAGATTACCAACCAAATCGTCCCGCCTCGATGTCCCCACTGACCGCTCAGACGTTAATTAATGATCCTGACTGGGACTATAACACAGACAATGGCATATGGGGTCTAAAAATTTTTAAGAAGGCCATCCTAGATGGTATTAAAGCTGCGGGACAGCGAACCGTAAATTGGACCAAAGTCCAAGCCGTCCTTCAAGGACCTGATGAACATCCCTCCGACTATTACTCAAGACTAGTTTCTGCTATTAAGACCTGGGGTGGAATAGACCCAGAAAGCCCACAGCATGAGGTAATAGTCAAAGGATTCTTCAAGGATCAGGCCAATGCCGACATCCGAAAGGCATTAAACTCTCATCTTGGGTATGATGGAAAAACCATAAACGAAATCCTTTCCATCGCGAAGTCTGTATTCAACTCAAGAGATGAACGGAAGAAGAAGGATCTAAAATCCGACTCTCCCCGGGTGTTAGCCTATGCAGCCGGGATCCCTACACCCAAAGAGAAATTTAAGCTAGGAAAATCAGATTTACCTGACGACCGTGTCTGCTTCCACTGTGATGAAGTAGGGCACATAAAAAGATACTGTCCTCTTCTGATAGGAGCCAGGAGGGCAGAGTTTAGAAATCCGAAGCCATACAGGTCAGAGTACAGGGAAACCACCTATCCCAGACCTAGGGAACCTTCCTCTCCACACGAACCAAACCGACCCCAAGCGCAAACACAACCCTACTCAGCACCCTCACAGCCACGGCCTCGGAACCCACCTCACGACGTCACAAATCCCTTCAAACACGGTAACCGTCCCACGAACCCAACTCATGAAATGGTGATGGAGGAATACCAAGAACATTGACAATTAGATGCAGATCCCGCCTCTTTCTCTTTTCTTTGTCCCGTTCTACAACTATCCTCTTCCGACCCAATCTGCACAATGCAAATCGACGGACAGTCCTACGATTGCCTTTTGGACACGGGTGCCACCTACTCCACCCTCACCAATAGCCATTTAACCCCCGGGGAAGAAACCAGAACCGTAATGGGACTGGATGGAATCCCTCGGAACTGCCCTCTCTCCAGACCTGCAAAAGTTTCTGTCGGACCGCTATCTGTTAAACATACCTTCTTATTGACATCTAGCCCCGTCAATCTCTTGGGGAGGGATCTGCTCTGTAAATTAAACGCCACCATACAATGTGGCCAAGAAGGCATTTTCTTACATATGCCAAATGAATCCATCTTCAATTTCCAAGGAGTCCTACAGGAAGCCCATACCACCACAATTGATCTTCCGCCCGAATTGTTAGAAGGTGTCTCCCCCTCCTTATGGGGAACCGAATCAACCTCTGTCGGACTCTTAAAGTCCGCGGTGCCAGTCAAGATTAACTACAGAAAGGATCTACCCTTCCCATGTACTAAGCAATACCCCCTTCCTCCAGACGCAATAGACGGACTGGCCCCGATGATCGATGAATTCCTGAGGATGGGAGTTTTAGTCCCATGCGCCTCTCCCTGCAACACCCCTCTACTTCCCGTCAAAAAGCCCAATACAAATCCTGTCAAATGGCGCCTCGTCCAGGATCTCAGGCTCGTCAATTCTTTTGTTATACCCCGACACGCGGTAGTCGCCAACCCACACCACCTCCTAAGCACCATCCCAGAAGGAACTGTGGTCTACTCTGTCATAGATCTATGTTCTGCCTTCTTCAGCATCCCCGTAGACCCAGAAAGCCAATTCCTCTTTGCTTTCACCTGGCAAACAGGGCAGTTAACCTGGACTCGACTGCCCCAAGGATATGTAGAGTCTCCAGCAATTTTCTCATCTATATTACACCAAGATCTATCAGACGTGACTCTGCCAGGAGGCTCAGCCCTGAGACTCTACGTTGATGACATTTTACTCTGTGGTAAGAATCTAGAATCCTGCAAAAAGGACACTATAACTCTCCTAAACCTACTAGCACAGAAGGGACACAAGGTATCCCCGAAAAAGATACAATATTGTAAGAAAGAGGTGAAATATCTTGGCCACATGCTAGGAGAGGGCACCCGTGCGCTGACCACAGACAGAATTGAGGCAATAACCAAATTACCCCTACCAAAAACTAAAAGGCAACTCCGGGGTTTCATCGGAATGAGTGGATTCTGCCGAGCATGGATTCCGCGCTACGGGGAATTCACCCGCCCCCTTACAGCAATGACACACGACAATGCCCCAGACCAGCTGCAGTGGTCAGCAGAGGCACTTGAAGCCTTCGAATCTATTAAGAAAGAACTGCGGTCCTCCCCTGCACTCGGACTCCCAGATTATAGACTACCTTTTTCTCTATTTGTGCATGAGAATAAGGGAGTAGCTTCAGACGTCCTAACACAACCCTTCCAAGGGAAGAATAGGCCTGTCGCTTATTACAGCCTTCAACTAGACACCACTGTACTAGGAAATGTAGGATGCCTTAGAGCCGTGGCAGCCGCAGCCCTGCTCCTAGAGAAGGCACAAGAAACTGTCCTGGGACACGACCTAACTGTCAACGTCCCCCATGCTGTTGCTACTCTCCTTAGCCTACAAGGATGCCAACGTTTTACGATACAACGATTAAACAGATACGAGGCCATCCTTCTCAGTCCTTCAAACGTCACCATAAAAAGAGTAAATTCGCTCAACCCCGCAACCCTTCTGCCCCTCCCTGACGATGGCACCCCACATCACGACTGCTCTCAAATAGTCCGCCATGTAGAGAAACCACGAGAGGATCTTGATTACCTCCCTTTACCTGAACCAGATCTCATCATGTATACTGACGGGAGCTCCAAGGTTATAGGAGGGGTACGGAAAAGTGGATATGCCATAGTCACCGATAGTGAGACCCTGGAGGCTCGACCGATCAATGCAAAATATAGTGCACAAGCGGCAGAACTTATCGCCCTGATCAGAGCTTGTGAATTAGGAGCAGGACGAAGGATCACTATCTACACCGATTCGAAATATTGTTTCGGGTTGGTGCATGCTACCGGGCAAATCTGGTTACAGAGAGGTTTTTTGACTACAGCAGGAACGCAAATTGCACACGCCTCCCTAGTACAGCGCCTCATGAACTCAATACACCTTCCGGCAGCTATTGCAGTGGTACATTGCAAAGCACATACGAAAGGCAGGGACCCAGTCTCTAGAGGGAACCAACGGGCTGACAGCGCAGCCCAGGAGGCAGCCCTCCAGCCCCCCCCCCGGCAGATAATGAGTTCCAAGGACCACAAGTCTTATCAGACGTGGATTTCGCAGAAATGTACAAAACTGCGACCCCAGAGGAGATTAAAGGATGGATAGAACAAGGAGCCCACTTGGAAAATGACGTTTGGTATTTCCCGGATAAAAGACTCATAATGCCCAGACTATGGGTACCCAAACACTTGAGAATCCTGCACCAACGTACCCACTGGGGCAGAGACAAACTTATAGACACCATACAACGCTGTTGGTACGCCCCAGGGCTTGCTCTAGCCGCTAAAGCTGCCGTAAAGAATTGCCATACTTGCCAGAGCTTTAATCCGAAACATACTGCCAGATGCCCACCAGGGGCAAGACCATGGGCTTTTGTCCCATTTGAAAGTCTTCAGGTAGATTTCATAGACTTACCCCCTTGTCTCGGCAACAAACATGCTCTCGTAATTATCGACCAGTTGACTGGGTGGGTAGAGTGCTTCCCTACTCGTAGAGCTACTGCCCACATTGTTGCAAAGATCCTATTACAAGAAATCATACCCCGCTTCGGAGTTCCCCGACACATAGACAGCGACAGGGGTTCCCACTTCACATCAGAAATAATCCAACAGGTTGCAAACGCCCTCGGAATTAAATGGAAGCTACATACTCCATACCATCCGCCCTCCTCCGGGCAAGTAGAAAGAATGAACCAACAGCTTAAATCTCAGCTAGGAAAACTTTGTAAGGACTCTGGTATCAAATGGGTTAATGCCATTCCACTAGTCCTCCACAATTTAAGAGCATGCCCTCGTGGAAACCTCAAATTATCTCCCTATGAATTACTATTCGGAAGACCATCCCCAGTATATAATACCCAATTTCCAACATCAGAACTAGAGGTTGGAGAGACAGAGTTAACTAGCTATGTAATACAACTCCAGAAACAACTCACTCTTTTACACCGATACGCTGCCTCCAGCCAAAATATTCCCCTTGATGAAA
Organism: Podarcis gaigeae; assembly: GCF_964106915.1. NCBI lineage: Eukaryota > Metazoa > Chordata > Lepidosauria > Squamata > Lacertidae > Podarcis > Podarcis gaigeae. Next base: position 1,077,189 of record NC_139695.1, on the reverse strand, counting down.
ACATTCACTCGTATCAACCAGGGGATTGGATACTAGTGAAGACTTACCATAAGGTACCCTTGCAGCCCAATTGGGAGGGCCCCTACCAGGTACTTTTAACCACTCCAACTTCTGTTAAGGTAGCAGAAAAAACAGCCTGGTTGCACCACACCCGCTGCAAACCCGCATCACCACCCGAACCCACAGCAGACGACTCGCCCTACGACACACCAGCGCGCCCAACAGACGACGACACCGGCACCGAGGAGGACCAACAGACCGGACCAGATCGGGGCACGAATCGAGCCCAACAGACCGGACCAGATCGGGGCACGAATCGAGCCCAACAGACCGGACCAGATCGGGGCACGAATCGAGCCCAACAGACCGGACCAGATCGGGGTACGAACCGGGCCCAACAGACCGGACCTGACACATCAGCCCATTGGACCTCCGAACTAATCACATCAGCCGACCGGAACAACCGACCCCCTATTCGCCTCAAACTCCGTAGAACAGACGTCCGCATTTGACAGCTCTGCAGTTTGACAGCTCCATTTGACAGCTCCGCATTTGACAGCTCTGCAGTTTGACAGCTCCATTTGACAGCTCCGCATTTGACAGCTCTGCAGTCTGACAGCTCCGTTTGACAGCTCCACAGCCTAACGACACCCTCTATTCGCAATGGCAAATACCATACCCACTCTGCTCGTCCTTTCTCTTACTTCTACTCTCTCCCAACACCCCATAACCACACACGGCTCCTGCCCAGGATTACAAATGGAATACAAATATCTGGACTTCGGAATTGTTGACATGGTGAAAAGAGGGACACCGGACCGCCTGGGGGATTTTGAGTTCTGCCTACCCGAAACCCGCGTTCTCCTTCGACATGCCATATTACCGACCCTCGCTGCTCACCAAACTTGGGAACTTTTTATTCGCTCCCCCTCTTACATGCCACTGGGCAAACTCATCCTCACCAGAGATGGCCCTTGGAACCGAGCCCGCTGCCTCAATGGTTCTTACGTACTCTTTTCTGATGGTACACCCAAACAAACTCTGAACTGGACACTTCTAGACAACGGTGGTACTGAATCAGTTTATACTGACCGGAATCACCCCACAGACCGCCTAATTCATGGGTTTTACTGTCAAAGAGTGGATACCACCCCACGCCAAACCATCCTGCAAGGAGTTTGCCTCCGAAGGTACTGCTGCGTCTGGGACATCGGATTCGCTTCCGGTTGGGACGGGAAAGCGTACCTTGAAGGCTGGCATCACTCCGTTACACCTCCAGCAGAATGGGACACTACTGGACCCCAAAGATGTGGGGGTCTCACCACAAACCTCACATACCTGCTCCGCCAAGACCCCCTTCACCCCGCCGGTACCGCACCTCGACAAAGGGGGGAACTGTCAATATCTGAAAACCCCAACAATAATGACTTTTTGTCCACTTGGCATTCCAACACCTATGTGAAACTGATCTCTCAAATTGCTAAACAGACGACAACCAATGAGTGTTGGATTTGTGCCAATGCTCCTGCACACCTCCACAGCGGCATACCATTTCTTGGAGTACCCCTCACCCTGCAACAACATCTCTCCGCTGACGTACAATCCTGGAACCTGACTGCCGTGAACTTGACTTACCAATACATCTATCTAACTGGGCCCACAACAGGTGACCTTTGCCGGAAGTTCAGCGGGAATGACAAAGTTATCGGCGATAGTACTTGTAAGTACACCATTGACATTACTTTAAACGGAAGGATTACCCTATGGCACCAGAACAACCCCTCTATCCACCCCAGTTTAATGTCTGCATGGAAACGCGTAATGAGCTTACCTGACCCCTGGAGCCCTTCCCCGGTCTCCCAATGTTTCTTCCGTGCTTTCCTCACTGGCCGCATAGACTCGTGTTTACAAGGGCTGTTCTGGGTTTGTGGCCACCGCGGCTATGTATGGGCCAGTCCCCACTCCCGCGGCACTTGTTACCTTGGCCTCATCCTACCTGGGGTCCGGGTCACACAAAACCTACCCCCCGGGAGAAAACGCAATAAGAGGGCAAAGGACTTATCGCAACTCTCCGACGTAGCAGCCAATAGTGAAACTTATGGCCGGGCTCTCTTTCCTGCGTATGGAGCCGGCTCCAATCACGTCGATATCCTTAAATTAACGGACATCCTACTAACTTTCATGGAAGAGTCCAATGCGGCTACTCAATCTATCCTGACAGAATTGACGGAAGTCAGGCAGACCGCGATACAGAACCGCCTTGCTTTGGACTACGTTCTTGCCTCGACCGGAGGCGTTTGTGCCCTCGTCGGAACCGAGTGCTGCACACACGTGTCCGATCAAACCCTTAATATCACTGGACACCTTAACAACATCCATAAACTAACGGATGAGCTTAAAGACATCCAACATGAAGGACTGTCAGATACTCAGCTGTGGAGCTGGCTGCCTGGGTCAGGTTGGATAAAACAACTCCTAGGGAACGGACTCCTGATCCTCATCACTGTGACCATCTGCATTGCTGTCTTCTGCTGCGCAATCCACTGCTTCCCGATGTGCTGTCAGACCTGCGGCTCTTGCCTTCCGACTCTTCGCCCACTATCAGCTACTGCCCACAGACTGCCAGTACCAGGAACCCAGGCGACTCCCATCGAAATGGGACCCCTGAAGAACTTCCAAAATCTGGATTCTAGGTATGACATGTCAGACTTTTATTGATTGTACGGAGAGAAGGATTGCGCGGTTTTCCTACCTTCGCAATCTTATCTCCGAAGGGGGGAACTGTCGCCGGAAATCACACCCCCCCCCCCTCATTTACACGTGTACTGCACAAGCACCACACACATACACGCATCCCCCTCCTGACCCTAGAGATGCCCTTTTAGAGGGTCATCTCTTAAAAGCCTTCCGTAGATAAGGAAGCGCTCGACTGACAGTCTTTCGCCATAGCGCTCCGCTTCGCTCTATTTTTACTGTGAGTAGACCGGGCGCCTGAACTTTAGGTCAAACAGCGGCAGCCTCAGCCAATCACCATTATCAAACAGCGCCCCTTGCGGCGGCCACGCTGGTACTGCAAGCCGCAAGCGTCTGTTCCCTCTCCTTTTGACAGCTCTCAATACAATGTTTCCGAGTTCAATTGACCGTGACTGATCTAATCAAAATGTAGCAAGTTGCTTCCGAAAAGTGAAAGTACTTTGAACTTCAAGGACCATACTCTTTATAAATTCACCAAAAATCAGCCGTACATCGGATTTTCATCGGACCACTTTTATTTGACTACATATTACAAGGACTATCAAAGGGGGGTAACCTGACACATGGCAACCATAATCCTTCGACCGAGCGGTCACGTACTCTGCGGCGGACGTGACAACCTTGATTACCATCGTGATGGGCTCAGACAGAAGGCTATCAGTGACACAATAACTTGCATCTTTTAGTGTATTCCGCACGGACTTTCACAAAGGACTCTGACCGGATTCCCCTCAGGGGGCAGGAAACTTCGCCCTTCTCTTTTGTCTTTAAAATGACTCATGTGGGGAGGGGAGAGGAGACTCCGGCCAGGTGTCAGGGCACTCAGATTACCTGTGAAGCCCCTCCTCGACTCCTCCTAACTTTAATGTAATCATGATGTAAATATGATGTAATTCTGGGGGTGTAGCTTTGGGGATTAGCAACTAATAAAAGTTAGGGTCTTCCTTTGTTCGGGGCTTCCATCTTGCTTCACTTCGTGGGCGGTGGGAGTCCTGTCGCGACAGTCTTTTCTTAAATAAAGACCGAGCCTACTGGCTGCTGTTTTGCTCTGAATTGCTCTGGTCGGTGTCTTCATTTGTCCAAGAGAGAGCCCTCGGACTTTCCTGTAACACCTGCATGTGAGAATGGCCTCATGGACCAAATGGGGAAGACTTGGGGAGGGGGCAAGATGTGCTCAGAGGTCAGACGTTCCCCACCCCAAAATTTCACCTCAGGAACTGATGGACTCTCACTTTGCCTCACAATCGTTTTGAAATGTGCCGGGTTCTGAAGGCTGGTGGTGGGAAGAAAAGCCCTTCTCCCGCCGCCAGCCTTCAGAAAAGTCCCCGCAGGGCTGCCTAGGTTGCAGATAGCAGACTGCTGCCCGGCGCGAGGGGCGCTCTTAAGCAGAGCGCCCCTCGCGCGGGGCAGACATCTGCAGCTTGGGGAGCCCTGCAGGAGTTCCCCGCAGGGCTCTCCAAGCTGCGGATAGCAGCCTGCTACCCTGCTGCTTCCCCTCTGTTCCCGGACCTGTCCTGAAGGCTTGCGGTGGGAGGAGGGCTTTCCTCCCCACCGCCAACATTCAGAATGCTGTTCTGAATGTTGGCGGTGGGGAGGAAAAACCCTCCTCCCACCGCAAGCCCCGGGAACAGAGGAGAAGCGCTGCACGCCTTCTCCTCTGTTCCCGGACCTCCCACCGCAAGCCTTCAGGACAGGTCCGGGAATAGAGGAGAAGGCGCGCTGCGCTTCCCCGCTGTCCCCGGAGATTTCCCTATGGGCTTTCATCTTGCGAAGCAAGCCCTTAGGGAAATTCGTCTTGCGAAGCCGCTAAAAATCGGAAAACCCTTTCGTCTTGCGGGTTTTTCGTTTAGCGAGGCATTCGTCTTGCGGGGCACCACTGTAATCCGCCCCATCCCATTGTTGTCCCGTGTCTTTAAATGCAGGGTTTCCCCATCCTTTGGAAGTCCAAAAGGGGCATGATCTTTGTAATTAGCACACGACTGAGTGCTAGCAGTAGGAGGAAGTGCAGAGGCTGAGCCCCAGAACAAAATTTCCCCCATCACTGATTCTTGTTTTTTTTCTTATCAAGGCAAAATCCTACGTGTCTTTGCTTTTCGAAAGATCTCCAAGGGTACAAGGGGACCCCTCAGCTCAATTCTAGCAAGCGGGACAGTTCATGAGTTTTGTGGTTACACATCAATAGTCAGCCAGTCTCCTGAAAATGCCATGGGGCCTGTTATGTATTCAGGATTCTGAGCTCCTGTGTTCTGATTTGATACATGATATCCAATCACAGAACATTTCTGGATTTGGGCTTCTGCCATTGGCCATTAAACTCTGAGTCATGATTCGCAGCTTGGAAGTTTAGACAGCCAATCACGTGGGGAGTGGGAGTGGCCCAGGCCTTCAGAAATGTCTATAAGCAGTTGCTTTGACCCTGTTGTCCAGTTCAGTTACCAATCAACTCCTGTGCTTATCTTTAATCTTTTCCGAGAGACTATCTATCACACAGGATCTTAGAAAGTTGTCCCAAAACAAAGTTTGTCCTCAATACTGTCCTCTTCACATATATGGGGACATTCACCACCTGCGCAGGCTCAATGTTTCCACGTAGCAAAAGTCCACATTAGCGGTGAATGTGAATTGCCACAAGCAATCTCGATTGCTTCTTAGCCCTCTCTAAGCAACATACAAACACGTACTCTAATGTAATTATTCTGTTCTAGTTGGCAAGCGGCTGCTAAGGTCACTTTGGTTTGACATCAGGGTTACTAATAAAGAAATAGAGCTGTTTTATTTATATATATATATATATATATATATATATATATATGGCAATTATATAAATAATGTGTGTGTGTATCTCATAAGCGCAATTGTCTCTAAAAACATTAACTTGCCAAATATGCAGATTTCCCCCAGTGCTTCTGCTTTGCTAGGGTATTGGCTTATGTGACGCAGTCCTTCCCTTTTGAAAAACATGAGACAGGTTGCCAATGCAACTGTGTTCCGGATAGATGCTTCTAATCGATTTTACATGTTCCAGCGAGTGATGTTTCTGTGGATGTTCCAGTCAGTCAGTCCTACAGAATAAAACTCAGGCATATTTTAGCCATCACACCGGTCCTTCTTCAGCCTTAATGTCTGTTTCAGAAGCTGCCATCTGGGGTGATCTGGGAAGTGATCCTCAATAAACAGAGCAGGATGGGTAAAGAAGTAAAACTCATTGTATCTGCAAAAGAAGACCGTGGAATCATGCAGTCATTCATAACATTTCTGAAATCAGAACCAGGGTGAAGCAGGCCAAGCTGTTGAAGAATGAGTATGGAATATTTACACGCCCAATTCAGATTTCAAGTAGAACTATAATTTAGCATGTAGAGAATGAGCCCTAGAGGGCCTCAGGCTCACACTCTTCCCACCCCCTCCATCTCTGCCCACCTGCAAAGAGTTTGGAACCGACCTCCTGGTTTAGATTAACCAAAGTTTGTTGTCTCACCCAAATCCGACAAACAGCGCTTGATGTTAACTATGGTTTGACAAGCCGTCTTTGAACTATAGGTTACCTAGCTAGCTTGTTTAAACAAACCATGGCTAACATTAGCCACAGTTAAAGGTCTGCATTGAGGGCCCAAGGAGAAGGGGACGACAGAGGACGAGATGGTTGGGAAGTGTTCTCGAAGCTACCAGCATGAGGGAGGCAGTGGAAGACAGGAGTGCCTGGCGTGCTCTGGTCCAGGGGGTCACGAAGAGTCGGACATGACTAAACGACTCAACAACAACAATTGAGGGTATTGGCAGCGAGCTTTGCCTCGATTGGCGGTTAGGCATTGGTAGGGGTATTGTTATGCAAATGAGGGGGGAGGAAGTGCCATCACCTTCCCCCAAAGCAAAGGGTAGTCCAGTAAAGGATTCCGGGGGGCGTTGCCCTGTCCAAAGCCTATGGAGGTGTGGGCTTAAGGCACGCCCCCAAGTGGTGACCCCGGGGGAGATCCTAGTTGATGTACATCAGCAGGACTCCCCCTACTGGTGGTGAAATATGTTGCTATCAAAGGGTTAAAAGGTAGAAGAAACGCTCTAATCACTGAACAGCTGGAGGTCATTAGGCTTCCAGGAACATGAGTTTGTATAAATAGTCTCCTGTGTGTTTGCTCCCCCCTTCTCCCCTTTTGGGCGTGTTTGCTGATATGTGTGGTTCGTCGCCGGGGTGTTTTTTTGTTTTTGTAAATAAACCTTATCTTTGAGTTACAAACCGCATGCTCCAAGACTCCTCTTTGAAAAGATACTGCCTCTCCTGCCCTTCTTAAACTGCTGCGCGAAATGCTCTGCTGTAGTGGGACTTGTGACGATGGAAGCGCACTGGGCATTTACATTAAACTAATTAAAGTTTAATGGGACAAAATATACTCGGAGTCGCAAAATGATTTCATGCTCTTTATTCAGCTCATAGTGGTGAGGAGGAATGAATGAATGTCCCCTCAAAGTATCTGCTTTATATACATTATTTACACAATGGGCTGCACGTGATTGGCTAATTCCGGAATTCTCCTGTAGGCCAATCAGGTTGTGGATTCACTTCTATCTGGAGCTGGATTGGGTGGCTCCTGCCAACCAATCATACTGCTGCATTGTTCTAGGACCAATCAGACTGCTGCATTCTGAATCCTATTCAACTCAGTACATAACACCCCTCCCCTCTAAGTTCCAGTCCTGCCCGGGAGGTCGCATTCATAGTCCTCAAGGTACGCCGGCGGCCTACGTGTGCGTTGCGGCCCGGGGTGTTCCCTGGTCCGGGGTTCAGGTTCTGGCTCGTGTTCCAAGGATGCTGGCTGTGATGGGGCTGTTTGGTCTGGTGCAACCGGCTCGCTCAGTCGTGGTTCTGGTTCCGGTGTCCTTTCATCCTTGCGTGTCCTCTCTGTATTTACTGATTCTGCCTCTCCTGCTTGCCCCTGCTGCTCTATGGGCCTCACTGCCCCACTGTTCCCTTGGGACTCCTCTGACCTGTCCTCCTCCTGGTTTTCTCCTGGGAATCGTCACCGTATCTGGTCGCAGTGGCGGCGCCAGCATTGCCCCCCATCCGTTAGCAGCTCGTACGACACGGGGCCAGTGACCCTGGTGACTGTGGCGGGTACCCATGCAGGGCCCGCTCCAAAATTCTTTGCGTACACTGGGTCCTGGGCCACGAAGGTCCGGGGGTTCCTGCCTTCCCCCACCACTACCTCATCCTGAGCTCTATCGGAGTGAAGGCGGTCCAATCTGATTGCAAGGCACCGACCCATTAGTAGTTCAGGGGGGCTCTGGCCAGTCGTTGAGCTGGGGGTGCTGTGCTGTGCTAGAAGGAATGTGGCAAGGCGGTACTCCCAATCCCCTTGCGTCATGCGGCGGAGGGTGTCCTTGATGGTCCGCACCATGCGTTCTGCTTGGCCATTGGTGGCAGGGTGGAATGGCGCCGAACGGATGTGGTGGATGGCGTTCTGCGCTGTGAAGGTTTGGAATTCTCCTGACGGAAATGCAGTCCCGTTGTCTGAGACGAGAGTGTCAGGGAGCCCATGGCTGCGGACGTGGAAGTGAATGGTACCAGTGCATCACATTTAACATTCAGATAGTTTGCAATGTTTTTGCAGATAGTCTTTAAATTTCTTCCAATCCTCTTCCGTTTGTTCTTCTCCCGTGTCTCGAATTCTGCCAGTCATTTCTGCCATTTCCATGTAGTCTATCAATTGCATCTGCCATTCTTCCAAGGTGGGCAAATCTTGTGTCTTCCAGTACTTTGCGATGAGTATTCTTGCTGCTGTTGTTGCATACATAAAGAAAGTTCTATCCTTCTTTAACACCATCTGGCCGACAATGCCCAAGAGAAAGGCCTCTGGTTTCTTAAGAAAGGTATACTTAAATACCTTTTTCAGTTCATTATAGATCATTTCCCAGAAAGCCTTAACCTTTGTTTTTTTTTATAAGAATATTTTATTAGGTTTTACAAAAAGTTAACAACCGACAAAAATCAACAAAAATCACAAAAACACTATAAAGAATGTTTTCCCCTGAAAGGGCCCAGCGAAGTCCACATGCAGGCGTGACCATGGTGCTTGGGCGGACTCCCATGACTGGACTGGGGCCCTTGGGGGATCTGGGCGGGATTCTTGGCAGGCCTGGCAGTGTTGGACCCAGGCCTCTATCTCTCCGTCGATCCCCGGCCACCACACATAACTCCTGGCAAGGGCCTTCATTCTCACTACCCTTGGGTGTGTCTCATGTAGGGCTCTGAGGACCCTGCTTCCCCATAACAGGCACCCCTTGTGGGCCGACAGTTCATGTTTGCGGGTTGTGTAGCCGGCGAATTCTGGCCCGGAGCTGCTGCTGCTGGGCCATCCCCTCCACACCCAGTCCAGGACCCGGGAGATGACCCTATCTTTCTTGGGATGGTGTGCAACTTCTTGTGCCTGAATGGGGCGGTCGGGAAGCAGCTCCAGGCTCATAACCTCTTGTGCAGGTGCTGGGTCGGGGCCTGTTTCCGGTAGTGGTAGCCTGCTGAGGGCGTCTGCATGGCCCATCGCCTTTCCAGGGCAGTGAATCAGTGCATACTGGTAGCTGGCAAGGAAAATTGACCACCTGAGGACACAAGGAGACAGCACTTGGGGGTGTGTGCTTTTCGGGGGCAAACAAGCCAAGCAACGGCTTGTGGTCAGCCCGTACAAGAAATCATGGAATTTTTTTACTCCCTTCACGATTGCCAGACCCTCCTTGTCGATTTGTGAGTAGTTCCGCTCGGTTGTGTTGAGTGTCTGGGAAAAGTATGCCACCGGTACCTCTCTTCCATCCGGGAGTTGGTGTCCCAGGACAGCGCCGATGCCATAGGGCGAGGCGTCGCATGCTAGCACCACCGGCAGCCTCTCGTCGAAGTGTGCCAAGACCGTGTTTGAGACAAGCAAGTCCTTGACTGCCTGGAATGCGGCCTCCTGGCGCTGGCCCCACACCCAAGGGGCCCGCTTGTCCAGGAGTCTGTGTAGGGGCTCCGCTACCGCCACCTTGTGGGGAAGGAAGGAATGCTAAAAGTTCAATAGTCCCAAGAAGGCCTGGAGTTCAGTCTTGCTCTTGGGCACTGGGGCATCACAAATGGCCCGTACCTTGTCCCCAGTCGGGTGGACCCCTTTGTCAGCATCGCCCTTGAGCCAGTACCACCAACTGGACTCATGCACTTCAGCCCCGACTGGGCTAGGCAAGCTGGGTAGCACTTCCAGAGACCACCTTCTGGACAGGAACAGGTCAAAGTGCTGTGGACTCACAGCTTAGAGTTGTGAGCACCGGATTCACTTCCACAAGAAGACAGTCGTCGCACAGCAGAGTATAGCAGAGTATAAACGACTTGGAGAGCAGCTCTGTAGAATAACTTCTTTTATTCTATCTACAACTATTATACAACTATATACAGAGCTTAATGAGGTCTAAGCATAAATGAATGCTGCACTGCACTGAGTGTCTGCAGCTGCTCTTAGCAGCAACCTTATCTCTACACACGATCTGTAACACTCAGTGTCTCTCTCTCCAACACACTGACTGACTGACTGACTGACTGGGTGCTGGAGTAGAATAAGTAGAGAGCAGAACACGCCTCTTTCTCTCTGGAGAATCAGCAGACTCATCAGGAGATTCTTGGATATGGGAGGGGTGAAATCTCCTCACCCTTCTGCATCCACCATAAATCCCAGAAAGTCTACCTGAGGCACTCCTAGTAGACATTTTTCCCGCTTCACCTTGAGACCTGCCGTCTGGAAACGGTGCAGAACGGTGCGGAGGTGGTCCTCAAACTCCTCTGGTGTGGGCCCAGCAATCAACACATCATCGAAGAAGGGGGTGACGCCAGGAATCCCTTTAAGGAGAGAGTCCATTAGATTCTGGAATATGATTAGAGAGGTTTTTAACATGGATAAAAAAATAGGTTTCCAGGTGAAAAAATCGAAATTAGAAACGGAATTGTTAGAACCTAAAACCAAGGTACTGTCAAGAATGTATAACTTGCTGTTAAAGTGGAATACTCAGGATGAAACGGTCAAATCAGCTATGATTAAGTGGGCACAAGACATCGGTTATAATATTATGTTTGCTGACTGGGAACGGTTATGGACCACTGGTATGAAATTCACGGCATGTAATGCCTTGAAAGAAAATATTATGAAAATGATTTATAGGTGGTACATGACACCAGTCAAGCTTGCAAAAATATACCATTTGCCTGACACAGATAGGTAGCCGTGTTGGTCTGCCATAGTCACACTTCTGAAGAAGTGTGCATGCACACGAAAGCTCATACCAAGAACTAACTTAGTTGGTCTTTAAGGTGCTACTGGAAGGATTTTTTTGTTTTGTTTTGGCCATTTGCCTGACAATAAGTGTTGGAAATGTAAGGAAACTGAGGGAACATTCTTTCACCTCTGGTGGACGTGCCCAAAGGTTAAGGCTTTCTGTACCTAGGGGTGAATATGACTTCTAAGAATGTTAATTTATTTAAAGATAACTATGAGAAATGCTGGTCAGAAGTGAAAAAAGATCTTGAAATTTGGACAAATTTGAAGCTTTCCTTACTGGGTAGAATTGCGGTTATTAAAATGAATGTATTGCCAAGTATGTTGTTTTTGTTTCAGACGTTACAAATTATTGACAAGATGGACTGTTTCAAGAAGTGGCAAAAAGAAATTTCTAGATTTGTCTGGCAGGGCAAAAAGCCCAGAATAAAATATAAAATTCTTACTGATGCAAAGAATAGAGGGGGGTTTGCCCTGCCGGACTTTAAGTTATATTATGAAGCAGCAGCTTTTTGCTGGCTGAAGGAATGGCTACTTCTTGAGAATACAGATATTCTTGATTTGGAAGGGTATGATAATGTTTTCGGATGGCATGCATATTTGTGGTATGGTAAGAACAAAGCACATAAGGCGTTTAAAAACCATATTGTCAGGAAAGCATTGTTTAATGTCTGGGTCAGATATAAAGACTTTTTGGAGAACAAAACCCCAAGGTGGCTCTCACCTATGGAAGCAAAGGCATTGAAAAAATCTAATATGGGATCGAATTGGCCAAAATACTGGGAAATTTTGGAGCAGGAGGGGGACAAATTGAAATTGCAGAGTTATGAGAAACTTAAAGACAAGGTGCAGGATTGGTTACACTATTTTCAAGTAAGAGAGGCCTATAATTCGGACAGGAAAAATGGCTTCCAGGTGGAAAAATCAAAGTTGGAAACAGAATTGCTAGAACCCAGTGTTAAGATATTGTCGAGAATGTATAATCTGCTGCTGAAATGGAATACTGAGGATGAAACGGTCAAATCTGCTATGATAAAATGGGCACAAGATATTATGTTTGCTGACTGGGAACGGCTGTGGACCACCGGTATGAAATTTACGGCATGTAATGCCTTAAGAGAAAATATGATGAAAATGATTTACAGGTGGTACATGACCCCAGTCAAGCTTGCAAAAATCTACCACTTGCCCGATAATAAATGTTGGAAATGTAAAGAAACTGAAGGAACATTCTTTCACCTTTGGTGGACGTGCCCAAGGATTAAGGCGTACTGGGAAATGATATATAATGAACTGAAAAAGGTATTTAGGTATACCTTCTTGAAGAAACCAGAGGTCTTTCTCCTGGGTATGGTCGGCCAATTGGTGTCAAAGAAGGACAGAATATTTTTTATGTATGCTACAGCAGCAGCAAGAATACTCATTGCAAAGCACTGGAAGACACAAGATCTACCCACCTTGAAAGAATGGCAGATGCAAGTTATAGACTACATGGAACTGGCAGAAATGACCGGCAGAATCCGAGATCAAGGAGAAGAGCAGGTGGAAGAGGACTGGAAGAAGTTTAAAGTCTATCTACAAAAACATTGTAAAATTTATGAATGCTGAGGGCATTAAAAATGAAATGAAGGGGTTCTAGTGATTAAGATAAATAAAGAGTATAAAGGGAGGGATAAAGGATGAAAAGGAATAATGAATGATCTTGCTGAACTAATTTCTAAAGTGGAATACAAGAAAGGAAGGCGGGTGGAAGTAAGGAAAATAAGGTATTGAAGGTTATTAATTTGAAAGAGTTTTTTATGCTAAATTTTCTTTTTTATGTTTTTCCTTTTTTCTGTTTTTTTGTTTGTATTTTTGATGTTTGTTGTTTTTGTGATTTTTGTTGATTTTTGTCGGTTGTTAACTTTTTGTAAAACCTAATAAAATATTCTTATAAAAAAAAACAAAGGTTAAGGCTTTCTGGGAAATGATCTATAATGAACTGAAAAAGGTATTTAAGTATACCTTTCTTAAGAAACCAGAGGCCTTTCTCTTGGGCATTGTCGGCCAGATGGTGTTAAAGAAGGATAGAACTTTCTTTATGTATGCAACAACAGCAGCAAGAATACTCATCGCAAAGTACTGGAAGACACAAGATTTGCCCACCTTGGAAGAATGGCAGATGCAATTGATAGACTACATGGAACTGGCAGAAATGACTGGCAGAATCCGAGACTCGGGAGAAGAACAAACGGAAGAGGATTGGAAGAAATTTAAAGACTATCTGCAAAAACATTGCAAACTATCTGAATGTTAAATGTGATGCAGGATATAAAGATAGTGTGGCATTAGTGACATAGTTGAAAGGAATATGCAAAGATGTTTTATGAGTAATAAGTAAAGAAATATAGCAAAATTAATCAATGTTAAAATGATGGGGGATTAGAAGATAAGTGGTTAGTAGCGGTAATGGTTAATTTAAAAGAAAATAAGCAATATTAAAATTAGTCAAAATAGAGGAAGGATTTGCTGAAAATAAATTAGAAATAGGAATACAGAAAGGGGAGGTGTGAGGAAGTCGGGAAAGTAAGCTACAAGAAATTAAGATTTGAATTTATATATTTCTTTTTGTTTTTTATGTTTTATACTGTTTTTTGTCTGTTATTGTGTTGTTTTGTTTTGTTATGATAAAATTTGTTGAAACTTTAATAAAAATTCTTTTTTAAAAAAAGAAAATAGATTCTGGAATATGCCTGGTGCCACGCTGACACCGAATTGCAGCCGCTTTACCCTGAACGCTCCTCTGTGCGTCACAATCGTCTGTGCCTCTGCTGTGGCCTCATCTACTGGCAGCTGTTGATATGCTTGAGCCAAGTCCAGCTTGCCAAAAATTTCAGACCCAGCCAGGGTGGCAAGGACATGGCTGACCACTGGCACTGGGTATGCATGGGCCGTGAGGGCCTTGTTTATGGTACATTTGTAGTCTGCGCAGATGCGGACCGAACCATTAGGCTTGACGGGTGTGACGATTGGGGTTTCCCAGGGGGCATTAGGCACCAGCTCCAGCACTCCTTGCTCCACGAGCCAGTCCAATTCCTCGACTATACGGGGTTTCAGGGCGAACGGGACCCGGCGGGCCTTGAGCCTGACCAGTCATACTGCGGGGTCAAGCTGTAGAGCAATGGGGAGGCCCGTATACTGTCCCAATTTCCCATCGAAAACCCCCGGAAATTACTTGCATATGGCGTCCACGTCCACTTGAAAGCTAGTGTGGTTCACCCCGGTGACGGCTAGCCCCAGTGGTCCAAACCATGCCAATCCCAGTAAGCTAATGAAGGGGCCCTTGACCACAAGCAAGTCCAGTTGCCGCGTCCGCCCTTGGTATTGCACCCTGAGGGTCCCCACCCCCATTGTGGGGACCTTAAATTTCTGGAAGTCCCGGAGGGTGAATGGGGCCGGCCTGAGTTTGGGACCCCCAGTAGGACACAGTTTCCTTAAGGTCCTTGCCAAGATTATGGATAGAGTTGAACCCGTGTCAAGCTCCATGCGGCACGGGCCCCCTCTATTTGTACCTCTACATAAATTTTCTCTATGTTGGGGTGGGGCAACTGGTATACCTGGAAGTCCGTGAGCTCCGTCGAGTTGCCTTGGTGCGTTGGGCCACGGTACCTGGGGCTCTTGGATTGGTCATCTGATGCCTGGTGTCGGGTGGGCCGAGCCCGACACACCCGGGCGATGTGTCCCGATTTTCTGCACTGCCTGCACTCTGCGTTGCGGAAACGGCAGGTCCTCCTCTCGTGACTTTCCCCGCAGCTTGCGCAGTTCCCTCCTTCTCGTCGAGGCAGGTGTGGTATGTGGGCTGCTTGAGTGCGCTGCTGTACTCAGTGCACCTCCTCCCTGTCGGATCCTGAGTCGTCGGTGAGGTCTTCGTGGTGGACCCTCAGTTGGGACGGCAGGCTCGACCGTGCCTTTTGCGTCGACCTCTCGGCAGCTTCCGTTACCAGGGCCTCCTCCAGAGCGACCTGGAACGTTAGGTCCTTCTTAGCGTAGAGGCGTCGTTGCAGCTTCTCATCCTTCAGGCCACCGACGAGGCGGTCACGAAGCATGTTCTCCAGCTCTGAGAAGTTGCAGAACTGGGCGGCTTGGCGGAGAGAGGTTACAAACCCAGTTATGGTTTCCCCAGGGGCTTACCGCTTTGCGTAGAAGGCATTTCGACGAGCCACCACTGAGGGCTGCCGTTCCATTATTGTTTTGTATGGAACAGTAGCGACATCTTCAGGCGCAAGGAGAGCCCGGGCGATTTCAAACATCTCCTCTCCGCAGACGCTGAAGAATATTGCCCTCTTCTTGGTGTCTTCTTCATCGGTGACCCCTTTGGCTTCTAGGAGGAAGGTGAAATGGGAGGCGTACGCTTCCCAGTCTCCGGATCCTGGGTTGGACGGCGAGAAGCTGCTGTCGATTGCCATTCTGAGTTCCTTGTGTCCCGGAGCTGAAGCCTGGATACACGGTGCGAGGCAGTGGTGCGGCAGGTGGTGGTGCTGCGGTGCTGTGTGTGGCAGTCAGCTCAGCGGGATCCCACCTTTGTCGTCAGTGAAATATACTCAGAGTCGCAAAGTGATTTCATGCTCTTTATTCAGCTCATAGTGGTGAGGAGGAATGAATGAAAGTCCCCTCAAAGTATCTGCTTTATATACATTATTTACAAAATGGGCTGCACGTGATTGGCTAATTCCGGAATTCTCCTGTAGGCCAATCAGGTTGTGGATTCACTTCTATCTGGAGCTGGATTGGGTGGCTCCTGCCAACCAATCATACTGCTGCATTGTTCTAGGACCAATCAGACTGCTGCATTCTGAATCCTATTGTTCTAGGACCAATCAGACTGCTGCAGTTTGGATCCTATTCAACTCAGTACATAACAGGTGGTTAACCCTCACCGGTCTTCATGCAATTGGGCTGGAGCCGGTTAGTTGATAGGACCAATGCCTAAGCCAATACCGCTCAATTCCTGCAATCAATAAAGTTGTGGCCAAGTTTCACCCATTAACCTTATATACCGTGTCCTGTGTCTTTATTTCTCAAGGGGGGAGGGGGACTTGCCACGCAACACCCTTGTGATCAAGGGACTGTGGCTGCTTTCCTTCCTTCCTTCCTTCCTTCCTTCCTTCCTTCCTTCCTTCCTTCCTTCCTTCCTTCCAAGGTCCTCCTTCACTTTGCTGTTTTCAGAAGCCAAACAACAGCCTTCCCAGCTCATTGCATTTCACACTTGTTCTTGTCCTGTCCGGTCTGCCTCATTGGGGATGTGCATTGTGGGATTTTGATGGCGAAAATAGAATTATTTTGAGTGTCACCTGGGACCACTACTTTACTTTTCAGAAAAGCCATGGCTCAGTAGTGCTAACAGACCCAACTGTGGCCACAGCCTGCCTCATTTCTTTCTTTCATATTACAAGTTGATATGGAAGCCTTCTATGATGAAGCCAAGAGGGCTTCAGAGGCAGCACATGTCCTGCAGTTAAGAAAAGGAATTTGTACGGGATTTTGTGGACTCTTTGAAGAAATGTGCAGGTGACTTCTTTCAGCCCCAGTTATCAGGTCAAGCAGTGGTTTCGTGGCAGGGATGATGGGAGTTCTGGGGAGCCACAGGTTCCCCAACCCTGCTCAATGGTTTGAATGTTCCTGAAGCAAATTTGCATGTATAGGGTTGTGTTGAATTCAGCTTTGAGCAGATCCACTGAAATCAATGGACTGTTTCTTGGGGAGAGGGGGCAGGCAGGTGTGGTGGACACCCTGGTCCTGAATGGGATAACTGTGCCAATAAAGGTCCAGGTGCAAAGGACCGCCATGCCTATATAGCAGGCATGCAGAACCTTTGGCCCTCCAGACGTTGCTCAGCTGCAACTCCCATCAGGCCAAGCAAGCTTAGCCAATGGCCAGAAATGACAGGAGACAGGAGCTATACTTCAGCAACATCTGGATGGCCAAAGATTTCCTACATCTGTAATATGAAACAAAACAAAACAAACAAACAAAATAAATAAATTCCTTCCAGTAGCACCTTAGAGACCAACTAAGTTAGTTATTGGTATGAGCATTCGTGTGCATGCACACTTCTTCAGATACCATGCACACGGAAGCTCATACCAATAACAAACTTAGTTGGTCTCTAAGGTGCTACTGGAAGGCATTTTTTTATTTTGTTTCAACTACGGCACACCAACATGGCTACCTACCTGTAAATCAGCCACCATAGCCATTAGAGGCCCGTGAAAATTTGTGTCCCGGCCTTTTTAGACTCATCTAAAAAGACTCCCCCTTCATGGATCACTGCCTTGCCGTGGCAAAGGGGCTTGAAGAACTCAGAGAAGCTATGAACTATGCCGAGCAGGGCACCCAAGATGAACAGGTCATAGTGGAGAGTTTTGACCAAACGTGATCCACCTGGAGCAGGAACCGGCAAGCCACTCCAGTATCCCTGCCAAGAAAACTCCATGGACAAAGACAACAGGCATATAAAAGTTATGACGCTGGAAGATGAGCCCCTCAGGTGGGAAGGCGTCCAACATGCTACTGAGGAAGAGCGGAGGACAAGTACAAGTAGATTCAGAGCTGATGAAGTGGCTGGGCCAAAGCCGAAAGGACGCTCAGTTGCGGATATGTCTGGAAGCGAAAGGAAAGTCCAATGCTGTAAAGAAAAATATTGCATAGGAACCTGGAATGTAAGAACCATGAACCTGGGTAAGTTGGATGTGGTCAAAAATGAGATGGCAAGAATAAATATTGACATCCTGGGCATCAGTGAGCTAAAATGGACGGGAATGGGCGAATTCAGTTCGGATGACCATCATATCTACTACTGTGGGCAAGAAACACGTGGATTGTGGGAAGATGGCGATGAGGTAAGACGCATTTGCCGGAGCTCATTTTGAATCCTCCCTAAATTTGTGTTGTGGCCCCCAGCCTTTCAAGTTCTTGCTGAAGATTGTACCAGGGTGTTGGAGTCCACGCTAGGAGTTCACATTGCCGATAACTGTAAAGCCTGCATCGTAAATCAGCTTTAATGAGCAGATAATTGTATTCTGCCTTGGAAGCAGCCTTCGACTCACTAGTTTTCCGCCAGCTCACACTCAGCTGTATTTTTATTACCTTTTATTACCTTTTAATCACTGCTATTTTAAACGACTCATAACGATGGGTCAAGGCAAACGCCTAAGGGATTGTGACGAGGCTTTGCCCTCCCCAAGAGCCAAACAACCAAAAACCGACACCCCGTGTCTGGCAAATGGAGTGGCCCCACTGAACACTGCTATAGGGTGAAAACTCAGAACCGTTTCTACCCACTAATGTCCCCAGAAACAACGTCAACACCAGAGGAATTGTTTTCACCGCAGATTAAAACTGCAAACGGCAAGCTTGGAGGAGGAGAGAGTGTCCCACTGAAGGTGGTACAAGACACCGGAACTGAGGACTGCGCAAGACAAGAACAACATGAACATCTCCATCTTGTGGTCAGAACCCTTAATTGCATATTCAAGAAGATTGATGTGCTATCCTCCCAGCTATGTAACCTCGGGCAGAAAATTGATAACTTCTGGTTAAAGTCTAAGCCAACTGTAGATACGGGGGAATTGAAGTTCCAGAGAACCTTACCCTCAACCAAAAAAGGAAGTGTGATTCCTAAATATAGACCAAATCCTGCACTGAAACATCAAGCATTGTCCCTGCAACCCAAGAAAATCTGCCTAAACATCTGGGCAGGGTCAGCAAGGTGGCTCACTCTGGGTGGGGTCAACCTACATTCTAAATTTACTCTAGTACAGGCCTTGCCTCCTGACGCCCTTACCGGGCTGATTGCGGGGGAAAAGATCTCACTTCTAGTTACAAATGTCTACTTGCCACCTGGGGGTTTTTCCCCCGAACTTGGCTCTAAATGGGGCTCGCTAGAAGAGCATTTGCTCTCATGCTATGTTAAGTTTCCTAATACCCCGGCCATAATAGGTGGCGATTTTAACACCCGCACAGCAGCAAACTGGGACTCGCTGACCAAAGCCAAATGGTGGGTTACTCCAAACCTTGATAATTATGATTTGGAACATATCACGAGGAGAACTTCTAAAGACCACAGAGTAAATGAGGCTGGAGTACTCCTCTATCAAATGGCCATCCGTTTAAATCTGGTCCCCTTAAATGGCACATGCCTCCCTGATATTCCTGGGGATTTTACCCACCTGAGCGTTAAATCAAACAGCGTCCTCGATTACCTGTTGGTTTCCAGGGATCTACTTAAGTGTATTTCCACCTTTAAGATCGAGAATGTACAATCCAGTGATCATCTTCCCCTTGTAGCCAAGCTTTCCCTGAACTGGCAGTCGGAGGCTCATAGACATGCGACCCAGATGGTAACCAACAAATCTCTCCAAGTAAGAGGAATCAAATGGTCAGAGACCCAGGCTCAAAGGTATCAGGAATTCTTTCAAAAAGAAATCCTTGGGCCCCATCCCAACATAGGCTCTGCCTCAGACGAGCATAGCATAGTGTTGAAATGCTTCCACTATCTTACGACTGATCTTACGTCCTTCTTCAGGTTACCACCCAAAATATTAAATCGAAATGAATATACTTACGGTGCCCCCTGGTATAACTCTCAGTGCAAACAAGCAAGACAGCGCCTTCGTGCTATATATAATGTATATAAGACCTCCGGTGCATCTACTCTGCCAGCTAGTTATGCACAAGCCAAGCTAGTTTACAAACGCACGCAGAAAATGGCCAAACGTGAGTGGCAACACAATCGCTGGCAGGCTTTGATTACTGCTTCAAAATCACACAGATCCAGGGAATTCTGGTCTTTGATCAATAGAAGGGTGAGGAAATACCCAAGGGCAGTCATCCCTGCACCGACATGGGAATTGTTCCTGAAGAAATGCTTCTCACAGGCGGATGCTCCCTCTGACCACCTGACGCATCTGTTTACCCACTTACCTATTTGGCCTCCCACCGATCCTGACGAAATAGCCAAGCTAATAGCTCAGCTGAAACCGGGTAAAGCCCCAGGGCCCGATCTGATCCCTGCCGAAGCCATTAAACTACACCCAAAATGGTGGGCTGGCATCTTGGCCAAAACCTTTGATGCAATCAACGCTTCTGGCCTCATCCCCAAAATATGGAAGGTGGCCATTATAGTACCAATTCATAAAAAAGGTTCTCCAACGGAGCCGGAAAACTACCGTAACATCAGCCTCCTTTCGATCATAGGGAAAATTTATGCCAGCTTTTTGCTGACTAAACTATTGCGATGGGTAGATGAGACTAATCAGATTGGCCACGAACAAGCAGGGTTCAGAACTAAACGCTCTACAACCGATCATGCGATAGTTCTTTATCATCTTGCACGGAAGTACTCCTCTCCTCCCTGGGGCTACCTCTGTGCTGCCTTCTTAGACCTAAAGGCAGCCTTTGACAGCGTTCCTAGAAATATCCTATGGGAGAAACTTGCGAAACAGGGCATTGATAGAAGACTCTTATGGCTTATAAGTCAGCTCCACGAAGATACCCTTGCCAGAGTGAGACTTACTCCTGCGGGCGACCTCACAAATTCGATACCAATAAACAAGGGAGTGCGCCAAGGATGTATATTGGCTCCCTGTCTTTTCAACCTATTCATCAGCGACATGCGAGCACCCCTAGTTAACTCTTCTCTAAGTACACACGCGCCTAGACTAGCGGACTACCGCTGCCCACTCCTTTTATATGCTGACGACGCGGTAATTCTATCTTATACACGTGTTGGACTAACCAGAGCTTTGAAGATCTTTGCCACGTATTGTCAACTCAACCAATTAACCATCAACCATGTTAAATCCAAGATTCTGATTTTCTCCAGAAGCCGGAGATTATACGAATGGAAGCTTGGTGGAGCAAAAATAGAGCAAGTTCTAAAATTTCAATACCTAGGAGTTATTTTTCAATACAATTTGGGGTGGAGAGCTCAAATTCAACACCTACTTAACAAGGCCAAAACTCTGTCATATGCGCTCCTCCGATTCTTTTTTTCGGATGGAGCTTTGCATGTTCCCTCGGCCCTAAAGGTGTTCAAGGCAAAAGTGGTTGCCGTGCTTGCTTATGCTGCCCCGCTTTGGGCTGTGATGACAGATCTTGCTCCTCTCGAGACACTGAAAAATCAATTCCTACGTCGGCTCCTAATGCTCCCCCTGTGCGTAAGCAACGCAGCCATGCGACTAGAATTGAAGATCGCATCCTTAGAAACTTGCCTGTGGAAGCAAGTCTTCAATTATTGGCTATCATTGTGGCATAGATTACCCAACCACTACCTTGTCCAATGCTTATGGCGAGATGAATTCTCTAGCCTTTGGACTAGTAGAATTCATGCCAAACTCCTGAGTTATGGAATCTCTCCTTCAGATTCCCTAAAACTAGACCAAATTACTGCTCAAAGACTGATCCGCCAAAGACTGGATGACATCGATCTACAGCGAAATTATATGCTGGGGGGAGGTGTTTGTTCGCCTCAGAACATTGGTATCACTTTAACCTACTGCGTTCCATCATACCTCTCCTCCCTTTCGACTGTTGCCCATAGACTGGCCTTCACCAAAGCGAGGTTCAACGTTTTTCCCTCCAACGTCCTGAGACATAGATTCTCAAAGGGCCAAGCCCCCGCCATGTGCGAATGTGATAAGGAGACACCGGAGTCGCTCCAGCACATTATGTTCACTTGCCCCCTGTTCAATGTGCCACGGGCAAATTTGTTGGGATCAATCATACAGAAACTAGAGGGTACCCCACCAAAATTCCACCTTGCCCAAATCTTGCAGGATAAGGATACTCATACGACCCTGAAAGGTTCCTGGTCGCTGTCCTTACCCAAAAGCGACGCCAAGGAGCACTACAAGCTAACTAAGGCGTAGTATGCCATTCTATTTTATAGTATTTTATTGTTATAGCAGTGTTTTAGCGGCTGTTTTCCCCACGTGCACAAGTTGTTATTTATGTGTCGTTTTTACCTGTATGGGCCTATGGCCGTAAATAAAATTACTACTATAAACACGTAAAAGAAATGGAGTGGCCCTCATAGTCAACAAAAGAGTGGCAAAAGCTGTACTGGGATGCAATCTCAAAAATGATAGAATGATCTCGATACGAATCCAAGGCAGACCTTTTAACATCACAGCAATCCAAGTTTATGCACCAACTACTGGTGCTGAAGAAACTGAAATTGGGCAATTCTATGAAGACTTACAACACCTTATAGAATTGACACCAAAGAAGGATGTTCTTCTCATTATAGGGGATTGGAATGCTAAAGTAGGGAGTCAAGTGATAAAAGGAACAACTGGCAAGTTTGGCCTTGGAGTTCAAAACGAAGCAGGGCAAAGGCTAATAGAGTTCTGCCAAGAGAACAAGCTGGTCATCACAAACACTCTTTTCCAACAACACAAGAGACGACTCTACACATGGACATCACCAGATGGGCAGCATCGAAATCAGATTGATTATATTCTCTGCAGCCAAAGATGGAGAAGCTCTATACAGTCAGCAAAAACAAGACCTGGAGCTGACTGTGGCTCAGATCATCAGCTTCTTATAGCAAAATTCAAGCTTAAACTGAAGAAAGTAGGAAAAACCACTGGGCCGGTAAGATACAATCTAAGTCAAATCCCTTATGAATACACAGTGGAAGTGAGGAAAAGGTTTAAGGATTTAGATTTGGTGGACAGAGTGCCTGGATGGAGGCTCGCAACATTATACAGGAGGCAGCGACGAAAACCATCCCAATGAAAAGGAAATGCAAGAAAGCAAAGTGGCTGTTCAACGAGGCCTTACAAATAGCGGGGGAGAGAAGGCCAGCAAAATGTGAGGGAGATAGTGAAAGATACAGGAAATTGAATGCAGATTTCCAAAAAATAGCAAGGAGAGACAAGAAGGCCTTCTTAAACGAGCAATGCAAAGAAATAGAGGAAAACAACAGAATGGGAAGAACCAGAGATCTGTTCAAGAAAATCGGAGAAATGAAAGGAACATTTCGTACAAAGACTACCATAATAAAGGACAAAAGTGGAAAGGACCTAACAGAAGCAGAAGACATCAAGAAGAGGTGGCAAGGAAAGCAAAACTCCAAGGTGGTTGTCGCCAATGGAGGCAAAGGCTCCTAAAAAACTTAATATGGAGGCCAATTGGCCGAGATATGGAGAAATTTTGGAACAAGAGGGAGACAAATTGAAATTGCAAAGTTTTGAGAAACTAAAGGGGAAAGTGAGAGATTGGCTTCATTACTATCAAATAATGGAAGTTTTTAAAATGGACAGGAAAATTGGCTTCCAGGTGGAAAAATCAAAATTAGAGACTGAATTATTAGAACCCAGTACTAAGAATTTGGCTAGAATGTATAATTTGCTGTTGGAATGGAATACACAAGATGAATTGGTTAAATCGGCAATGATTAAGTGGGCACAGGACATTGGTCATAACATTTTGTTCGCTGACTGGGAAAGGTTGTGGACCACCGGTATGAAATTTACGGCATGTAATGCTTTAAGAGAAAATATTATGAAAATGATCTATAGGTGGTACATGACCCCAGTCAAGCTTGCAAAAATTTATCACTTGCCCGATAATAAATGCTGGAAATGTAAAGAAATGGAAGGAACATTCTTTCACCTTTGGTGGACGTGCCCAAGGATTAAGGTTTTCTGGGAAATGATCTATAACGAACTGAAAAAGGTATTTAAGTATACTTTTCCCAAGAAACCAGAGGCCTTTCTTCTGGGCATAGTTGGCCAACTGGTGTCAAAGAAGGATAGAACTTTCTTTATGTATGCTACAACAGCTGCAAGAATACTCATTGCAAAGTACTGGAAGACGCAAGAGTTACCCACCGTGGAAGAATGGCAGATGAAGGTGATTTACTATATGGCACTGGCGGAAATGACGAGCAGAATCCGAGACCAGAGAAGAGATACGGCAGAAGAGGATTGGGGAAAATTTAAAGAATATTTGAAGAAACATTGTAAAATTAATGAATGTTAGAAAGACGCTGGATTATAAAATAAGGCGTTAATTGCGGCAAGGGTAAATTTAAAGAAATTAAAAAATATTAAAATTAAGCTAAAAGTATGGGAAGAATTTGCTGAAAATTTATATTGAAATTAGAATACAGAATGGGGAGGTATGAGGAAGTCGGGAAAGTAAGTTATAAGAAAGAAAAACTAGAATTTATACGTGTTCTATGTTTGCATCTTCTTTTTCTATATTGTTTTGTTATTGTGCTTTTTTTTATTTGTGTCGTGTGTGAAATTGTGAAAACTTTGAATAAAAAAATTTATTAAAAAAAAAAGAAGAAGAAGAGGTGGCAAGAATACACAGAGGAATTATACCAGAAAGATATGGATGTCTCGTACACCCCAGGTAGTGTGGTTGCTGACCTTGAGCCAGACATCCTGGAGAGTGAAGTCAAATGTGTAATTCTAGCCCGGTCAGAGGTATGTGCCTATCTATACAGGCACTGGCTGAATTCCTTTGACCTCCCTCCGGCGACTCCCGGCAGGAAAAAACACACGAGGTCCGTTCCGGCGATTTTCCTCAGGCTGTGAGAAAAACACACCAACTGCTTCTCCTCCTCCCTGCTCCCTGCATATCCCCAGGGAGGGGAATCAGACACAGACAGAAATGTAACTACATGCTTTTATTCCTGTCTTTAGCAGTCATACAGTAAAAGATGTCTGCTCTCTTCAACAAACAGAGAGAAAACTTCAAACTCCACCCATGTACATCCTGTACAGGTCATATGACACACACTGAGCTCACATCCTGTGCTCAATAAGGAGAATGGACTGCCCCTTTGTTTCCATGGCAACAGTCACAAACTTCCTGTTTGGCTTTCCAGCCACAAGCAGCTGACTGAGCTGCTAGAGCCTTTGCTTGCTGCAGCATTGCTGCTTTAGAATAACAAAATGGGCCTTAGAAAGAATAGCAAATAACAAGGCCAGTGGAAGTGATGGTATTCCAGCTGAACTATTTAAAATTTTAAAAGATGATGCTGTTAAGGTGCTACACTCAATATGCCAGCAAGTTTGGAAAACTCAGCAGTGGCCAGAGGATTGGAGAAGATCAGTCTACATCTGAATCCCAAAGAAGGGCAGTGCCAAAGAATGCTCCAACTACCGCACAATTGCACTCATTTCACACGCTAGCAAGGTTATGCTTAAAATTCTACAAGGCAGGCTTAAGCAGTATGTGGACTGAGAACTCCCAGAAGTGCAAGCTGGATTTAGAAGGGGCAGAGGAACCAGAGACCAAATTGCAAAAAGCCTTTGACTGTGTTGACCACAGCAAACTATGACAAGTTCTTAAAGAAATGGGAGTGCCTGAACACCTCATCTGTCTCCTGAGAAATCTCTATGTGGGACAAGAAGCTACAGTTAGAACTGGATATGGAACAACTGATTGGTTCAAAATTGGGAAAGGAGTACGACAAGGCTGTATATTGTCTCCCTGCTTATTTAACTTATATGCAGAATTCATCATGCGAAAGGCTGGGCTGGATGAATCCCTAGCCGGAATTAAGATTGCCGGAAATATCAACAACCTCAGATATGCAGATGACACAACCTTGATGGCAAAAAATGAGGAGGAATTAAAGAACCTTTTAATGAGGGTGAAAGAGGAGACCGCAAAACATGGTTTGAAGCTCAACATCAATCATAGAGTTGGAAGAGACCACAAGGACCATCGAGTCCAACCCCCTGCCAAGCAGGAAACACCATCAGAGCACTCCTGACATATGGTTGTCAAGCCTCTGCTTAAAGACCTCCAAAGAAGGAGACTCCACCACACTCCTTGGCAGCAAATTCCACTGTCGAACAGCTCTTACTGTCAGGAAGTTCTTCCTAATGTTTAGGTGGAATCTTCTTTCTTGTAGTTTGGATCCATTGCTCCGTGTCCGCTTCTCTGGAGCAGCAGAAAACAACCTTTCTCCCTCCTCTATGTGACATCCTTTTATATATTTGAACATGGCTATCATATCACCCCTTAACCTCCTCTTCTCCAGGCTAAACATGCCCAGCTCCCTTAGCCGTTCCTCATAAGGCATCGTTTCCAGGCCTTGGACCATTTTGGTTGCCCTCCTCTGGACACGTTCCAGTTTGTCAGTGTCCTTCTTGAACTGTGGTGCCCAGAACTGGACACAGTACTCCAGGTGAGGTCTGACCAGAGCAGAATACAGTGGCACTATTACTTCCCTTGATCTAGATGCTATACTCCTATTGATGCAGCCCAGAATTGCATTGGCTTTTTTAGCTGCCGCGTCACACTGTTGGCTCATGTCAAGTTTGTGGTCAACCAAGACTCCTAGATCCTTTTCACATGTACTGCTCTCAAGCCAGGTGTCACCCATCTTGTATTTGTGCCTCTCATTTTTTTTGCCCAAGTGCAATACTTTACATTTCTCCCTGTTAAAATTCATCTTGTTTGTTTTGGCCCAGTTCTCTAATCTGTCAAGGTCGTTTTGAAGTGTGATCCTGTCCTCTGGGGTGTTAGCCACCCCTCCCAGTTTGGTGTCATCTGCACTGGGTGCAGTAGTGATGTATGGAAGTGAGAGCTGGACCATAAAGAAGGCTGATCGCCGAAGAATTGATGCTTTTGAATTATGGTGCTGGAGGAGACTCTTGAGAGTCCCATGGACCACGATTTTGGGCCATGGAGTTGCCAGGAAGCTGTGGATCCCAGATTTTTTTGATGCAGGCTATGCCACTGGCTTTAATGTGTGATTTGACGGTGAGTTATGGGTGGCCCAATGCAAAAAGTGTAAGGCTCCATGAGGATCCATGCTTCGAAACCAAGTTTTTGGGCCATGGAGCAGCCAGGAAGCCGTGGGTCCTAGATTTTTGTGGTACAGGCTGTGCCCCTGGCTATGACGTGTGATTTGACGGTGAGTTAAAGGTGGCCCAAAGCAAAAAGCGTGATGATCCCTGAGAATCTGTGCTTCGAAACCATGTTTTTGGGCCATGGAGTGGCCAGGAAGCCGTGGATCTGAGTTTTTCGACGTGTGATTTCACGGTGAGTTTGCAAGATCATCCATGAGGATCCGTGCTTCGAAACCACATTTTTGGGCCATGGAGTGGCCAGGAAGCCGTGGATCCGCTTTTTTTGTGGTGCAGGCTGTGACCCTGTCTATGATGTGTGATTTGCCGGTGAGTTAGGTTTGGCCCAATGCAAAAAGCGTGAGGATCCATGAGGATCCATTCTTTGAAACCATGTTTTTGTGCCTAGAATGGCGAGGAACTCGAGGAACTCCGGGTTGGCGCCTCCGATAATGATCGGAGGAATTTGCCTCGTGGGAATCCGGGTCTGGCCGCCACGGTGAAGGCGGAGACCCATTAAAAATCACAGGCGGGTGAAGCCTGTGAACATGGGATTTGGCGGGCACCTTTTGCGCCTCCCCTACTCGCGGGGAAACCCGGTTTCGGGGATCCGGAGTGACGTGGGGTGATCAGCTTCGAATCAACTGCTTCTTCCACGGAGCGAAGCCGCACAGCTGTTGCTGGAGAGCGCTGACTTTTTCCTGTGGACAATTTGATCTTAAAGCAACTACCCGTGAGTAGAGCAAAGTAGGAGAATTGGATTTTTAAACGTCTTAATTTGGCATCGAAACGGGGAGGTTCAATACAGGAAGTCTGCCTTCCCCTTTTGTAAATAGACTGAAGCAATGAGGCTGCATGCTGAAGTCTTGGAAAGCCTATTGTAAAGGACTAAATTTCCATCGGCAAAAAACATTAAACCCCCCTAGGAAGCAGGAGAAGAGGGGGGGAGTTTTGGATTGTGTATACCTGCAGGAGAGAGTGAAGAGAGTTAAAATACCACCGTTCCGTCCCTGGAAACGGGCTGCTAGTAGAACTGACGTGTTTTGGAATGTTCATTGACAGCGAATAGAACGTTCACTGACAGCTAGCTAAATAAGAGAAATACATTGTTTCTACTGTCTCCATCTGCTCTTAAAAAGGAGTAAGAGTAACTGAAAATTGAAACTAACTTTATTGTTTGAACTGTGTTTTAAAAGTGTAATGGGAAAAGGGGGCTGCTCGTGCGTAAGCGTTTAAGCCCTCCAAGCTTTGCCATCAGTTCCTAAACTCTCCCAGTCCGCGGAGCCATGGGAGCATGGCTACCTCAATCGCTGGCAGAATCCGTCAGTGGGCGCTTCCGGAATTTACACCAACATAAGAGTTCCTTGACGGAAACTCTCCTTCTGGATTCTCTGCATGACAGTTTCCTGCGCGGAGTGGGCGTCCCCAGCGGAGGTCCTGAGCCCTCCCCGCTGTTCTCACTGGAAACATCTTGGAGCCATTCCTCCGATTGAGTTTCTGCAGGAACTCTCCCTCTCCCCCTACTGGTTCCTTCCTCCGCATCCGAAGGTCTCCTAGCCTCCTGGAGCCCTTCCACCACCTGACTCTCCGATGGCAGTTCCCTGACATTACGGATTAATACAAATAGAAACTGTTTCCCCCTAGAGGAAGCTTTTGAAACTGTTACAAGAGCTGGATTAGGGGAATTTCCAGCTGTAAGATAAAAACTGTGTGACTGTGGGACTGACCTTGAATCTTTTAAGTGTTATGGCAGATGGAAAGGAAAAAATAGACCAGTAAATTCCTGAAAAAACAACAAGGTCTGGGAAGACTTGGCAGCAATTTAGGAGAGCCTCAACATCAGGCCCCCCTGCTTCTTCTGCGGCTGCATCAGCACATTCCAAATCAAGAGGAATGTTAACAGAAGAGGCCTTAGCGGTTGCATTAAGTAGGATAAACAATTCATTAGAACAGCTTAACAAGAAAGTGGATGTGGCAACTACTAAAATCAATTTAAATACAGAAAGTATAAATAATCTGGGACAAAAGGTGAATACCAATACAGAAACAATCCAGAAATTGATACAGGAATCTACCTTGATACGGCAGACCGCGGAGGAAGCTAGGGAAAAAGCTGTTGCTGTGGAAGGCAAAGTAACACAACTGGAGAGAGAGAGAGTCCCAGTCCTACAGAGGCAACTTGATGACCACAAGTTGACGCTTTCTATGATTGAGCTTAAAGAAAAACAGACAAATTTGAGGATCAGAGCTTTACCTGAATTGGAGAAGGGAAGTTTGATAGACTTTCTCACACAGGAATTTGCTAACTTTTGGGACTTGGACTTGGATCGAGAAGAGTTCAGAATTGTGAGGGCCTTCAGACTTGGAAGAGGAGGGAAAAAAGAGAAGAATAGAATAAGAGACTGTTTGATCACCCTTCGAACCAAAGAAGAGAGAGACAGAATTCTGGGTTGGCACTACGAGAAGACCTTAGAAGTACAACAGTCAAGAATGGAATTTTTTTAAGACGTCCCGAAATATCTTTTGGATCTTAGGCCTAACTACGGAGATTTGGTTGCCCTGCTGAAAAGGAATAAAATCATCTTTAGGTGGGAGCTTCCCCAAGGTCTATCCTTCAGTTTCAAAGGAAGGAAAATAAAAATAAGATCAGCAGAATATAAAGCAAAGTTTTTGTATAATTACGAAGAAGATCTGCAGAAGGAACTTGGAAAAGAGTCAAGAGCATCGGATAGAAGATCACCAGATAGAGGACTAGAGCAAAGAGCATCGGATAGAAGATCACCAAATAGAGGAATAGTGGATATAGCAGCATTATCCTTTGGATTGGATCCCCCAGTGAACGTGACACCAACACTACTAACAGAAGAAGGGCAAGCATTGGGTGCAGTTGGAGGAAAATCAGAGTAATTACACCATGGCATTGCAAGTTTTGAGTTGGAATGTAAATGGACTGAACTCACCGGAAAAAAGGCGGAGAGTCTTTCATTTATTGAATTGGACTTGATTTGTTTACAAGAAACACATGTGATAAGGCTACACAGGAAGATATTGAGTAATAAAAGACTGGACCATGAATTTATCTCATCAGATAAAGTTAAAAAAAGAGGAGTAGTCCTTTATGCAAAGGAGAGCCTATCACCAAAATTTATATTCAAAGATGACCAAGGAAGATTTGTTGCAATTGAAATTCAATCCCAAGGAGAGAAATTCTTGATAGTAGGTATCTATGCACCAAATGAGAATAAGAAGTTACAATAAATAAGAAGTTACATGAGACTCTGATGGACTATATGGACTATAATATGATTTTGGTGGGAGATATGAATGGAGTGGTGTCTACAAATATGGACAAGGCACAGAGACAGGTAGTCACCAAAGATGGTAGACTACCAAAAACATTTTTTGACATGACTGAAAATATGGACTTAGTTGACATTTGGAGAATGAAGAATCCTCTGGGAAGAGAGGGAACTTTCTTCTCTGAGGCTAAAATGACATGGACAAGAATTGACCAAATCTGGGTAACCAGAGGACTGGTTCCGAAGATCAGCAAAGTGGAGATTTGCCCCAAAACGTGTTCTGATCATAATGCTGTGAAGACGGAAATGAAATTGATGCCAATTGGTTCCTTTAGATGGAGGATGAACGATACTTTGTTTAGGAATGAAGAAGTGACCAAGAAGGCCCAA
This sequence comes from Podarcis gaigeae, assembly GCF_964106915.1. Classification (NCBI taxonomy): domain Eukaryota; kingdom Metazoa; phylum Chordata; class Lepidosauria; order Squamata; family Lacertidae; genus Podarcis; species Podarcis gaigeae. The sequence goes on along the minus strand of NC_139695.1, from coordinate 1,046,610 downwards.
AAAACTTTGAGAGACTATTTTGAGATAAATATGAATACTACAGTGGAAAAAAGAGTAATCTGGGACGCAAGTAAAGCAGTTATGAGAGGATTCTTGATACAACAGAATGCAATTAAGAAGAGAACTCAAAATGAAAAAAAGGATAAAATCCTGGTGAAAATAAAGGAAGGAGAGAAGAAACTGAGAGCAAAACCAAAGTCACAGGAGATCCTGAAAGAGATAAAGTTATATCAAGTACAATATATGAAACTGATGAATCAGGAAATAGAATGGAAGATTAAACAGATGAGGCAAAAGACATTTGAATCGGCAAATAAGTGTGGAAAATTGTTGGCCTGGCAAATGAAAAAAGGACAAAAACTTAATACTATTACGAATTTGGAAGTGGAAGGAAAGAATATACAGAACCCAGTGGAGATTAGGAAGTGCTTCCAGAGGTATTTTAAACAACTTTATACACAGGAGAAGCAGAAAGAAATGGACATTGATCGATTTTTGAAAATAAATGGACTACATAAAATCTCTCAGGAAAATAAGTTAATGTTGAATTATAAAATAACGGATCAGGAAGTGGAAGGGGCCATCCAGAACATGCAATTAGGTAAATCTCCAGGACCGGATGGTTTGACTTCAAGATATTATAGATCTTTGAAAGAATGGTTAATACAACCATTGAAGGAAGTCTGTAATGAAATATTGGAAGGGAAAGGGGCACCAGAGTCGTGGAAGGAAGCTTATATTACACTTATACCGAAAACAGAGACTGAAAAGACACAGCTTAAGAATTACCGCCCCATATCGCTGCTTAATGTGGATTATAAAATTTTTGCAGACATTTTGGCTAAAAGATTTAAAAAGGTGTTAGTAGAAGAAATTCATAAAGACCAAGCGGGCTTTCTCCCGGGCAGACATTTGTCTGACAATATGAGGAATATACCTTATTTTTCGCTCTATAACACGCACCCGACCATAACACGCACGTAGTTTTTAGAGGAGGAAAATCCGTAGGCATGCCACCCGTAGGCATTTCCTCCATAACACGCACAGACATTTCCCCTTACATTCTAGGAGGAAAAAAGTGAGTGTTATGGTGCAAAAAATACGGTAATTAATATTCTAGAAAAACTACAAGTGAATATCAATACTAAGGCAGTTCTGATATTTGTGGATGCGGAGAAAGCCTTTGATAATATTTCTTGGAGTTTTATGAAGAAGAATTTACAGGGGATGGGGGTAGGTCAAGGTTTTGAAAATGGTATAGGTGCAATTTATTCAGAACAAAAGGCAAAATTAATTGTGGACAATGTAGTGACAGAAGAGTTTAAGATTGAGAAAGGAACACGACAAGGCTGCCCAATTTCTCCATTGCTTTTCATATTGGTCCTCGACGTTTTGCTAAATATGATTAGAAAGGACCAAGAGGTTAAAGGTATACAAGTGGGAGCTAAACAATACAAACTGAAAGCATTTGCTGATGATTTAGTATTGACTTTACAGGAGCCAGAATCTAGTACTAAATGAGTACTGGAACTGATTCAAGAATTGACAGGTAGCAGGTTTTAAGTTGAACAAGATGAAAACTAAGGTTTTAGAGAAAAATTTAACTGTGAATGAGAGAGAGAAGTTTCAGGAGGAGACAGGATTAACATTGGTTAAGAAAGTGAAATATTTAGGGGTTAACATGACTGCCAAGAATGTGAACTTATTTAAGGATAACTATGAAAAATGTTGGATTGAAGTGAAAAAGGACTTAGAAACATGGTCAAATTTGAAGTTATCATTGCTAGGCCGAATTGCTGTGATAAAAATGAATGTATTGCCAAGGATGTTGTTTTTGTTTCAAACATTGCAATTTTTGGACAAGATGGATTGTTTCAAGAAGTGGCAGAGAGATATTTCCAGATTTGTCTGGCAGGGCAAGAAGCCTCAAATAAAATTTAAGATATTAACTGATGCTAAAGAAAGAGGTGGATTTGCCCTGCCAGACCTAAAACTTTACTATGAATCAGCTGCTTTTTGCTGCCTGAGAGAATGGCTGCTTCTTGAAAACACTGATGTGTTGGACTTAGAAGGTTTCAATAATGTATTTGGTTGGCATGCATATTGTCAGGGAACTGACATCAGAGCGAGAGGCGGAGGCAGGGCTCCAGAGCGATGCCGGAGAGGGGACCAGCAGGGGGGAAGGAATTCAGCGCAACACCAGTAGAGAAGGGAGGGAGATGGAGGAATTGGAGACTGGTCTCCAAGACCCTGCATCAGAGACTAGTGGAGAGAGCGCTGGCACACCCCTGCCTTCCCCTTACTTGCGCAGACGAGTTCCGCGCAGGGAAAACAGGAGGAGACTTGGCGTCAAACAGCTTTTATGCTGGAAAAGGTTCAAGAAACGCCCACTGACAGATTCTGCAAGCGACTGACCGGCCATGGAGTGTGGGCTGTCAGCCAAGGCATGGTGAACCAGGCAATCGGACACAACTAGCAGGCAACTTACGCACAAGTAACCCCTTACAACCATTACAGCAATCTGTCAGTCTCTGAAGTTACTTGTGCACAGGCAGGGAATCATGAGCCAGACTGGAGGTGCCGGTACAGCGGAGCAGGCTGCGGGTGTGCAGGACTTGGTGAAGAGGAACCAGGACCTGGAAAGGCATGTAGCTCTGCTGACGGCGCAGCTGGATGAACGGCGGACCCAGGATGCGCAGGTTAGACCCACCCCAGTGGCAAAGAAGGTGCCAGGGCTGGTACACAAGTTTGGGGGGAAGCCCCAGGACTATGATGGGTTCTGAACGGAAATAGAGTACGCTTTGGAGCTGCAACGCGATGACTTTGCTGACGATGCAGAGAGGGTGGCGTATATCGTGGGGCACCTTCAGGATGGCACGCGGGAATGGGTGAGGCCCCTAATGGCCACTCAGAATGCTGCCATGAGGGACGTCCGGAAGTTCTTCCAGGCAATGGACGCAGTGTATTCAAGCCAAATTGGGCAGAGTGTAACCCAGCGGGCGCTGATGAGGTGCAAGCAGGGGGATCTATCCGTTAGAGACTACTGGTCCCACTTTGCGATGCTAATACACCGGCTCGAATGGGATCTAGATGACCCGCCCATATGGATGCTGTTTGAGGGGTTGTCCCCAACCGTGAAGGACGAGCTCTCCCGCGCGCCCCACCCGCAATCTATGGATGAACTGACCAAAGCGGCACTTGCGATAGCAGCGAGGCAGGAAGCGCGCGCTTTGGAAAGGCGGGAAGGGAGAGGAGAACGTTGCCCTGACTACCGCATTCCGGAGATGCCAAGGCAGCCTTCCGGGGATGTTGAGCCAATGGAAATTGATGGTGCGCGCGTGCTTCGAGCGCCAACCAAGGATTCAAACGGGAGGGGAAGGCAGCCAAAAGCACCAAGAAGTGTTTCCTCTGCCAACGGCAAGGACACTTTGCCAGGGTCTGTCCACAAAGAAAGGCTTGGCAAGGGATGGTGGGGGCCGCTGGGAGCGAGGAGGAGGCGGAGGAGGACAAGGTGCAGGGAAACACCAGCGCTTGGCTGCCCACAGGGGGGCGCAGCAGCCAGGCGAGCAACTAATGGAAGTGCCCCAACCAGACCCACCCAAGGTGTCTATAGCGATAGAGGTGGTGCTAGAACTCCCAAACGGACACCCAGTCAAGGTTAAGGCAATGCTGGACTCAGGCAGCTGTTGCAATTTTTTCAGCAAGGGGTTCGCACTAGAGCACCAAATACACCTGCTGCCACTTGATTTTCCCCTTCAGGTCACTACGATAGATGGCAGGGAGCTGCTGGGAGGGGAGGTGACACATCAAACACCACCAATGAGTATGAAGGTTTCCAGACACACCGAAACCATTGCCTTTCATGTGGCCACACTGGCGGGACCCCCGATAATACTGGGCATGAGCTGGCTAGTGCTACATGATCCAGTGGTGGCTTGGCATCAACGGACAGTCACCTTTGGGTCAGCGCACTGTTTGGAACACTGTCTAGGGGGGGAAAGGCCAAGGGGGAGGTTGGCCAGGCTGGCAGCAACTACACTGGAGCCGAGAGCAGAGGTGCCGCCCCAGTACGTGGACTTACAGGAGGTCTTCAGCGAGAGGGAGGCGGACAGACTGCCACCACATAGGCCCTTTGACTGTCAAATCAACCTACTCCCTGGGGCGCAGCTGCCAGTGGGTAAGCTGTACGCCATGTCAGACCGGGAGATGCAGGAGTTGCAGACCTTTATTGACAAGAACCTAAAAAGGGGGTTCATAAGGGAATCTAAGGCAGTGGGGGCAGCCCTGTGTTCTTCGTGGACAAAAAAACCACGGATCAGCCTAGGCTTGTAGTGGACTATAGAAGATTAAACCTCGTATCGGAACCCGTGACCTTCCCAATGCCCAGAATTGATGATATTCTAACTCGGGTAAGGAAGGGGAAGATCTTTACCAAGCTGGACCTCAGGGGACCGTACAATTTGATTAGAATGAGGGAGGGGGACGAATGGAAAACCACCATGTTTACCCCCCTTGGGGCCTTTGAGTACCTAGTTATGCCATTTGGATTACAGTCGGGCTCAGCCTGTTTTCAAAGCTTCATGCACCATGTGCTGGGACCCCTGCTGTACAAGAACTGCGTAGCATTTCTGGACGACGTCCTGATCTATTCGGACAATGAAAAGCAGCATGTCCAGGACGTCAGGGAAGTGCTGAAGCGGCTGCAGAGGCATCAGTTGTGGGTCAAGCTGGAGAAGTGCCAGTTTCACACCAGAGAAGTGGAATTTCTGGGATACAAGTTATCAGACAAGGGCCTAGCCATGGACCCCAGCAAGGTGCAGGCAGTGCTAGAATGGAAGTCCCCCAAAACCCGGAAGGATGTGCAGAGGTTCCTAGGGTTCGGCAACTTCTACCGGAAGTTCATCAAGAACTTCGCCCACTTGAGCGCATCCATCACGGATTGTCTCAGTAGCAAAAAAAGGTTCGTCTGGACTGAAAGTGCCCAACGATCCTTCGAGAGGCTAAAGAAGGCGTTCGCCTCGGAGGAACAGCTCCTGCACGTGGATCTACAGAAGCCGATGAGGCTGGAAACAGACGCATCAGACCGGGCGGTGGGAGCGGTGTTGCTGCAGCCGGGAGGGAGCCAACACACCTGGAGACCGTGCGCCTTCTACTCGCGGAAACTGAGCAAATCGGAACAAAACTACACGGTGTATGATCGCGAACTGCTAGCAATTTACGTAGCCTTTCGGCAGTGGAGACACCTACTAATAGGGGCTCAGCACAAGATTCAGGTGTGCACGGATCACAAGAACTTGGAATATTGGAGAACAGCTCGAGTGCTCAACCAGAGACAGATTCGATGGGCACAGGAGTTCTCCAAATTCTTCTTTGAGATCAAGTACGTGCCAGGAGAAGAGAACATGAGGGCAGACGCACTGTCCCCGGAAGCCGGAGTACATGGAAGGAGAAGGACCGCCGGAAGTAAGACACGTGTTCCCAGAGGAACGATGGGTGTGTGGGGGAGCGTTGGTTGGGAAACGAGAACTGACCACGCTGATTCGCCAGGACAAATTTGCCCAAACCAGAATCAGAGAACTCAGGGAAGCGAGGGGAGACCAGGGAGGCTTTGAGGAAAGGGAAGGACTGCTGTACTACAAGGGAGCAATGTATGTGCCCAGGGAAGCCCTGCGGGAAAGGGTGCTCAAACAGCTTCACGACAACCCAACAGCGGGGCACTTTGGGCAACACAAAACTATGTTACTGGTTACTAGGCAGTTCTGGTGGCCAAGGGTGAGGGAAGATGTACGAGAGTATGTACGTGGCTGTGACCGCTGCCAACGGGCCAAGGGGGAGAGGGCGGCCCCGGCAGGGTTACTGGAACCCTTACCCACACCAGGAAGACCATGGGAGGTGGTGTCGATCGATTTCATGACAGATTTACCCAAATCCAGAGGGAAGACAGCAGTCATGGTAGTAGTAGATCTGCTAACCAAAATGTGCCATTTTATAGCGTGTTCACATGCAGTAACGGCCGAGGAAACCGCCCGGTTGTTTGTGGATCACATCTTCAGGTTGCATGGGGCACCTTCGAGGGTTATCTCCGACCGAGGGAAACAATTTACCTCGAGGTTCTGGAGGAGCCTCAGGAACTTATTGCAGGTGGAGGTGGGATTCTCGACAGTGAGACACCCGGGCAAGCAGAGAGGGCGAACAGCATTTAACAGCAATACCTGCGCTGCTACGTCAACGAGAGACAGAACGATTGGGTAGAGAAGCTAGCACTAGCGGAGTTTGCGTATAACAACGCTGAGCATGTGTCCACGGGGATGAGCCCGTTCATGGCTAACTATGGGTGCCATCCCAGGGCCTTTCCTGGGAGGCGGGAGGAAGGATGGAGCGTACCCGCTGCAGAGCAGTTTGTGGAAGAAATGGAAGCCCTGCACCAGCAGCTTAAGATGAACCTGGAAAGGGCCAAGGAAGTGTACAAGAGGCAAGCAGACAAACATCGCTGGGAAGGGGACACTATAAGGGTGGGGGACCGGGTGTGGTTATCCACCCAAGGTCTACCCTTCAAGGGAGGATGTAAGAAACTATGGCCAAAACGGCTGGGGCCCTTTGAGGTAACACACCAAGTGAACCCGGTGGCATTCCGGCTCAAGTTGCCAGACAGCATGAAAATCCACCCGGTGTTCCATAGGTCACTGCTCTCACCATACAGGGGGGGGGGCGGAGGGTCCGGGGGGAAGTAGGGGAAGGGCTCACACACCCACAAGTGGAGGAAAGGGAACACCACCACCAGGTGACGGAGATCCTGGATTCGCGATGGCGGCAGGTGGAGTACCTGGTAGCGTGGGAAGGGGAACCCGAGTCTGAAAACATGTGGGTTCCCGCGGGGCAGGTAGATGATGAGTATCTGGTGGAAGAGTTCCACAACAGGAAAATATTTTGTAATCCACATTCAGGAGGGAGATGGGGCGGTAATTCTTGAGTTGTGTCTTTTCTGTTTCTAGTTTGGGTATCAACGTGATGAAAGCCTCTTTCCACGACTCTGGTGCCTTCTTCCCTTCCATAATTTCATTACAAACCTCCATTAGTGGGTATATCAAATAGTCTTTCAATGTCTTATAATACTTGGAGGTAAGACCATCTGGCCCTGGAGATTTGCCCAGTTGCACGTTCTGAATGGCTTCTTCGATCTCTTGTTGTGTTATTTTGTAGTTCAGGATAGTTCTATTACGCAATGACAATCTTGGTAGACCATTCTTCTTTAAAAATTGTTCTATCTCCAATTCCTCTTGCGGCCCTTGTGTATATAGTTGCTTGAAATATCTCTGGAAGCACTTTCTGATCTCCACTGGGTTCTGAATGTTTCTTCCTTCAAATTCTAAATTTGTTACCGTATTCCATTTTTGTCTCTTTTTCAGCTGCCATGCTAGCAGCTTTCCACATTTATTTGCTGATTCAAAGGATCTCTGTTTCATTAGCTTAACTTTCCATTCCACTTCCTGATTCATCAATTTTGCATATTGCGCTTGATAGAGTTTAATTTCTCTTAAAATCTCCTTTGATTTCGGTCTGGATCTTAATTTCCTCTCGCCTTCTTTAATTTTCTCCAGGATCTTATCTTTTTTCTCATTCGGTGCTCTTTTCTTTATAGTGTTCTGTTGTATCAGAAACCCCCTCATAACCGCCTTACTTGCATCCCAGACAGTTCTTTTTTCCACTGTGGTATTCAGATTAATCTCAAAATAGTCCTTCAAAGCTTTTTGGGCCTTTTTAATAATCTCCTGATCTCTAAACAAATTGTCATTCATCCTCCATCTAAAGGAGCCGGTTGGGGCTAATCTCATGTCCATCTTCACAGCGCTGTGGTCGGAGCAGGTCTTTGGGCAGATTTCCACTTTTTTTATCTTAGGTGCCAGGCCTCTAGTTGTCCATATTTGGTCGATTCTTGTCCATGTCAGTTGGGCTTCAGAAAAGAAAGTTCCCTCTCTTCCTAGGGTGTTCTTTGTTCTCCAGATATCGATCAAGTCCATGTTGTCAGTAAATTCAAAGAATGTTTTAGGTAGTCTGCCTTCTTTTGTTACATTTTGACTTTGTGACTTATCCATGTTAGTTGATACCACCCCATTCATATCTCCCATCATAATGATGTTGTCATAGTTCAGATAATCCAGCATTGTCTCATGCAGCTTCTTGTAAAATTCCGATTTTCCATCATTTGGCGCATAAACTCCTAATATCAGGAACTTTTCTCCTTGGTTCTGTATCTCAATTGCCAGAATTCTTCCTTGTTCATCTTTAAATAACAATTTTGGTGACAGGCTCTCTTTTGCATATATCACCACACCTCTTTTCTTGACTCGATCCGATGAAATAAATTCTTGGCCTAATCTTTTATTTATTAGCACTTTTCTATGAAGCCTAGTCACATGTGTTTCTTGTAAACAGATAATGTCCAATTGTTCTTTTTTCAAAATGTGAAATATCCTTCTCCTTTTCTCCGGAATGTTGGCGCCATTTATGTTCCAGCTCAGAAGTTGCAAAGACATCCTGGATATATCTGTTATTATCCTGGTGGTGGTATTTTTTTATCCTGATCTTCAGACCCCAGGGATGTAGGTGTAGATGCAGAGGATGGTCCAGCCCCTGAAGGTTCTTCAATCCCTTTCTGAAGGTCCTCTCCGTAGATATTCAAAAATTTGTCTCTGTCTTCAGCTGTTTTAATTTTCACCTTCTTCCCCCTGAACGTGAAAGAAAGACCTTGTGGAAATTCCCACCTAAAAATGATTGAGTTACTCCTCAACAGCCTTGTTAGTTCAAGGTAGGTAGATCTAAGGTCCAAAAGTTGTCTAGGAATGTCCTTATAAATCTCTGCTCTCTTATCCGAAATTTCCAGTGACTTGCCGTAGTGTAGTCCTAATATCTTGTCTCTAATCAAACAGTCTCTGGGCTTGTCCTTCCTTGTTAATTTCCCAAGTCTAAAAGCAGTCACAATTTTAAAGTCCTCTTCTTCCTTCAAGGGCCACCACTTAGAAAATTCCTTTGTCAAAAAGTCAATTAGATTTCCTTGTTCAGATTCAAGTTCTGGTACGCACCTCAATCTTAGGTTGTTTTCCCGGGCCCGAAGTTCGATCATAGACAAATAGGCCTGTTGTTCCCCAACCTGTTTGTGGAGTGGTCTTACCTCCTGCTCCAGTGCCTCAGTTTTCTGGATAGCTTCCTCTGCCAGTTTCCGGTTTTCTACCGTGGATTCCGTTAATTTGCCAATTGCTTGTGCATTCGAAGCCATCTGCTCAGTTAATTTATTGACAGAATCTCTAGTCTGGTCAATCTTAGCCGTTTGTTCATCCACTTTTTTGTCTAGACCCTCCAATTTTTCAAGTATTTTATCTAATACTGAAGCAGATCCCCCTGATGCCATGTCTTCTTGCAGACATTTTAGCAAGCAGACTTAAAAAAGTGCTAAATGAAGTGATTCATAAGGACCAAGCAGGCTTTCTCCCAGGTAGACATTTGTTTGCAAACAGAAGAAACATTATTGATATTTTAGAACTCCTGCAAACAAATATCAACACAAAAGCAGTTTTGATATTTATAGATGCGGAGAAGGCCTTTGACAATATTTCTTGGAAGTTCATGAAGAAAAACTTGGAAGGAATGGGAGTGGGGCGGGGGTTTCAGAATGGGATAGAGGCAATCTATTCGGAGCAGAAGGCAAAACTGATAGTGAACAATGTGGTGACAGAAGAGTTCAATATTGAAAAAGGAACACGACAAGGTTGTCCTATTTCCCCTTTGTTATTTATATCGGTCCTGGAAGTGCTCTTAAATATGATTAGAGGAGACCGGTTGGTGGAAGGTATTCAGGTCGGAGCGAAACAGTATAAACTTAAAGCATTCGCAGATGACCTAGTATTGACTCTACAGGAGCCAGAGCCAAGTACTAAAAGGGTATTGCAATTGATCCAGGAGTTTGGTCGGGTGGCGGGATTTAAACTCAATAAGCAAAAAACTAAGGTTTTGGGGAAAAAATTGACCTCTTTAGAATCAGAAAGGTTTCAGAAAGAGACAGAATTAAATGTGGTTAAAAAAGTAAGATACCTAGGGGTAAACATAACAGCGAAGAACATGAATCTATTCAAAGATAACTATGAAAAATGCTGGTCTGAAATCAAAAGGGATCTAGATGTTTGGTCAAGACTGAAACTTTCCTTGTCAGGACGTATTGCTGCTATTAAGATCAATGTATTGCCAAAAATGCTGTTTTTGTTTCAAACTTTGCAGATTGTGGATAAAATGGAGTGTTTTGGGAGGTGGCAGAGAGATATCTCTAAATTTGTCTGGCAGGGCAAAAAGCCCAGAATTAAGTTTAAGATACTAACTGATGCTAAAGAAAGAGGGGGCTTTGCCCTGCCAGACTTAAAGTTGTATTATGAATCAGCAGCTTTCTGCTGGTTGAAAGATTGGCTACTTCTTGAAAACACTGATGTTTTGGATTTGGAAGGATTTAACAATGCTTTTGGTTGGCACGCATATCTGTGGTATGACAAGGTTAAAACTCATAAGGCTTTCAAGAACCATGTTGTCAGAAAAGCAGTGTTCAATGTCTGGTTAAAATATAAAGATTTATTGGAAAATAAGACCCCAAGGTGGTTATCACCAATGGAGGCTAAGGCCCCGAAAAGACTCAATATGGAGGCCAAATGGCCGAAATATTGGGAAATAATAGAAAAAGATGGAGACAATTGGAGGTTGCAGAGTTTGGAGAAACTAAAGGGGAAAGTGCAAGATTGGTTACATTATGCTCAGATTAAAGAAGCTTTTAAGTCAGATAAAAAGTTAGGATTCCAGGTGGAAAAATCAAAGTTAGAAACAGAACTGTTAGAACCCAGCTCTAAGATACTCTCAAGAATGTATAACTTGCTGCTAAAATGGAATACACAGGATGAAACGGTCAAATCAGCTATGATAAAATGGGCACAGGACATAGGGTATAACATTATGTTTGCTGACTGGGAAAAGTTATGGACCACAGGTCTGTGATTTACGGCATGTAATGCCTTGAAAGAAAACATTATGAAAATGATATATAGGTGGTACATGACTCCAGTCAAGCTTGCAAAGATATACCATGTGTCTGACAATAAATGTTGGAAGTGTAAAGAAGCTGAAGGAACATTCTTTCACCTCTGGTGGACTTGCCCTAGAGTGAAGGCTTTCTGGGAAATGATATATAATGAGTTGAAAAAGGTATTTAAGTATACCCTCCCTAAGAAACCAGAGGCCTTTCTTTTAGGCATTGTCGGCCAGAGTGTGCAAAAGAAGGATCGAACTTTTTTTATGTATGCTACAACAGCAGCAAGGATACTCATCGCTAAATGCTGGAAAACTCAAGATTTGCCCACACTGGAAGAGTGGCAGATGCAACTGATGGACTATATGGAACTGGCGGAGATGACTGGTAGAATCCGAGACCTGGGAGAAGAACTGGTGGAGGAGGATTGGAAGAAATTTAAGGACTATCTACAAAAACATTGTAAATTGTATGAATGTTAAGAAAGATGTAAGATCGGTAATAAGATGAATGAATGAATTAATTTATTACGGTCATAGACCAGAAAAAACAACAACGATAGTTTACAAGGGGAGTAATGGTGTCAATTAAAAATTGTAAAATTATACATAAAAGCAATACACATATGCACACACACACACACACACACACACACGCACTACAATGTATGTATAGACTTAAAAAATGAGGGGGCTTGTCCAGGGGTCAAGTCTTTTACTTTTTTACAGCTAATGCCCTCCGCTTGATCGCAGCCGCAGAAAATTTGGCCACTTTCAGTGTTACTTCTGGGTTTTTATCTCCTAGTAGGATTTTCAGCCGCTGAGATTCAGATCGACCTGGAAATTTCTGAACGATAGGGAAAATAAACAGTGACCTGATATCCCCATAGAGGTCGCAGTGTAGCAACACATGTGAAACCGTTTCCACCTCTTTCAGACCACATGGGCAGACTCGTTCAGCATAGGGTTTGCCCACGTATCTGCCCTTTAGTAAGGCAGATGGCAGTACATCAAATCTGGTAAGGGTAAACGCCCGCCTGTATTTTGCGATTTGTAAATCCAGCAAATATGGTGTTAGATTGAACCCTTTTCCATAATCTTGGATGGCTGGATATTTATCTATCTTGCTCATATGGTCCTGAAGCTCTACATCTCCTATTCGCTGGCTCACCATCCTTTTAGCCTTTTCAAAACCTGAGGCTATAAGATGGCTCCAACAAATTAGTTATAAGGAATATAAGTATAAATGCAACGGAAAGATAAGACAAATTTTGGATAAATAATATTCTAGAATTAAGATTTAAAGAATAAGAGTGATTTAAATTCTAAAATTTGAGACCTAATATTGGACAATTACATAATATAAATCGAAATAAGTAAATAATTTGCTAGAAAAATTTATGTGTTCAGAGTGCAGGAACAAGAGTTGTGAGGAAGTCCAAAGATGAGAATGAAATGTGGTTATTGAAAAAGAATATGTATTTATGTACGCTGTTTATTGTTTAAAAATTTAATAAAAATTATTATAAAAAAAAGAGTTCCACAACAGGTATGCGAGGAAGCCCAAACCCCTGGAGAGATTCTGGGAGGAGCAATTTGCCACCACTGATGAGGAAGAGGAGGATTTTGCGGGTTTTCCAGCTTCCGAAGAGGAAGGAGGGGAAGCGTCAGGAGAGGAGGCATCAGACTGGGAAGCCCGTCCCGCACGAAGAAATCGGAGCGGGTGGGAAGCAGGGTTTGAGTCCTCGGACAACGACGGCAGCTCCTTTCGGGGGTTCCCTGCATCGTCGGCTGAAGAGGGGGACAAGGTTACGTCACCGGGTCAGGCCGGGGGTGGAGGGGGTCCTGGGGGGGAGGTGGATGTCAGGGAACTGACATCAGAGTGAGAGGCGGAGGCAGGGCTCCAGAGCGATGCCGGAGAGGGGACCAGCAGGGGGGAAGGAATTCAGCGCGACACCAGTAGAGAAGGGAGGGAGATGGAGGAATTGGAGACTGGTCTCCAAGACCCTGCGTCAGAGACTAGTGGAGAGAGCGCTGGCACACCCCTGCCTTCCCCTTACTTGCGCAGACGAGTTCCGCGCAGGGAAAATAGGAGGAGACTTGGCGTCAAACAGCTCTTATGCTGGAAAACGCCCACTGACAGATTCTGCAAGCGACTGACTGGCCACGGAGTGTGGGCTGTCAGCCAAGGCATGGTGAACCAGGCAATCGGACACAACTAGCAGGCAACTTACGGACAAGTAACCCCTTACAACCATTACACATATTTGTGGTATGATAAGGTAAAAGCACATAAAGCGTTCAAAAACCATATTGTTAGAAAAGCACTGTTTAATGTTTGGATAAGATATAAGGATTTGTTAGAAAATAAAACCCCAAGATGGCTGTCACCAATGGAAGCGAAAGCACAGAAAAAGCTCAATATGGAGGACAAATGGCCGAAATATTGGGAAATTTTGGAACAAGATGGAGACAGAATAAAACTGCAGAGCTTTGAAAAATTGGAAAATAAAGTGCGAGATTGGCTCCATTGTTACCAAATAATGGAGGCATACAATTTGGACAAAAAGGTTGGTTTCCAGGTGGAAAAATCAAAATTGGAAACAGAATTGTTAGACTCCAAAATTAAGAATTTGTCAAGAATGTATAACTTGCTGTTGAAATGGAACATTCAGGATGAAACGGTGAAATCTGCTATGATTAAATGGCCACAAGACGTTGGACATAACATTATGATGGCTGACTGGGAACAGTTATGGACCACAGGTATGAAATTTACGGCATGTAATGCCCTAAGAGAGAACTTAATGAAAATGATTTACAGGTGGTACATGACACCAGTCAAGCTTGCAAAAATTTGTAATTTACCTGACAATAAATGTTGGAAATTTAATGAGACTGAAGGTACATTCTTTCACCTTTGGTGGACATGCCCAAGGATTAAGACATTCTGGGAGATGATCTATAATGAAATGAAAAAGGTATTTAAATATACCTTCCTGAAGAAACCAGAGGCCTTCCTCCTGGGCATGTCGGCCAATTGGTGCCAAAGAAGGACAGAACTTTATGTACGCTACAACAGCAGCAAGAATACTTATCGCGAAGTATTGGAAGACACAAGATTTACCCAGGGAAGAATGGAAGATGAAGTTGATGGACTATATGGAACTGGCGGAAATGACTGGCAGAATCCGAAACCAGGGAGAAGAATCGGTGGAAGAAGACTGGAAAAAGTTTAAAGACTATTTACAGAAATACTGTAAAATCAATGAATGTTAGAAAAATGTTGGAATGAAGTTATATGGCTTTAGTAGAAATGTTATAAGGAACTAAGTACAAATTGATTATTAATGTATTAAAGGGAAAAAATAAGGTTAGAACATGTTAAGATAAATTCCAGGACAGAAAACAGAGGAAGATGGAAAGGAATTGCTGAAACAGTTAATTGAAGTGGAACACAAAAAGGGAAGTGTGAGGAGGTCGCTGAAACAAGTGAATGAAAGATAAGATATTGAAATTATTGGATGTGTTTTAAATTGTTTTTGTTTTGTCTTGTTAATTCAATGCTTTAGTGTGAGTGTTATGTAGTGTTTTTGTTTTTGTATTGTATTGTATTGTTTTGTTTAATTTTTCTTTCTTTTGTAGTCTCTAAACTGTTAATAAATATTTTTTTTTAAAGAAAAAAAGAATGACGAGGAACTCGTGGATCCGAGTTTTTGTTGTACAGGCTGTGCTCTTGGTGGCCAATGCAAAAAGCAAGATGAAACATGAGGAGCCATGCTTCGAAACCCTGTTTTTGGCTATGATGTGTAATTGACGATGAGTTTTGGTTCTCCCAATGCAAAAAGCGTGAGGATCCACGAGGATCCATGCTTCAAAACCATGTTTTTGGGCCACGGAAGCGGGGGGTACTAGAGTTTTGTGCTGCAGGCTGTGCCCCTGGGTATGATGTTTGTTTTGATGCTGAATTAGGGTTGGCTTAATGCAAAAAGCGTGAGGATCCATGAGGATTCATGCTTCGAAAGCATGTTTTTTGGCCTAGAACGGCCAAGAAGCCATGGATCTGAGTTTTTATTTTGTGCAGGCTGTGCCCCTGGCTATGATGTGTGATTTGACTGTGAGTTAGGTGTGGCCCAATAATAATAATAATAATAATAATAATAATAATAATAATAATAATAATAATAATAATAATAATAATAATAATTTATTTGTACCCCGCCCATCTGGCTGGGTTTCCCTGGCCACTCTGGGCGGCTTCCAACTGAATATTAAAAACAATACAGCATTAGACATTAAAAACTTCCCTAAAGAGGGCTGCCTTCAGTTGTCTTTTAAAAGTAAAATAGTTGTTTATTGCCTTGACATCTGCTGGGAGGGCGTTCCACAGGGCGGGCGCCACCACCGAGAAGGCCCTCTGCCTGGTTCCCTGTAACCTCACCTCTCGCAATGAGGGAACCGCCAGAAGGCCCTCGGCGCTGGATCTCAGTGTCCGGGCTGAACAATGGGGGTGGAGACGCTCCTTCAGATATACTGGACCGAGGCCGTTTAGGGCTTTAAAGGTCAGCACCAACACTTTGTTGTTGTTTTTTTAAAGATATTTATTACAATTTCAAAGGTTACACACACACAAAAAAAACACAAACACAAAAAGTAACAAATATAGAAAAATACAAAACTAAAAACAATTTAAAAACAAGTAAAATTTCATTCCCTTATTTTCTTATAACTTACTTCCCAGACCTCCTCATACCTCCCCTTTTTGTATTCCAGTTCTAATTATTAATTCAGCAAATCCTCACCTTTGGTTTTCATTTAATTTTCAACCTTTCTTTTCTTTTTACTTAATCATTACAGCTGAAAACCACTTAATTTCTAAACCAACATCATTCTAACATTCATTAATTTTGCAGTATTTCCCAAGATAGTCCTTAAATTTCCTCCAATCTTCTTCCGCCGTCTCTCTTCCCTGGTCTCGGATTCTGCCAGTCATTTCTGCCAGTCCCATGTAGTCTATCATCTTCATCTGCCATTCTTCCAAGGTGGGTAGATCTTGTGTCTTCCAATACTTTGCGATGAGTATTCTTGCTGCTGTTGTAGCATACATAAAGAATGTTCTATCCTTCTTTGGCACCAATTGGCCGACCATGCCCAGGAGAAAGGCCTCTGGTTTCTTCAGGAAGGTATATTTAAATACCTTTTTCATTTCATTATATATCATTTCCCAGAAAGCCTTAATCCTTGGGCATGTCCACCAAAGGTGAAATAATGTGCCTTCATTTTCTTTACATTTCCAACATTTATTATCGGGCAAATGGTAGATTTTTGCAAGCTTGACTGGGGTCATGTACCACCTGTAAATCATTTTCATAATATACTCTCTTAGGGCATTACATGCCGTAAATTTCATGCCGGTGGTCCACAACTGTTCCCAGTCAGCGAACATAATGTTATGACCAATATCTTGTGCCCACTTAATCATAGCTGATTTAACCGTTTCATCCTGCGTATTCCATTTCAACAGCAAGTTATACATCTTTGACAAATTCTTAGTTTTTGGTTCTAACAATTCTGTTTCCAATTTTGATTTTTCCACCTGGAAGCCAATTTTCCTATCCAACTTATAAGCCTCCATTATTTGATAATAATGAAGCCAGTCTCGCACTTTATCTTTTAATTTCTCAAAACTCTGCAATTTCAATTTGTCTCCTTCTTGTTCCAAAATTTCCCAATATTTCGGCCATTTGGACTCCATATTGAGTCTTTTCACAGCCTTTGCCTCCATTGGCGACAACCACCTTGGGGTTTTATTTTCCAACAAGTCTTTATATTTAATCCAGACATTATACAATGCTTTCCTGACAATATGGTTTTTAAATGCTTTGTGAGCTTTAACCTTGTCATACCACAAATATGCATGCCACCCCAAAATATTGTTAAAACCTTCTAAATCCAAAATGTCTGTGTTCTCAAGAAGCAGCCAGTCTTTCAACCAGCAGAATGCTGCTGATTCATAGTAAAGTTTAAAGTCTGGCAGGGCAAAACCACCCCTTTCCTTTGCATCAGTTAATATCTTAAATTTTATTCTGGGCTTCTTGCCCTGCCAGACAAATCTAGAAATATCTTTCTGCCACTTCTTGAAACAGTCCATCTTGTCCATAATTTGCAATGTTTGAAACAAAAACAACATTCTAGGCAATACATTCATCTTTATAGCTGCAATTCTGCCCAACAAGGAAAGCTTCAAATTTGACCAGATTTCTAAATTTTTTTTCACTTCTGTCCAACATTTCTCATAATTATCTTTAAATAAGTTCACATTTTTCGCTGTCGTATTAATCCCCAAATATTTCACCTTCTTAACCACATTTAAACCTGTCTCATTCTGAAACCTCTCTTTTTCAATTGCTGTTAAGTTTTTCTCTAAAACCTTAGTTTTTGACTTATTCAGTTTAAATCCTGCTACTTGACCAAACTCTTGGATTAACTCTAAAACCCTTTTGGTACTAGATTCTGGCTCTTGTAATGTTAGTACTAGATCATCTTCAAATGCTCTCAATTTGTACTGATTAGCTCCGACCTGTATACCTTTAACCAACCGGTCCCTTCTGATCATGTTCAACGAAACCTCCAGGACTGATATAAAAAGCAATGGGGAGATTGGGCACCCCTGACATGTCTCTTTTTCTATCTTAAATTCTTTGGTAACCACATTATTTACAATTAATTTAGCTTTTTGCTCAGAATATATTGCACCTATACCGTTTTCAAACCCTTGGCCTACCCCCATCCCCTGAAGATTCTTTTTCATAAAGCTCCAAGAAATATTGTCAAAGGCTTTCTCCGCGTCCACAAATATCAAAACTGCTTTAGTGTTTATGTTCACTTCTAGTTTTTCCAAAATGTCAATTATATTCCTCACATTATCTGACAAGTGTCTTCCCGGGAGAAAGCCCGCTTGGTCTCCATGCATCTCCTCCATCAATACTTTTTTCAATCTCTTAGCCAAAATGTCAGCAAAAATTTTGTAATCCACATTTAGTAACGAAATGGGGCGGTAGTTCTTAAGTTGAGTCTTTTCAGTCTCTGTTTTCGGTATAAGTGTAATATAAGCCTCTTTCCATGATTCTGGTGCCCTTTTCCCCTCCAAAATTTCATTGCAGACTTCCTTCAAAGGTTGTAATAACCACTCCTTCAAAGCTTTATAGTATCTGGAAGTCAGCCCGTCCGGTCCCAGAGACTTGCCCAATTGCATATTTTGAATGGCACCTTCTATTTCCTGTTCAGTTATTTTATGATTCAACACTATTTTACTTTCATGGGAGATTTTTTGTAATCCATTTATCTCAAGAAATCGGTCTATGTCCATTTCTTTCTGTGGCCCTTGTGAGTATAATTGTTTAAAGTACCTCTGGAAACAATTTCTAATCTCGATTGTGTTGTTTATGTTCTTTCCTTCCACTTCTAAATTTGTAACCGTATTTAATTTTTGTCTTTTCCTCATTTGCCAAGCCAATAATTTACCACATTTATCTGCTGATTCAAATGTCTTTTGTCTCATTTGTTTAATTTTCCATTCTATTTCTTGGTTCATCAGTTCCATGTATTGTGTTTGATATAACTTAATTTCTCTCAAAATCTCTTGAGACTTTGGTTTCGCTCTTAATTTCTTTTCCCCCTCTTTTATCTTCTCCAAGATTTTATCTTTTTTCTCATTTTGGCTTCTCTTCTTTATTGCATTTTGTTGTATCAGAAACCCTCTCATAACAGCTTTACTTGCGTCCCAGATTACTCTTTTTTTCAACATCAGTATTCATATTTATTTCAAAATAATCTCTCAAGGTTTTTTGGGCCTTTTGGTACACATCTTCATCTCTAAATAAGGTGTCATTCATCCTCCATCTAAAGGAGCCAGTTGATATTTGTTTCATTTCCATCTTTACGGCATTATGGTCAGAGCAGGTTTTCGTGCAGATTTCCACTTTCTTTATGTTTGGTGCCATTCCTCTAGTTACCCAAATTTGATCAATTCTAGTCCATGTCATCTTGGCTTCAGAAAAGAATGTTCCCTCTCTTCCGAGAGGGTTCTTTGTTCTCCAAATGTCCACTAAGTCCATATTGTCTGTCATTTCAAAAAAGGTTTTTGGTAGTCTGCCATCTTTTGTAACTACCTGTCTCTGTGCTTTATCCATATTTGTCGAAACTACTCCATTCATATCTCCCATCAAAATCAGGTTGTGGTCTAAATAGTCCAGTAGAGTCTCATGCAACTTCTTAAAGAATTCAGATTTCCCCTCGTTCGGTGCATACACCCCTACAATCAAAAATTTCTCTCCTTGAAATTGAATCTCAATTGCCAGATATCTTCCTTGTTCATCTTTGAAAATTAATTTCGGTACAAGTTTCTCTTTTGCATATATCACCACTCCTCTCTTTTTTACTTTGTCAGACGAAATAAATTCTTGTCCCAATCTCTTATTAATAAGTATTTTCCTGTGTAGCCTCATTACATGTGTTTCCTGTAAGCAAATCAAGTCCAAGTGTTCTTTTCTTAATATATGAAAAACACATTTTCTCTTTCGCAGGGAATTAAGTCCATTGCAGTTTCAACTTAGAAGTTGCAGAGCCATGGTGAAGTTACTTAGTTTCCCCTCCAACTGCACCGAGTAGTTGTTCTTCTTCTGTCAGTGGTATGTCTTTCCCTGGTCCAGGGAGTCCAAATGATAAATTTGCTATGTCTAGTATTCCTTTTCCTGATGCAATTGGCTCCTCTCCAGATTCCGCTTCTTTCTGAAGGTCCTCTTCGTGGTCTTTCAAAAAGTTGTCTTTGTCATTCACTGTCCTTATTCTTATTTTCCTTCCTTTATATTTGAAGGATAGGCCTTGGGGGAATTCCCACCTGAAGAGTATGCTGTTTCTTCTCAATAAAACAACCAGATCTCTGTAGTAGGTCCTTACATCCAAAATATGTTTTGGTATATCCTTAAAGATCTCCACAAATGAGTCTTCAATTTCCAAAGTTCTTTGGTAGTGCAAATTCAAAATTTTATCTCTTTCTTCTTTTGTTCTTAAAGTAATCAAACAGTCTCTTGCCTTATTCTTTCTTTGTCTTTTACAAAGTCTAAATGCACTCACTATCTTAAATTCTTCCTTCTCCAGGGCCTGTTGCCAAAAAACCATAAATTCCTTTGTAAGGAAGTCCGCCAAATTATCCTTCTCACTTTCAGGTACTGCTCTAATTCTTAAATTTCTCTCCTTTCCTTGTAGTTCAATCATAGACAGTGTCAGATCGTGGTCCTCTAATTTCTTGTACACCGGTGGTATCTTCTCCTGGGTAGCAATTGCGATTTCCTTAGCTTCCTCTGCAATCTTTCGAGTCGTGGCCGATTCCTCTAGAAGTTTTTCGATGGACTGTGTATTAGAGTTCACCTTCTTTCCCAATTCATTAATACTTGTAGTGTTCAAATCAATTTTTGCTGAGGCCTCAGCTACTTGTTTGTTAGTTTCTGCAACTTGTTTATTTGTCTCTGCTACCTGTTTCGTTAAATTTTCCAAAGATTCATTGATTTTGCCAAGTGCCTGTGCCAAAGCATCTTCAGATAACATAGCTTTTGATTTTGCAGCACCAACACTTTGAATTGTGCTCGGAAACGTACTGGGAGCCAATGCAGATCTCTCAGAACCGGTGTTATATGGTCCCGGCAGCCACTCCCAGTCACCAGTCTAGCTGCCGCATTCTGGATTAATTGCAGTTTCTGGGTCACCTTCAAAGATAGCCCGACGTAGAGCGCATTGCAGTAGTCCAAGCGGGAAATAACCAGAGCATGCACCACTCTGGTGAGACAGTCCGCGGGCAGGTAGGGTCTCAGCCTGCGTACCAGGTGGAGCTGGTAGACAGCTGCCCTGGAAACAGAATTAACCTGTGCCTCCATGGACAACTGTGAGTCCAGAATGACTCCCAGGCTGTGCCCCTGGTCCTTCAGGGGCACAGTTACCCCATTCAGGACCAGGGAATCCCCCACACCCACCCGCCCCCTGTCCCCCAAAAACAGTACTTCTGTCTTGTCAGGATTCAACCTCAATCTATTAGCCGCCATCCATCCTCCAACCGCCTCCAGGCACTCACACAGGAACTTCACCACCTTCACTGGTTCTGATTTAAAGGAGAGGTAGAGCTGGGTGTCATCTGCATACTGATGAACACCCAGCCCAAACCCCCTGATGATCTCTCCCAGCGGCTTCATATAGATATTAAAAAGCATGGGGGAGAGGACGGAACCCTGAGGCACCCCACAAGTGAGAGCCCAGGGGTCTGAACACTCATCCCCCACCACCACTTTCTGGACACGGCCCAGGAGAAAGGAGCGGAACCACTGTATAACAGTGCCCCCAGCTCCCAGCCCCTCAAGACAGCCCAGAAGAATGTTATGGTTGATGGTGTGAAAGGCCGCTGAGAGATCCAGCAGAACTACGAAACAGCTCTCACCTTTGTCCCTAGCCCGCAGGAGGTCATCAACCAGTGCGACCAAGGCAGTCCCATGATGAGGCCTGAATCCCGACTGGTAGGGATCCAAATGGTTCGCATCCTCCAGGCGTGCTTGGAGTTGTTCGGCAACCGCTCGCTCAATCACCTTGCCCAAGAATGGTAAATTTGAGACTGGGCGATAGTTAGCCAAATTGATTGGGTCTAAAGATGTTTTTTTTAAGAAGCGGTTTAATGACCGCCTTTTTCAGCGGGTCTGGGAAGGCTCCCTCACAGAGGGAAGCATTCACCACCCCGCAGAGCCCATCGCCCAGCCCTTCCCGGCTCGCTTTTATCAGCCAGGATGGTCGGTTTCACTTGTCCAAGCAGCCTGTCCACATCCTCGGAGGTAACAGCTTGGAATTGATCCCATATAACAGGACTAGAAAGAACTCCAGCACTCTCCCACCCTGGCCCTGCTCCCACGGTGGAGTCTATCTCCTTCTGAATCTGAGCGACTTTATCTGAAAAAAACTTTGCAAAAGGATTGCAGGAGACCTTGGGGTCCCTACCAAGCCCCGGTGGTGCAGGTGGTTCCGATAGATTGCGAACCACCTGAAAAAGTCTCCTGCTGCTGTTTTCTGCAGATGCAATGGAGGCGGTGAAGAAGGCCCTCTTCGCCGTCGCCATTGCCACTTGGTAGGCTCGACGTTGAGCTCTAGCCCATGTCCGGTCTGATTCAGAATGAGTTTTCCGCCACCAGCGCTCTAGCCGTCTCAACGATTGTTTCATCACCCTCAGCTCCAGGGAAAACCACGGGGCTGTCCGGGCTCCATGCAATCGGAGAGGGCACTTCGGAGTCAGACAGTCAATAGCCCTGGTTAACTCCGCATTCCAGCGTGCCACCAGGGAATCAGCTGAAAGGCCATCAACATGGGATAAAACATCCCCTACCACTCTCTGGAAGCCAATTGGATCCATTAAGTGGCGGGAGCGGACCATCCGAATCGGTCTGTTATGTACTGAATTGAATAGGATCCAAACTGCAGCAGTCTGATTGGTCCTAGAACAATAGGACCCAAAAGGCAGCAGTCTGATTGGTCCTAGAACAATAGGATTCAGAATGCAGCAGTCTGATTGGTCTTAGAACAATGCAGCAGTATGATTGGTTGGCAGGAACCACCCAATCATGCTCCAGATAGAAGTGAATCCACAACCTGATTGGCTTACAGTAGAATTCCAGAATTAGCCAATCATGTGCAGCCCATTGTGTAAATAATGTATATAAAGCAGATACTTTGAGGGGACTTTCATTCATTCCTCCTCACCACTATGAGCTGAATAAAGAGCATGAAATCACTTTGCGACTCCGAGTATATTTCACAGTCCCACCTCCCTGCAGAGGGGATGGGTCGCAGAGAAGTCCAGTTGCACCAGGAAGTGATCTGACCATGGCACTTCTTTCATTTTGCTTTTACTTAGTGTCACATCACCAACATCCATAGAGGTAAACACCAAGTCTAAGGCATGTCCGTGGCTATGAGTTGGGCCAAAATTATTCAGGGACAGCCCCATGGAGGCCATGCTTTCCACGAAGTCCCGAGTGGCCCCTTGTAAGGTCGTGTTGGCATGAATGTTAAAATCCCCCAGGAAAACCAAGCTAGGTGTCTCCAGGAGAACATCCACCACAACCTGAAGCAGCTCGGGCAGGGAATCCTTGGTGCAGCGGGGAGGTCGGTACACCAAAAGGAATCCTGTACTGCCCCTATTGCCCAGCTTCCAGAACATGCACTCAGAGAACTGGGTCTTCCCAATAAGACACCTGGTGCAGACTAATGAATTCCTAAAAATCACTGCAACCCCCCCCCTCCCCGCCCACATGACCTGGGTTGCTGTGCGTAAGAGAAACCTGGTGGGAAAGCGGCAAGGACAGGCCCATCTGCTTCATCCAACCAGGTCTCTGTCACACATGCCAGGTCAAATCCTCCATCTACAATCAGGTCGTGGATGGCAGTGGTTTTATTCATCATTGACCTGGCATTGCACAGAGACACTTTCAGGTCATGTGGGTTTCCCTTGCTGATTCCAGTATCCTTCTGGTCAGGACCAGACCTGGAGGCAGGGATAGTCCTCAAACAACGACTAACCCTGCCTCCTCGGTAATGACAAGGTCTGGTCTTAACGTAACTCCTCCTCCTGCCCGTGATCACTGAGATCGGGTGTCCCAATACATTCCCCCCTGTGGAACCTGCCCCAGCCATTCTATTGGCTGAGGCCAACTCCCAGGCAGCCCTGACCCTTCCCCTTAAAAAGCAAAAAGTACAAATACCAATAATTAAAGGTGTGAAACTATTTAAAGAATGGCAAAGAACAGTGTCAAGATATATCTGGCAGGGCAAAAAGCCCAGAATTAAATTTAAGATATTGAAAGATGCAAAAGAAAGAGGAGGCTTTGCCCTGCCAGACCTAAAGTTATATTATGAAGCTTCGTGTCTTTGCTGGTTGAAAGAATGGATAAAATTAGAGAACACAGAATTGTTGGATTTAGAAGGATATGACAATAGATTTGGGTGGCATGCGTATTTATGGTGTGATAAGAACAGAATGCATAAAGGTTTTGGAAATCACATTTTTAGAGGAACGTTAATTGAAGTGTGGAATAGGTACAAAAACCTATTAGAGCCTAAAACTCCAATGTGGCTATCGCCATTGGAAATAATGAGTATGAAAAAAGTCAATATGACAGCGAATTGGGCCACATATGAAAATTTGATCATTAAAGAAGGAGATAAGTGGAATCGGAAACCATATGAAGAGGTTAAAGAAAAGGTTAATGATTGGTTGCAATATTTCCAACTGAATGCAATGTTAAAAAAAGAGATGCGAGAAAAGGGTTTTTTAGGGGAAAAATCAAGGGTTCATCAAGAAATCTTGAATAGTGATGTAAAAATATTGTCAAAAATGTACAAATTATTACTTGAATGGCACACAAAAGATGAAGAAGTAAAAATGGTAATTATTCAATGGGCCAAAGATTTTGGTTACAATATACAATTAGAGGAGTGGATAAAACTTTGGAAAGAAGGAATGAAATTCACCGCGTGCACTACGATAAAGGAAAATGTTATGAAAATGATATACAGATGGTATATAACTCCTGTGAAACTTGGAAAGATGTTTAAAGTTAGTAACAAATGTTGGAAGTGTCAAGAGAAAGAAGGGACATTTTATCACATGTGGTGGGAATGTAAGAAAGTGAAATGCTTTTGGGAAATGATTTATAATGAGATGAAAAAAATGTTGAGATATACTTTTGTAAAGAAACCAGAAGCATTTTTACTTGGTATAGTAGGGAATGATGTTGAAAAGAAAGTGTCAGGACTGCCGCTAGGTCCCAGCTCACACAGGACCAACGCCCAGTGGATGTTATATACAAAAGTCTTTATTAAAGTTTAGTTTCCATTTCCAAGCTCTGGGCGCGCAGACCCACGTCTTGACGCTAGACCGGCTAAGTCCCCTCTGACTCACTGCTCCACCCACACCAGTTTAAGATTCTAGCCCGGCTCCACCTCTTACGCTGTTCTTTCCTTCGCTGGGTCCTTCTGCCCTCTGGGGTTTCCTCCTTCCTGGACTCCTCTGACGCTGAACCTCCTGAGTCTTGCCCCTCCCTCCGGCGGGCTTTAGGACCTGGCTCCCTTCCCGGGCTCCCCGCTGTGCCGCGCTCCTGTACATTTGAACTTGGCGCGCGCGCCCAGCCGGTGACTTTCCTTCTGACCGTTTCCCCGCTTCCTGATGTGGGCGTTGCCAAACCTGACTCCTCTCCTCCCTCTGGTGGTGAGGACACTGGTCCCGACTCCTGGGACTCCCCCTCCCCACTGCGCTCTGGTGGAGAAGCTGGTCCTGATTTCCAACTGCTGCTCAGGGACTCCCCGCTAGCCCCTTCCTCCTGGGGCTTCCCCCCTGGAGCCCCCCTCGCTCTGGCCACCGGCGCTCCCTTCTGTGAGTCCTCCGATTCGCTAGAGAGGCTTGTGGAATAACTCTGGCCACTGTCACTGCCTGCGCCCCCCTCGTACTCCTCCTCCTCACTCTCCATTTGCTCCCCCTCCTGTGTCTCTCCTCCTGAACCCCTGACAGAAAGATATGAAGTTATTTAGATATGCAGTAACAGCAGCCAGAATTTTGTTGGCCCAAAGGTGGAAACAGGAAGAAATGCCAACGAGGGAAGAATGGAGAACGAAACTGATGGAGTATGCAGAAATGGACAAATTAACTGGGAAAATTCGAAACCAATGCGACCAGAGATTCACCGAGGACTGGAATAAATTTACAGAGTATATGAAAACTGTATGTGATCAGGAAATAACGCTTGTTGGATTTCAAGAAGCTCTGTGAAAAAATAAACTGGAATGTCGCTTAAAAGAGAAGATAAAATAGGGATTGTTAAAATGCAACATAAATGTATGAAATGTGAGAAGTTGTGATAAATATGAAAATTGTCAGATAGGCTGATGGAAGTCAAAAAGATTGTATAAGTTAAATTGGATGTTTAATTATAAATGGATTGGTTATTGGAAACTTGAATAAAAATTAAATTCAAAAAAAAGCAAAAAATACAAACTATATAATAAAAAAGAAGCAAAGCAAGAACAATAGTGCTAAAAATTAACTACTCCGCAGCCTGATTAAATACTTATCCAACGCCAAGCAGAAATAAAAGAATAAAATTATAGAATATTATAAAAAACAACAACCACCACTTAAAGTGCAGCAAATTAAAAGCAATTAAAACATTTAAAACCATTTTGTCACTTGGTGCAGGGAGCTGCATAGGCCTCTAAACTGTGGCGGTGAGTGCAGGCTCCGCCCCCTAGGCCAGATGGAGTTGGCAGGAAAGGGAGCGGCCCACCCAGCACTCACTAGAGCAGCAGCAGCAGTGTCCCGGAGGCCTCCCTCAGGCCTCTTAAGCTGTGGCGGGGAGTGCAGGCTCTGCCCCCTAGGCCAGATGGAGTTGGCACGAAAGGGAGCGGCCCACCCAGCACTCACTAGAGCAGCAGCAGCAACAGTGTCCCGGAGGCCTTGATGGAGGCCCTCAAGCTGTGGCGGTGAGTGCAGGATCCGCCCCCTTGGCCAGATGGAGTTGGCAGGAAAGGGAGCGGCTCACCCAGCACTCACTTGAGCAGCAGCAGCAGCAGCCGTGTCCCAGAAGCCTCCCTCAGGCCTCTTCAGCTGTGGCGGTGAGTGCAGGCTCCGCCCCCTTGGCCAGATGGAGTTGGCAGGAAAGGGAGCGGCCCACCCAGCACTCACTAGAGCAGCAGCAGCAGCAGCAGCAGTGTCCCGGAAGCCTCCCTCAGGCCTCTTAAGCTGTGGCGGTGAGTGCAGGCTCCGCCCCCTAGGCCAGATGGAGTTGGCAGGAAAGGGAGCGGCCCACCCAGCACTCACTAGAGCAGCAGCAGCAGCAGTGTCCCGGAAGCCTCCCTCAGGCCTCTTCAGCTGTGGCGGTGAGTGCAGGCTCCGCCCCCTTGGCCAGATGGAGTTGGCAGGAAAGGGAGCGGCCCACCCAGCACTCACTAGAGCAGCAGCAGTAGCAGCAGCAGTGTCCCGGAAGCCTCCCTCAGGCCTCTTAAGCTGTGGCGGTGAGTGCAGGCTCCGCCCCCTAGGCCAGATGGAGTTGGCAGGAAAGGGAGCGGCCCACCCAGCACTCACTAGAGCAGCAGCAGCAGTGTCCCGGAAGCCTCCCTCAGGCCTCTTCAGCTGTGGCGGTGAGTGCAGGCTCCGCCCCCTAGGCCAGATGGAGTTGGCAGGAAAGGGAGCGGCCCACCCAGCACTCACTAGAGCAGCAGCAGCAGCAGCAGCAGCAGTGTCCCGGAAGCCTCCCTCAGGCCTCTTCAGCTGTGGCGGTGAGTGCAGGCTCCGCCCCCTAGGCCAGATGGAGTTTGCAGGAAAGGGAGCAACCCACTGTAGCATGAACCCCCCCACCCCAATCATTCTGTTTATACAAACTTCACACACACTCACACTCAAACACTACATACGCTATGCTTCTGTTAAAAATTCATAGAAAATCAACCATACATTGGATTTGCACTGTTCCACTTTTATTTTACTCCATGAAGGAAAGACTACAAAATGGGTCAGGTTTGATACAGGGCAGCCATAATCCCTTCAGCATCCCAGCACATACACAGGTGCCCTGCCCAGTTGCTATGCCAACCCTGATGGTCCCAGACAGAAGACAATCAAGATCACAAAGAACCTGCATATGGGAGTGGATGCAGCATGGACTGAAATAAAGGACAATGATCAGATCTTCCCTCAGGGGGCAGGAAACTGCCCAGTCCCCTTTGTCTCCTGGAAGTTCCTGGAAGTTCATCAGGGGAAGGGGGGAAGGGAGGAACCAGCCAGGTGACAAGACACTCAGGTTACCACCAACTCCTCCCTCAGCCCCTCCTTTCTGTAATGTATGCATGATGTTTCTGGGGGTGGGCTTGATCTAGAGGAGGGGAATTTCAAAAGTTTTTATAAGACCTTGCACACTATTCTTCTGGGTCTTTCCTCTCTCCTGCAAGTGAGGGGAATACCCTGTTGCAACAGTTCAATAAAGGCCAAGCCTACAGGCTGCTGTTTTGCTCCAAGTTATCCTGGTTGGTGTCTTTGTTTTGTCCAAGGGAGCCCTTGGATTTTTCCTGTAACACCACCCAGCACTCACTAGAGCAGCAGCAGCAGCAGCAGTGTCCCGGAAGCCTCCCTCAGGCCTCTTAAGCCGTGGCGGTGAGTGCAGGCTCCGCCCCCTAGGCCAGATGGAGTTGGCAGGAAAGGGAGCGGCCCACCCAGCACTCACTAGAGCAGCAGCAGCAGTGTCCCGGAAGCCTCCCTCAGGCCTCTTAAGCTGTGGCGGTGAGTGCAGGCTCCGCCCCTAGGCCAGATGGAGTTGGCAGGAAAGGGAGCGGCCCACCCAGCACTCACTAGAGCAGCAGCAGCAGCAGTGTCCCGGAGGCCTTGATGGAGGCCCTCAAGCTGTGGCGGTGAGTGCAGGATCCGCCCCCAAGACCAGAAGGGTTGGCAGGAAAGGGAGCGGCCCACCCAGCACTCACTAGAGCAGCAGCAGCAGCAGCAGCAGTGTCCTGGAAGCCTCCCTCAGGCCTCTTAAGCTGTGGCGGTGAGTGCAGGCTCCGTCCCCTAGGCCAGATGGAGTTGGCAGGAAAGGGAGCGGCCCACCCAGCACTCACTAGAGCAGCAGCAGCAGCAGCAGTGTCCCGGAAGCCTCCCTCAGGCCTCTTTAGCTGTGGTGGTGAGTGCAGGCTCCGCCCCCTAGGCCAGATGGAGTTGGCAGGAAAGGGAGCGGCCCACCCAGCACTCACTAGAGCAGCAGCAGCAGCAGTGTCCCGGAAGCCTCCCTCAGGCCTCTTCAGCTGTGGCGGTGAGTGCAGGCTCCGCCCCTAGGCCAGATGGAGTTGGCAGGAAAGGGAGCGGCCCACCCAGCACTCACTAGAGCAGCAGCAGCAGCAGTGTCCCGGAAGCCTCCCTCAGGCCTCTTAAGCTGTGGCGGTGAGTGCAGGCTCCGCCCCTAGGCCAGATGGAGTTGGCAGGAAAGGGAGCGGCCCACCCAGCACTCACTAGAGCAGCAGCAGCAGCAGTGTCCCGGAGGCCTTGATGGAGGCCCTCAAGCTGTGGCGGTGAGTGCAGGATCCGCCCCCAAGACCAGAAGGGTTGGCAGGAAAGGGAGCGGCCCACCCAGCACTCACTAGAGCAGCAGCAGCAGCAGTGTCCCGGAGGCCTTGATGGAGGCCCTCAAGCTGTGGCGGTGAGTGCAGGATCCGCCCCCAAGACCAGATGGAGTTGGCAGGAAAGGGAGCGGCCCACCCAGCACTCACTTGAGCAACAGCAGCAACAGTGTCCCGGAGGCCTTGATGGAGGCCCTCAAGCTGTGGCGGTGAGTGCAGGATCCGCCCCCAAGACCAGATGGAGTTGGCAGGAAAGGGAGCGGCCCACCCAGCACTCACTAGAGCAGCAGCAGCAGCAGCAGTGTCCCGGAAGCCTCCCTCAGGCCTCTTAAGCTGTGGCGGTGAATGCAGGCTCCGCCCCCTAGGCCAGATGGAGTTGGCAGGAAAGGGAGCGGCCCACCCAGCACTCACTAGAGCAGCAGCAGCAGCAGCAGCAGTGTCCCGGAAGCCTCCCTCAGGCCTCTTAAGCTGTGGCGGTGAGTGCAGGATCCGCCCCCAAGACCAGATGGAGTTGGCAGGAAAGGGAACGGCCCACCCAGCACTCACTAGAGCAGCAGCAGCAGTGTCCCGGAAGCCTCCCTCAGGCCTCTTAAGCTGTGGCGGTGAGTGCAGGCTCCGCCCCTTGGCCAGATGGAGTTGGCAGGAAAGGGAGCGGCCCACCCAGCACTCACTAGAGCAGCAGCAGCAGCAGCCGTGTCCCGGAAGCCTCCCTCAGGCCTCTTAAGCTGTGGCGGTGAGTGCAGGCTCCGCCCCCTAGGCCAGATGGAGTTGGCAAGAAAGGGAGCGGCCCACCCAGCACTCACTAGAGCAGCAGCAGCAGCAGTGTCCCGGAAGCCTCCCTCAGGCCTCTTCAGCTGTGGCGGTGAGTGCAGGCTCCGCCCCCAAGACCAGATGGAGTTGGCAGGAAAGGGAGCGGCCCACCCAGCACTCACTAGAGCAGCAGCAGCAGCAGTGTCCCGGAGGCCTCCCTCAGGCCTCTTCAGCTGTGGCGGTGAGTGCAGGCTCCGCCCCCTAGGCCAGATGGAGTTGGCAGGAAAGGGAGCGGCCCACCCAGCACTCACTAGAGCAGCAGCAGCAGCAGCAGTAGTGTCCCGGAGGCCTTGATGGAGGCCCTCAAGCTGTGGCGGTGAGTGCAGGCTCCGCCCCCTAGGCCAGATGGAGTTGGCAGGAAAGGGAGCGGCCCACCCAGCACTCACTAGAGCAGCAGCAGCAGCAGCAGTAGTGTCCCGGAGGCCTTGATGGAGGCCCTCAAGCTGTGGCGGTGAGTGCAGGATCCGCCCCCAAAGACCAGATGGAGTTGGCAGGCAAGGGAGCGGCCCACACAGCACTCACTAGAGCAGCAGCAGCAGCAGCAGTGTCCCGGAAGCCTCCCTCAGGCCTCTTAATCTGTGGCGGTGAGTGCAGGCTCCGCCCCTAGGCCAGATGGAGTTGGCAGGAAAGGGAGCGGCCCACCCAGCACTCACTAGAGCAGCAGCAGCAGCAGCAGCAGCAGCAGTGTCCCGGAAGCCTCCCTCAGGCCTCTTAAGCTGTGGCGTTGAGTTCAGGCTCTGCCCCCTAGGCCAGATGGAGTTGGCAGGAAAGGGAGCTGCCCACCCAGCACTCACTAGAGCAGCAGCAGCAGCAGCAGCCGTGTCCCGGAAGCCTCCCTCAGGCCTCTTAAGCTGTGGCGGTGAGTGCAGGCTCCGCCCCCTAGGCCAGATGGAGTTGTCAGGAAAGGGAGCGGCCCACCCAGCACTCACTAGAGCAGCAGCAGCAGTGTCCCGGAGGCCTCCCTCAGGCCTCTTAAGCTGTGGCGCTGAGTGCAGGCTCCGCCCCCTAGGCCAGATTGAGTTGGCAAGAAAGGGAGCTGCCCAACCAGCACTCACTAGAGCAGCAGCAGCAGCAGCCGTGTCCCGGAAGCCTCCCTCAGGCCTCTTAAGCTGTGGCGGTGAGTGCAGGCTCCGCCCCCTAGGCCAGATTGAGTTGGCAAGAAAGGGAGCTGCCCAACCAGCACTCACTAGAGCAGCAGCAGCAGCAGCAGTGTCCCGGAAGCCTCCCTCAGGCCTCTTAAGCTGTGGTGGTGAGTGCAGGCTCCGCCCCCTAGGCAAGATGGAGTTGGCAGGAAACGGAGCGTCCCACCCAGCACTCACTAGAGCAGCAGCAGCAGCAGCAGCCGTGTCCCGGAAGCCTCCCTCAGGCCTCTTAAGCTGTGGCGGTGAGTGCAGGCTCCGCCCCCTAGGCCAGATGGAGTTGGCAGGAAAGGGAGCGGCCCACCCAGCACTCACTAGAGCAGCAACAGCAGTGTCCCGGAGGCCTCCCTCAGGCCTCTTAAGCTGTGGCGGTGAGTGCAGGCTCCGCCCCCTAGGCCAGATTGAGTTGGCAAGAAAGGGAGCTGCCCACCCAGCACTCACTAGAGCAGCAGCAGCAGCAGTGTCCCGGAAGCCTCCCTCAGGCCTCTTAAGCTGTGGCGGTGAGTGCAGGCTCCGCCCCCTTGGCCAGATGGAGTTGGCAGGAAAGGGAGCGGCCCACCCAGCACTCACTAGAGCAGCAGCAGCAGCAGTGTCCCGGAAGCCTCCCTCAGGCCTCTTAAGCTGTGGCGGTGAGTGCAGGCTCCGCCCCCTAGGCCAGATGGAGTTGGCAGGAAAGGGAGCGGCCCACCCAGCACTCACTAGAGCAGCAGCAGCAGCAGCAGTGTCCCAGAAGCCTCCCTCAGGCCTCTTAAGCTGTGGCGGTGAGTGCAGGCTCCGCCCCCTAGGCCAGATGGAGTTGGCAGGAAAGGGAGCTGCCCACCCAGCACTCACTAGAGCAGCAGCAGCAGTGTCCCAGAAACCTCCCTCAGGCCTCTTAAGCTGTGGCGGTGAGTGCAGGCTCCGCCCCCTAGGCCAGATGGAGTTGGCAGGAAAGGGAGCGGCCCACCCAGCACTCACTAGAGCAGCAGCAGCAGCAGTGTCCCGGAAGCCTCCCTCAGGCCGCTTAAGCTGTGGCGGTGAGTGCAGGCTCCGCCCCCTAGGCCAGATGGAGTTGGCAGGAAAGGGAGCGGCCCACCCAGCACTCACTAGAGGAGCAGCAGCAGCAGCAGCAGTGTCCCGGAAGCCTCCCTCAGGCCTCTTCAGCTGTGGCGGTGAGTGCAGGCTCCGCCCCCTAGGCCAGATGGAGTTGGCAGGAAAGGGAGCGGCCCACCCAGCACTCACTAGAGTAGCAGCAGCAGCAGCAGCAGTGTCCCGGAAGCCTCCCTCAGGCCTCTTAAGCCGTGGCGGTGAGTGCAGGCTCCGCCCCCTAGGCCAGATGGAGTTGGCAGGAAAGGGAGCGGCCCACCCAGCACTCACTAGAGCAGCAGCAGCAGCAGTGTCCCGGAGGCCTCCCTCAGGCCTCTTAAGCCGTGGCGGTGAGTGCAGGCTCCACCCCCTAGGCCAGATGTAGTTGGCAGGAAAGGGAGCGGCCCACCCAGCACTCACTAGAGCAGCAGCAGCAGCAGTGTCCCGGAAGCCTCCCTCAGGCCTCTTAAGCTGTGGCGGTGAGTGCAGGCTCCGCCCCCTAGGCCAGATGGAGTTGGCAAGAAAGGGAGCAGCCCACCCAGCACTCACTAGAGCAGCAGCAGCAGTGTCCCGGAGGCCTCCCTCAGGCCTCTTAAGCTGTGGGGGTGAGTGCAGGCTCCGCCCCCTAGGCCAGATGGAGTTGGCAGGAAAGGGAGCGGCCCACCCAGCACTCACTAGAGCAGCAGCAGCAGCAGCAGCAGCAGTGTCCCGGAAGCCTCCCTCAGGCCTCTTAAGCCGTGGCGGTGAGTGCAGGCTCCGCCCCCTAGGCCAGATGGAGTTGGCAGGAAAGGGAGCTGCCCACCAAGCACTCTCTAGAGTAGCAGCAGCAGCAGCAGCAGTGTCCCGGAGGCCTCCCTCAGGCCTCTTAAGCCGTGGCGGTGAGTGCAGACTCCACCCCCTAGGCCAGATGGAGTTGGCAGGAAAGGGAGCGGCCCACCCAGCACTCACTAGAGCAGCAGCAGCAGCAGTGTCCCGGAGGCCTCCCTCAGGCCTCTTAAGCTGTGGCGGGGAGTGCCTGCTCCGCCCCCTAGGCC
The DNA here is from genome assembly GCF_964106915.1 of Podarcis gaigeae. NCBI lineage: Eukaryota > Metazoa > Chordata > Lepidosauria > Squamata > Lacertidae > Podarcis > Podarcis gaigeae. Next base: position 1,013,321 of record NC_139695.1, on the reverse strand, counting down.
AGATGGAGTTGGCAGGATATTGAGCGGCCCACCCAGCACTCACTAGAGCAGCAGCAGCAGTGTCCCGGAAGCCTCCCTCAGGCCTCTTAAGCTGTGGCGGTGAGTGCAGGCTCCGCCCCCTAGGCCAGATGGAGTTGGCAGGAAAGGGAGCTGCCCACCCAGCACTCTCTAGAGTAGCAGCAGCAGCAGCAGCAGTGTCCCGGAGGCCTCCCTCAGGCCTCTTAAGCCGTGGCGGTGAGTGCAGACTCCACCCCCTAGGCCAGATGGAGTTGGCAGGAAAGGGAGCGGCCCACCCAGCACTCACTAGAGGAGCAGCAGCAGTGTCCCGGAGGCCTCCCTCAGGCCTCTTAAGCTGTGGCGGGGAGTGCCGGCTCCGCCCCCTAGGCCAGATGGAGTTGGCAGGATATTGAGCGGCCCACCCAGCACTCACTAGAGCAGCAGCAGCAGTGTCCCGGAGGCCTCCCTCAGGCCTCTTAAGCTGTGGCGGGGAGTGCCGGCTCCGCCCCCTAGGCCAGATGGAGTTGGCAGGAAAGGGAGCAGCCCACCCAGCACTCACTAGAGCAGCAGCAGCAGTGTCCCGGAGGCCTCCCTCAGGCCTCTTAAGCTGTGGCGGGGAGTGCCGGCTCCGCCCCCTAGGCCAGATGGAGTTGGCAGGATATTGAGCGGCCCACCCAGCACTCACTAGAGCAGCAGCAGCAGTGTCCCGGAAGCCTCCCTCAGGCCTCTTAAGCTGTGGCGGTGAGTGCAGGCTCCGCCCCCTTGGCCAGATGGAGTTGGCAGGAAAGGGAGCGGCCCACCCAGCACTCACTAGAGCAGCAGCAGCAGCAGCAGCAGCAGTGTCCCGGAAGCCTCCCTCAGGCCTCTTCAGCTGTGGCGGTGAGTGCAGGCTCCGCCCCCAAGACCAGATGGAGTTGGCAGGAAAGGGAGCGGCCCACCCAGCACTCACTAGAGCAGCAGCAGCAGCAGCAGCAGTGTCCCGGAAGCCTCCCTCAGGCCTCTTAAGCTGTGGCGGTGAGTGCAGGCTCCGCCCCCTAGGCCAGATAGAGTTGACAGGCAAGGGAGCGTCCCAACCAGCACTCACTAGAGCAGCAGCAGCAGCAGTGTCCCGGAAGCCTCCCTCAGGCCTCTTCAGCTGTGGCGGTGAGTGCAGGCTCCGCCCCCTAGGCCAGATAGAGTTGGCAGGAAAGGGAGCGGCCCACCCAGCACTCACTAGAGCAGCAGCAGCAGCAGCAGTGTCCCGGAAGCCTCCCTCAGGCCTCTTCAGCTGTGGCGGTGAGTGCAGGCTCCGCCCCCTAGGCCAGATGGAGTTGGCAGGAAAGGGAGCAGCCCACCCAGCACTCACTAGAGCAGCAGCAGCAGTGTCCCGGAAGCCTCCCTCAGGCCTCTTAAGCTGTGGCGGTGAGGGCAGGCTCCGCCCCCTAGGCCAGATAGAGTTGGCAAGAAAGGGAGCGGCCCACCCAGCACTCACTAGAGCAACAGCAGCAGCAGCAGCAGTGTCCCGGAGGCCTCCCTCAGGCCTCTTAAGCTGTGGCGGTGAGTGCAGGCTCCGTCCCCTAGGCCAGATGGAGTTGGCAGGAAAGGGAGCGGCCCACCCAGCACTCACTAGAGCAGCAGCAGCAGCAGCAGTGTCCCGGAAGCCTCCCTCAGGCCTCTTCAGCTGTGGCGGTGAGTGCAGGCTCCGCCCCCTAGGCCGGATGGAGTTGGCAGGAAAGGGAGCGGCCCACCCAGCACTCACTAGAGCAGCAGCAGCAGCAGCAGCAGTGTCCCGGAGGCCTCCCTCAGGCCTCTTAAGCTGTGGCGGTGAGTGCAGACTCCGTCCCCTAGGCCAGATGGAGTTGGCAGGAAAGGGAGCGGCCCACCCAGCACTCACTAGAGCAACAGCAGCAGCAGCAGCAGTGTCCCGGAGGCCTCCCTCAGGCCTCTTAAGCTGTGGCGGTGAGTGCAGGCTCCGCCCCCTAGGCCAGATGGAGTTGGCAGGCAAGGGAGCGGCCCACCCAGCACTCACTAGAGCAGCAGCAGCAGCAGTGTCCCGGAAGCCTCCCTCAGGCCTCTTAAGCTGTGGCGGTGAGTGCAGGCTCCGCCCCCTAGGCCAGATGGAGTTGGCAGGAAAGGGAGCGGCCCACCCAGCACTCACTAGAGCAGCAGCAGCAGCAGTGTCCCGGAGGCCTCCCTCAGGCCTCTTAAGCTGTGGCGGTGAGTGCAGGCTCCACCCTCTAGGCCAGATGGAGTTGGCAGGAAAGGGAGCGGCCCACCCAGCACTCACTAGAGCAGCAGCAGCAGCAGTGTCCCGGAAGCCTCCCTCAGGCCTCTTAAGCTGTGGCGGTGAGTGCAGGCTCCGCCCCCTAGGCCAGATGGAGTTGGCAGGAAAGGGAGCGGCCCACCCAGCACTCACTAGAGCAGCAGCAGCAGCAGTGTCCCGGAGGCCTCCCTCAGGCCTCTTAAGCTGTGGCGGTGAGTGCAGGCTCCACCCTCTAGGCCAGATGGAGTTGGCAGGAAAGGGAGCGGCCCACCCAGCACTCACTAGAGCAGCAGCAGCAGCAGTGTCCCGGAGGCCTCCCTCAGGCCTCTTAAGCTGTGGCGGTGAGTGCAGGCTCCACCCTCTAGGCCAGATGGAGTTGGCAGGAAAGGGAGCGGCCCACCCAGCACTCACTAGAGCAGCAGCAGCAGCAGTGTCCCGGAAGCCTCCCTCAGGCCTCTTAAGCTGTGGCGGTGAGTGCAGGCTCCGCCCCCTAGGCCAGATGGAGTTGGCAGGAAAGGGAGCGGCCCACCCAGCACTCACTAGAGCAGCAGCAGCAGCAGTGTCCCGGAGGCCTTGATGGAGGCCCTCAAGCTGTGGCGGTGAGTGCAGGCTCCGCCCCCTAGGCCAGATGGAGTTGGCAGGCAAGGGAGCGGCCCACCCAGCACTCACTAGAGCAGCAGCAGCAGCAGTGTCCCGGAGGCCTTGATGGAGGCCCTCAAGCTGTGGCGGTGAGTGCAGGCTCCGCCCCCAAGACCAGATGGAGTTGGCAGGCAAGGGAGCGGCCCACCCAGCACTCACTAGAGCAGCAGCAGCAGCAGTGTCCCGGAAGCCTCCCTCAGGCCTCTTAAGCTGTGGCGGTGAGTGCAGGCTCCGCCCCCTAGGCCAGATGGAGTTGGCAGGAAAGGGAGCGGCCCACCCAGCACTCACTAGAGCAGCAGCAGCAGCAGCAGCAGTGTCCCGGAGGCCTCCCTCAGGCCTCTTAAGCTGTGGCGGTGAGTGCAGGCTCCACCCTCTAGGCCAGATGGAGTTGGCAAGAAAGGGAGCGGCCCACCCAGCACTCACTAGAGCAGCAGCAGCAGCAGCAGCAGTGTCCCGGAGGCCTCCCTCAGGCCTCTTAAGCTGTGGAGGTGAGTGCAGGCTCCGCCCCCTAGGCCGGATGGAGTTGGCAGGCAAAGGAGCGGCCCACCCAGCACTCACTAGAGCAGCAGCAGCAGCAGCCGTGTCCCAGAAGCCTCCCTCAGGCCTCTTAAGCTGTGGCGGTGAGTGCAGGCTCCGCCCCCTAGGCCAGATGGAGTTGGCAGGAAAGGGAGCGGCCCACCCAGCACTCACTAGAGCAGCAGCAGCAGCAGTGTCCCGGAGGCCTTGATGGAGGCCCTCAAGCTGTGTCGGTGAGTGCAGGATCCGCCCCCAAGACCAGATGGAGTTGGCAGGAAAGGGAGCGGCCCACCCAGCACTCACTAGAGCAGCAGCAGCAGTAGCCGTGTCCCGGAAGCCTCCCTCAGGCCTCTTAAGCTGTGGCGGTGAGTGCAGGCTCCGCCCCCTAGGCCAGATGGAGTTGGCAGGAAAGGGAGCGGCCCACCCAGCACTCACTAGAGCAGCAGCAGCAGCAGCAGTGTCCCAGAAGCCTCCCTCAGGCCTCTTAAGCTGTGGCGGTGAGTGCAGGATCCGCCCCCAAGACCAGATGGAGTTGGCAGGAAAGGGAACGGCCCACCCAGCACTCACTAGAGCAGCAGCAGCAGTGTCCCGGAAGCCTCCCTCAGGCCTCTTAAGCTGTGGCGGTGAGTGCAGGCTCCGCCCCTAGGCCAGATGGAGTTGGCAGGAAAGGGAGCGGCCCACCCAGCACTCACTAGAGCAGCAGCAGCAGCAGCAGCCGTGTCCCGGAAGCCTCCCTCAGGCCTCTTAAGCTGTGGCGGTGAGTGCAGGCTCCGCCCCCTAGGCCAGATGGAGTTGGCACGAAAGGGAGCGGCCCACCCAGCACTCACTAGAGCAGCAGCAGCAGCAGCAGCAGTGTCCCGGAAGCCTCCCTCAGGCCTCTTAAGCTGTGGCGGTGAGTGCAGGCTCCGCCCCTAGGCCGGATGGAGTTGGCAGGAAAGGGAGCGGCCCACCCAGCACTCACTAGAGCAGCAGCAGTAGCAGCAGCAGTGTCCCGGAAGCCTCCCTCAGGCCTCTTAAGCTGTGGCGGTGAGTGCAGGCTCCGCCCCTAGGCCGGATGGAGTTGGCAGGAAAGGGAGCGGCCCACCCAGCACTCACTTGAGCAGCAGCAGCAGCAGCAGTGTCCCGGAAGCCCCCCTCAGGCCTCTTAAGCTGTGGCGGTGAGTGCAGGCTCCGCCCCCTAGGCCAGCTGAAGTTGGCAGGATATTGAGCGGCCCACCCAGCACTCACTAGAGCAGCAGCAGCAGTGTCCCGGAAGCCTCCCTCAGGCCTCTTAAGCTGTGGCGGTGAGTGCAGGCTCCGCCCCCTAGGCCAGATGGAGTTGGCAGGAAAGGGAGCTGCCCACCCAGCACTCTCTAGAGTAGCAGCAGCAGCAGCAGCAGTGTCCCGGAGGCCTCCCTCAGGCCTCTTAAGCCGTGGCGGTGACTGCAGACTCCACCCCCTAGGCCAGATGGAGTTGGCAGGAAAGGGAGCGGCCCACCCAGCACTCACTAGAGGAGCAGCAGCAGTGTCCCGGAGGCCTCCCTCAGGCCTCTTAAGCTGTGGCGGGGAGTGCCGGCTCCGCCCCCTAGGCCAGATGGAGTTGGCAGGATATTGAGCGGCCCACCCAGCACTCACTAGAGCAGCAGCAGCAGTGTCCCGGAGGCCTCCCTCAGGCCTCTTAAGCTGTGGCGGGGAGTGCCGGCTCCGCCCCCTAGGCCAGATGGAGTTGGCAGGAAAGGGAGCAGCCCACCCAGCACTCACTAGAGCAGCAGCAGCAGCAGCAGCAGTTTCCCGGAAGCCTCCCTCAGGCCTCTTAAGCTGTGGCGGGGAGTGCCGGCTCCGCCCCCTAGGCCAGATGGAGTTGGCAGGATATTGAGCGGCCCACCCAGCACTCACTAGAGCAGCAGCAGCAGTGTCCCGGAAGCCTCCCTCAGGCCTCTTAAGCTGTGGCGGTGAGTGAAGGCTCCGCCCCCTTGGCCAGATGGAGTTGGCAGGAAAGGGAGCTGCCCACCCAGCACTCACTAGAGCAGCAGCAGCAGCAGCAGCAGCAGTGTCCCGGAAGCCTCCCTCAGGCCTCTTCAGCTGTGGCGGTGAGTGCAGGCTCCGCCCCCAAGACCAGATGGAGTTGGCAGGAAAGGGAGCGGCCCACCCAGCACTCACTAGAGCAGCAGCAGCAGCAGCAGTGTCCCGGAAGCCTCCCTCAGGCCTCTTAAGCTGTGGCGGTGAGTGCAGGCTCCGCCCCCTAGGCCAGATAGAGTTGACAGGCAAGGGAGCGTCCCAACCAGCACTCACTAGAGCAGCAGCAGCAGCAGTGTCCCGGAAGCCTCCCTCAGGCCTCTTCAGCTGTGGCGGTGAGTGCAGGCTCCGCCCCCTAGGCCAGATAGAGTTGGCAGGAAAGGGAGCGGCCCACCCAGCACTCACTAGAGCAGCAGCAGCAGCAGCAGCAGTGTCCCGGAAGCCTCCCTCAGGCCTCTTAAGCTGTGGCGGTGAGGGCAGGCTCCGCCCCCTAGGCCAGATAGAGTTGGCAAGAAAGGGAGCGGCCCACCCAGCACTCACTAGAGCAGCAGCAGCAGCAGCAGCAGTGTCCCGGAGGCCTCCCTCAGGCCTCTTAAGCTGTGGCGGTGAGTGCAGGCTCCGTCCCCTAGGCCAGATGGAGTTGGCAGGAAAGGGAGCGGCCCACCCAGCACTCACTAGAGCAACAGCAGCAGCAGCAGCAGTGTCCCGGAGGCCTCCCTCAGGCCTCTTAAGCTGTGGCGGTGAGTGCAGGCTCCGCCCCCTAGGCCAGATGGAGTTGGCAGGCAAGGGAGCGGCCCACCCAGCACTCACTAGAGCAGCAGCAGCAGCAGTGTCCCGGAGTCCTTGATGGAGGCCCTCAAGCTGTGGCGGTGAGTGCAGGCTCCGCCCCCTAGGCCAGATGGAGTTGGCAGGCAAGGGAGCGGCCCACCCAGCACTCACTAGAGCAGCAGCAGCAGCAGTGTCCCGGAAGCCTCCCTCAGGCCTCTTAAGCTGTGGCGGTGAGTGCAGGCTCCGCCCCCTAGGCCAGATGGAGTTGGCAGGAAAGGGAGCGGCCCACCCAGCACTCACTAGAGCAGCAGCAGCAGCAGTGTCCCGGAAGCCTCCCTCAGGCCTCTTAAGCTGTGGCGGTGAGTGCAGGCTCCGCCCCCAAGACCAGATGGAGTTGGCAGGCAAGGGAGCGGCCCACCCAGCACTCACTAGAGCAGCAGCAGCAGCAGTGTCCCGGAAGCCTCCCTCAGGCCTCTTAAGCTGTGGCGGTGAGTGCAGGCTCCGCCCCCTAGGCCAGATGGAGTTGGCAGGAAAGGGAGCGGCCCACTCAGCACTCACTAGATCAGCAGCAGCAGCAGCAGCAGTGTCCCGGAAGCCTCCCTCAGGCCTCTTCAGCTGTGGCGGTGAGTGCAGGCTCCGCCCCCTAGGCCGGATGGAGTTGGCAGGAAAGGGAGCGGCCCACCCAGCACTCACTAGACCAGCAGCAGCAGCAGCAGTGTCCCGGAGGCCTCCCTCAGGCCTCTTAAGCTGTGGCGGTGAGTGCAGGCTCCACCCTCTAGGCCAGATGGAGTTGGCAGGAAAGGGAGCGGCCCACCCAGCACTCACTAGAGCAGCAGCAGCAGCAGCAGTGTCCCGGAGGCCTCCCTCAGGCCTCTTAAGCTGTGGCGGTGAGTGCAGGCTCCGCCCCCTAGGCCGGATGGAGTTGGCAGGAAAGGGAGCGGCCCACCCAGCACTCACTAGCGCAGCAGCAGCAGTGTCCCAGAAGCCTCCCTCAGGCCTCTTAAGCTGCGGCGGTGAGTGCAGGCTCCGCCCCCTAGGCCAGATAGAGTTGGCAGGAAAGGGAGCGTCCCACCCAGCACTCACTAGAGCAGCAGCAGCAGCAGCCGTGTCCCAGAAGCCTCCCTCAGGCCTCTTAAGCTGTGTCGGTGAGTGCAGGATCCGCCCCCAAGACCAGATGGAGTTGGCAGGAAAGGGAGCGGCCCACCCAGCACTCACTAGAGCAGCAGCAGCAGTAGCCGTGTCCCGGAAGCCTCCCTCAGGCCTCTTAAGCTGTGGCGGTGAGTGCAGGCTCCGCCCCCTAGGCCAGATGGAGTTGGCAGGAAAGGGAGCGGCCCACCCAGCACTCACTAGAGCAGCAGCAGCAGCAGCAGCAGCAGCCGTGTCCCGGAAGCCTCCCTCAGGCCTCTTAAGCTGTGGCGGTGAGTGCAGGCTCCGCCCCCTAGGCCAGATGGAGTTGGCAAGAAAGGGAGCGGCCCACCCAGCACTCACTAGAGCAGCAGCAGCAGCAGTGTCCCGGAGGCCTTGATGGAGGCCCTCAAGCTGTGGCGGTGAGTGCAGGATCCGCCCCCAAGACCAGATGGAGTTGGCAGGAAAGGGAGCGGCCCACCCAGCACTCACTAGAGCAGCAGCAGCAGTGTCCCGGAAGCCTCCCTCAGGCCTCTTAAGCTGTGGCGGTGAGTGCAGGCTCCACCCCCTAGGCCAGATGGAGTTGGCAGGAAAGGGAGCGGCCCACCCAGCACTCACTTGAGCAGCAGCAGCAGCAGCAGCCGTGTCCCGGAAGCCTCCCTCAGGCCTCTTAAGCTGTGGCGGTGAGTGCAGGCTCCGCCCCCTAGGCCAGATGGAGTTGGCACGAAAGGGAGCGGCCCACCCAGCACTCACTAGAGCAGCAGCAGTAGCAGCAGCAGTGTCCCGGAAGCCTCCCTCAGGCCTCTTAAGCTGTGGCGGTGAGTGCAGGCTCCGCCCCCTAGGCCAGATGGAGTTGGCACGAAAGGGAGCGGCCCACCCAGCACTCACTAGAGCAGCAACAGTAGCAGCAGCAGTGTCCCGGAAGCCTCCCTCAGGCCTCTTAAGCTGTGGCGGTGAGTGCAGGCTCCGCCCCTAGGCCGGATGGAGTTGGCAGGAAAGGGAGCTGCCCACCCAGCACTCACTAGAGCAGCAGCAGCAGTGTCCCGGAAGCCTCCCTCAGGCCTCTTAAGCTGTGGCGGTGAGTGCAGGCTCCGCCCCTAGGCCGGATGGAGTTGGCAGGAAAGGGAGCGGCCCACCCAGCACTCACTTGAGCAGCAGCAGCAGCAGCAGTGTCCCGGAAGCCCCCCTCAGGCCTCTTAAGCTGTGGCGGTGAGTGCAGGCTCCGCCCCCTAGGCCAGATGGAGTTGGCAGGAAAGGGAGCGGCCCACCCAGCACTCACTAGAGCAGCAGCAGCAGTGTCCCGGAGGCCTCCCTCAGGCCTCTTAAGCTGTGGCGGTGAGTGCAGACTTTGCTCCCGAGGCCAGATGGAGTTGGCACGAAAGGGAGCGGCCCACCCAGCACTCACACAAGCAGCAGCAGCAGCAGCAGTGTCCCGGAGGCCTCCCTCAGGCCTCTTAAGCTGTGGCGGTGAGTGCAGGCTCCCCCCCCAAGACCAGATGGAGTTGGCAGGAAAGGGAGCTGCCCACCCAGCACTCACTAGAGCAGCAGCAGCAGCAGCAGCAGTGTCCCGGAAGCCTCCCTCAGGCCTCTTAAGCTGTGGCGGTGAGGGCAGGCTCCGCCCCCTAGGCCGGATGGAGTTGGCAGGAAAGGGAGCTGCCCACCCAGCACTCACTAGAGCAGCAGCAGCAGTGTCCCGGAAGCCTCCCTCAGGCCTCTTAAGCTGCGGCGGTGAGTGCAGCCTCCGCCCCCTAGGCCAGATGGAGTTGGCAAGAAAGGGAGCGGCCCACCCAGCACTCACTTGAGCAGCAGCAGCAGCAGCAGTGTCTCGGAGGCCTTGATGGAGGCCCTCAAGCTGTGTCGGTGAGTGCAGGATCCGCCCCCAAGACCAGATGGAGTTGGCAGGAAAGGGAGCGGCCCACCCAGCACTCACTAGAGCAGCAGCAGCAGTAGCCGTGTCCCGGAAGCCTCCCTCAGGCCTCTTAAGCTGTGGCGGTGAGTGCAGGCTCCGCCCCCTAGGCCAGATGGAGTTGGCAGGAAAGGGAGCGGCCCACCCAGCACTCACTGGAGCAGCAGCAGCAGTGTCCCAGAAGCCTCCCTCAGGCCTCTTAAGCCGTGGCGGTGAGTGCAGGCTCCGCCCCCTAGGCCAGATGGAGTTGGCAAGAAAGGGAGCGGCCCACCCAGCACTCACTAGAGCAGCAGCAGCAGCAGTGTCCCGGAGGCCTTGATGGAGGCCCTCAAGCTGTGGCGGTGAGTGCAGGATCCGCCCCCAAGACCAGATGGAGTTGGCAGGAAAGGGAGCGGCCCACCCAGCACTCACTAGAGCAGCAGCAGCAGTGTCCCGGAAGCCTCCCTCAGGCCTCTTAAGCTGTGGCGGTGAGTGCAGGCTCCGCCCCTAGGCCAGATGGAGTTGGCAGGAAAGGGAGCGGCCCACCCAGCACTCACTAGAGCAGCAGCAGCAGCAGCAGCCGTGTCCCGGAAGCCTCCCTCAGGCCTCTTAAGCTGTGGCGGTGAGTGCAGGCTCCGCCCCCTAGGCCAGATGGAGTTGGCACGAAAGGGAGCGGCCCACCCAGCACTCACTAGAGCAGCAGCAGCAGTGTCCCGGAAGCCTCCCTCAGGCCTCTTAAGCTGTGGCGGTGAGTGCAGGCTCCGCCCCCTAGGCCAGATGGAGTTGGCACGAAAGGGAGCGGCCCACCCAGCACTCACTAGAGCAGCAGCAGTAGCAGCAGCAGTGTCCCGGAAGCCTCCCTCAGGCCTCTTAAGCTGTGGCGGTGAGTGCAGGCTCCGCCCCAGGCCGGATGGAGTTGGCAGGAAAGGGAGCGGCCCACCCAGCACTCACTAGAGCAGCAGCAGCAGTGTCCCGGAAGCCTCCCTCAGGCCTCTTAAGCTGTGGCGGTGAGTGCAGGCTCCGCCCCCTAGGCCAGATGGAGTTGGCACGAAAGGGAGCGGCCCACCCAGCACTCACTAGAGCAGCAGCAGTAGCAGCAGCAGTGTCCCGGAAGCCTCCCTCAGGCCTCTTAAGCTGTGGCGGTGAGTGCAGGCTCCGCCCCCTAGGCCAGATGGAGTTGGCAGGAAAGGGAGCTGCCCACCCAGCACTCACTAGAGCAGCAGCAGCAGTGTCCCGGAAGCCTCCCTCAGGCCTCTTAAGCTGTGGCGGTGAGTGCAGGCTCCGCCCCTAGGCCGGATGGAGTTGGCAGGAAAGGGAGCGGCCCACCCAGCACTCACTTGAGCAGCAGCAGCAGCAGCAGTGTCCCGGAAGCCCCCCTCAGGCCTCTTAAGCTGTGGCGGTGAGTGCAGGCTCCGCCCCCTAGGCCAGATGGAGTTGGCAGGAAAGGGAGCGGCCCACCCAGCACTCACTAGAGCAGCAGCAGCAGTGTCCCGGAGGCCTCCCTCAGGCCTCTTAAGCTGTGGCGGTGAATGCAGACTTTGCTCCCGAGGCCAGATGGAGTTGGCACGAAAGGGAGCGGCCCACCCAGCACTCACTAGAGCAGCAGCAGCAGTGTCCCGGAAGCCTCCCTCAGGCCTCTTAAGCTGTGGCGGTGAGTGCAGGCTCCGCCCCCAAGACCAGATGGAGTTGGCAGGAAAGGGAGCTGCCCACCCAGCACTCACACAAGCAGCAGCAGCAGCAGCAGTGTCCCGGAGGCCTCCCTCAGGCCTCTTAAGCTGTGGCGGTGAGTGCAGGCTCCGCCCCCAAGACCAGATGGAGTTGGCACGAAAGGGAGCGGCCCACCCAGCACTCACACAAGCAGCAGCAGCAGCAGCAGTGTCCCGGAGGCCTCCCTCAGGCCTCTTAAGCTGTGGCGGTGAGTGCAGGCTCCCCCCCCAAGACCAGATGGAGTTGGCAGGAAAGGGAGCTGCCCACCCAGCAGTCACTAGAGCAGCAGCAGCAGCAGCAGCAGTGTCCCGGAAGCCTCCCTCAGGCCTCTTAAGCTGTGGCGGTGAGGGCAGGCTCCGCCCCCTAGGCCGGATGGAGTTGGCAGGAAAGGGAGCTGCCCACCCAGCACTCACTAGAGCAGCAGCAGCAGTGTCCCGGAAGCCTCCCTCAGGCCTCTTAAGCTGTGGCGATGAGTGCAGGCTCCGCCCCCTAGGCCAGATGGAGTTGGCAGGAAAGGGAGCGGCCCACCCAGCACTCACTTGAGCAGAAGCAGCAGCAGCAGCAGCAGCAGTGTCCCGGAAGCCTCCCTCAGGCCTCTTCAGCTGTGGCGGTGAGTGCAGGCTCCGCCCCCTAGGCCAGATAGAGTTGGCAGGAAAGGGAGCTGCCCACCCAGCACTCACTAGAGCAGCAGCAGCCGTGTCCCAGAAGCCTCCCTCAGGCCTCTTAAGCTGTGGCGGTGAGTGCAGGCTCCGCCCCCTAGGCCAGATGGAGTTGGCAGGAAAGGGAGCGTCCCACCCAGCACTCACTAGAGCAGCAGCAGTAGCAGCAGCAGTGTCCCGGAAGCCTCCCTCAGGCCTCTTAAGCTGTGGCGGTGAGTGCAGGCTCCGCCCCAGGCCGGATGGAGTTGGCAGGAAAGGGAGCGGCCCACCCAGCACTCACTAGAGCAGCAGCAGCAGTGTCCCGGAAGCCTCCCTCAGGCCTCTTAAGCTGTGGCGGTGAGTGCAGGCTCCGCCCCCTAGGCCAGATGGAGTTGGCACGAAAGGGAGCGGCCCACCCAGCACTCACTAGAGCAGCAGCAGTAGCAGCAGCAGTGTCCCGGAAGCCCCCCTCAGGCCTCTTAAGCTGTGGCGGTGAGTGCAGGCTCCGCCCCCTAGGCCAGATGGAGTTGGCAGGAAAGGGAGCGGCCCACCCAGCACTCACTAGAGCAGCAGCAGCAGTGTCCCGGAGGCCTCCCTCAGGCCTCTTAAGCTGTGGCGGTGAATGCAGACTTTGCTCCCGAGGCCAGATGGAGTTGGCACGAAAGGGAGCGGCCCACCCAGCACTCACTAGAGCAGCAGCAGCAGTGTCCCGGAAGCCTCCCTCAGGCCTCTTAAGCTGTGGCGGTGAGTGCAGGCTCCGCCCCCAAGACCAGATGGAGTTGGCAGGAAAGGGAGCTGCCCACCCAGCACTCACACAAGCAGCAGCAGCAGCAGCAGTGTCCCGGAGGCCTCCCTCAGGCCTCTTAAGCTGTGGCGGTGAGTGCAGGCTCCGCCCCCAAGACCAGATGGAGTTGGCAGGAAAGGGAGCTGCCCACCCAGCACTCACACAAGCAGCAGCAGCAGCAGCAGTGTCCCGGAGGCCTCCCTCAGGCCTCTTAAGCTGTGGCGGTGAGTGCAGGCTCCGCCCCCAAGACCAGATGGAGTTGGCACGAAAGGGAGCGGCCCACCCAGCACTCACACAAGCAGCAGCAGCAGCAGCAGTGTCCCGGAGGCCTCCCTCAGGCCTCTTAAGCTGTGGCGGTGAGTGCAGGCTCCCCCCCCAAGACCAGATGGAGTTGGCAGGAAAGGGAGCTGCCCACCCAGCAGTCACTAGAGCAGCAGCAGCAGCAGCAGCAGTGTCCCGGAAGCCTCCCTCAGGCCTCTTAAGCTGTGGCGGTGAGGGCAGGCTCCGCACCCTAGGCCGGATGGAGTTGGCAGGAAAGGGAGCTGCCCACCCAGCACTCACTAGAGCAGCAGCAGCAGTGTCCCGGAAGCCTCCCTCAGGCCTCTTAAGCTGTGGCGGTGAGTGCAGGCTCCGCCCTCTAGGCCAGATGGAGTTCGCAGGAAAGGGAGCGGCCCACCCAGCACTCACTAGAGCAGCAGCAGCAGTGTCCCGGAGCCCTCCCTCAGGCCTCTTAAGCTGTGGCGGTGAGTGCAGGCTCCGCCCCCTAGGCCAGATGGAGTTGGCAGGAAAGGGAGCGTCCCACCCAGCACTCACTAGAGCAGCAGCAGCAGTGTCCCGGAAGCCCCCCTCAGGCCTCTTAAGCTGTGGCGGTGAGTGCAGGCTCCGCCCCCTAGGCCAGATGGAGTTGGCACGAAAGGGAGCGGCCCACACAGCACTCACTAGAGCAGCAGCAGCAACAGTGTCCCGGAGGCCTTGATGGAGGCCATCAAGCTGTGGCGGTGAGTGCAGGATCCGCCCCCTTGGCCAGATGGAGTTGGCAAGAAAGGGAGCGGCCCACCCAGCACTCACTAGAGCAGCAGCAGCAGCAGTGTCCCGGAAGCCTCCCTCAGGCCTCTTAAGCTGTGGCGGTGAGTGCAGGCTCCGCCCCCTTGGCCAGATGGAGTTGGCAGGAAAGGGAGCTGCCCACCCAGCACTCACTAGAGCAGCAGCAGCAGCAGTGTCCCGGAAGCCTCGCTCAGGCCTCTTAAGCTGTGGCGGTGAGTGCAGGCTCCGCCCCCTTGGCCAGATGGAGTTGGCAGGAAAGGGAGCGGCCCACCCAGCACTCACTAGAGCAGCAGCAGCAGCAGCAGCAGCAGTGTCCCGGAAGCCTCCCTCAGGCCTCTTCAGCTGTGGCGGTGAGTGCAGGCTCCGCCCCCTTGGCCAGATGGAGTTGGCAGGAAAGGGAGCGGCCCACCCAGCACTCACTAGAGCAGCAGCAGCAGCAGTGTCCCGGAGGCCTCCCTCAGGCCTCTTAAGTCGTGGCGGTGAGTACAGACTCCACCCCCTAGGCCAGATGGAGTTGGCAGGAAAGGGAGCGGCCCACCCAGCACTCACTAGAGCAGCAGCAGCAGTGTCCCGGAGGCCTCCCTCAGGCCTCTTAAGCTGTGGCGGGGAGTGCCGGCTCCGCCCCCTAGGCCAGATGGAGTTGGCAGGATATTGAGCGGCCCACCCAGCACTCACTAGAGCAGCAGCAGCAGTGTCCCGGAAGCCTCCCTCAGGCCTCTTAAGCTGTGGCGGTGAGTGCAGGCTCCGCCCCCTAGGCCAGATGGAGTTGGCAGGAAAGGGAGCTGCCCACCCAGCATTCTCTAGTGTAGCAGCAGCAGCAGCAGTGTCCCGGAGGCCTCCCTCAGGCCTCTTAAGCCGTGGCGGTGAGTGCAGACTCCACCCCCTAGGCCAGATGGAGTTGGCAGGAAAGGGAGCGGCCCACCCAGCACTCACTAGAGCAGCAGCAGCAGTGTCCCGGAGGCCTCCCTCAGGCCTCTTAAGCTGTGGCGGGGAGTGCCGGCTCCGCCCCCTAGGCCAGATGGAGTTGGCAGGATATTGAGCGGCCCACCCAGCACTCACTAGAGCAGCAGCAGCAGTGTCCCGGAAGCCTCCCTCAGGCCTCTTAAGCTGTGGCGGTGAGTGCAGGCTCCGCCCCCTTGGCCAGATGGAGTTGGCAGGAAAGGGAGCGGCCCACCCAGCACTCACTAGAGCAGCAGCAGCAGCAGCAGCAGTGTCCCGGAAGCCTCCCTCAGGCCTCTTCAGCTGTGGTGGTGAGTGCAGGCTCCGCCCCCTTGGCCAGATGGAGTTGGCAGGAAAGGGAGCGGCCCACCCAGCACTCACTAGAGCAGCAGCAGCAGCAGTGTCCCGGAGGCCTCCCTCAGGCCTCTTAAGTCGTGGCGGTGAGTGCAGACTCCACCCCCTAGGCCAGATGGAGTTGGCAGGAAAGGGAGCGGCCCACCCAGCACTCACTAGAGCAGCAGCAGCAGTGTCCCGGAGGCCTCCCTCAGGCCTCTTAAGCTGTGGCGGGGAGTGCCGGCTCCGCCCCCTAGGCCAGATGGAGTTGGCAGGATATTGAGCGGCCCACCCAGCACTCACTAGAGCAGCAGCAGCAGTGTCCCGGAAGCCTCCCTCAGGCCTCTTAAGCTGTGGCGGTGAGTGCAGGCTCCGCCCCCTAGGCCAGATGGAGTTGGCAGGAAAGGGAGCTGCCCACCCAGCACTCTCTAGAGTAGCAGCAGCAGCAGCAGCAGTGTCCCGGAGGCCTCCCTCAGGCCTCTTAAGCCGTGGCGGTGAGTGCAGACTCCACCCCCTAGGCCAGATGGAGTTGGCAGGAAAGGGAGCGGCCCACCCAGCACTCACTAGAGCAGCAGCAGCAGTGTCCCGGAGGCCTCCCTCAGGCCTCTTAAGCTGTGGCGGGGAGTGCCGGCTCCGCCCCCTAGGCCAGATTGAGTTGGCAGGATATTGAGCGGCCCACCCAGCACTCACTAGAGCAGCAGCAGCAGTGTCCCGGAAGCCTCCCTCAGGCCTCTTAAGCTGTGGCGGTGAGTGCAGGCTCCGCCCCCTTGGCCAGATGGAGTTGGCAGGAAAGGGAGCGACCCACCCAGCACTCACTAGAGCAGCAGCAGCAGCAGCAGCAGCAGCAGCAGCAGTGTCCCGGAAGCCTCCCTCAGGCCTCTTAAGCCGTGGCGGTGAGTGCAGGCTCCGCCCCCTAGGCCAGATGGAGTTGGCAGGAAAGGGAGCGGCCCACCCAGCACTCACTAGAGCAGCAGCAGCCGTGTCCCAGAAGCCTCCCTCAGGCCTCTTAAGCTGTGGCGGTGAGTGCAGGCTCCGCCCCCTAGGCCAGATGGAGTTGGCAAGAAAGGGAGCGGCCCACCCAGCACTCACTAGAGCAGCAGCAGCAGCAGTGTCCCGGAGGCCTTGATGGAGGCCCTCAAGCTGTGGCGGTGAGTGCAGGATCCGCCCCCAAGACCAGATGGAGTTGGCAGGCAAGGGAGCGGCCCACCCAGCACTCACTAGAGCAGCAGCAGCAGCAGTGTCCCGGAAGCCTCCCTCAGGCCTCTTAAGCTGTGGCGGTGAGTGCAGGCTCCGCCCCCTAGGCCAGATGGAGTTGGCAGGAAAGGGAGCGGCCCACCCAGCACTCACTAGAGCAGCAGCAGCAGCAGCAGTGTCCCAGAAGCCTCCCTCAGGCCTCTTAAGCCGTGGCGGTGAGTGCAGGCTCCGCCCCCTAGGCCAGATGGAGTTGGCAGGAAAGGGAGCGGCCCACCCAGCACTCACTAGAGCAGCAGCAGCCGTGTCCCAGAAGCCTCCCTCAGGCCTCTTAAGCTGTGGCGGTGAGTGCAGGCTCCGCCCCCTAGGCCAGATGGAGTTGGCAGGAAAGGGAGCGGCCCACCCAGCACTCACTAGAGCAGCAGCAGCAGCAGCAGCAGCAGTGTCCCGGAAGCCTCCCTCAGGCCTCTTAAGCCGTGGCGGTGAGTGCAGGCTCCGCCCCCTAGGCCAGATGGAGTTGGCAGGAAAGGGAGCGGCCCACCCAGCACTCACTAGAGCAGCAGCAGCAGCAGCAGCAGTGTCCCGGAAGCCTCCCTCAGGCCTCTTAAGCTGTGGCGGTGAGTGCAGGCTCCACCCCCTAGGCCAGATGGAGTTGGCAGGAAAGGGAGCGGCCCACCCAGCACTCACTAGAGCAGCAGCAGCAGCAGCAGCAGTGTCCCGGAAGCCTCCCTCAGGCCTCTTAAGCCGTGGCGGTGAGTGCAGGCTCCGCCCCCTAGGCCAGATGGAGTTGGCAGGAAAGGGAGCGGCCCACCCAGCACTCACTAGAGCAGCAGCAGCCGTGTCCCAGAAGCCTCCCTCAGGCCTCTTCAGCTGTGGCGGTGAGTGCAGGCTCCGCCCCCAAGACCAGATGGAGTTGGCAGGAAAGGGAGCGGCCCACCCAGCACTCACTAGAGCAGCAGCAGCAGCAGCAGCAGCAGTGTCCCGGAAGCCTCCCTCAGGCCTCTTAAGCCGTGGCGGTGAGTGCAGGCTCCGCCCCCTAGGCCAGATGGAGTTGGCAGGAAAGGGAGCGGCCCACCCAGCACTCACTAGAGCAGCAGCAGCAGCAGCAGCAGCAGTGTCCCGGAGGCCTCCCTCAGGCCTCTTAAGCTGTGGCGGTGAGTGCAGGCTCCGCCCCCTAGGCCAGATGGAGTTGGCAGGAAAGGGAGCGGCCCACCCAGCACTCACTAGAGCAGCAGCAGCAGCAGCAGCAGCAGTGTCCCGGAGGCCTCCCTCAGGCCTCTTAAGCTGTGGCGGTGAGTGCAGACTCCACCCCCTAGGCCAGATGGAGTTGGCAGGAAAGGGAGCGGCCCACCCAGCACTCACTAGAGCAGCAGCAGCAGTGTCCCGGAGGCCTCCCTCAGGCCTCTTAAGCTGTGGCGGGGAGTGCCGGCTCCGCCCCCTAGGCCAGATGGAGTTGGCAGGATATTGAGCGGCCCACCCAGCACTCACTAGAGCAGCAGCAGCAGTGTCCCGGAAGCCTCCCTCAGGCCTCTTAAGCTGTGGCGGTGAGTGCAGGCTCCGCCCCCTAGGCCAGATGGAGTTGGCAGGAAAGGGAGCTGCCCACCCAGCACTCTCTAGAGTAGCAGCAGCAGCAGCAGTGTCCCGGAGGCCTCCCTCAGGCCTCTTAAGCCGTGGCGGTGAGTGCAGACTCCACCCCCTAGGCCAGATGGAGTTGGCAGGAAAGGGAGCGGCCCACCCAGCACTCACTAGAGCAGCAGCAGCAGTGTCCCGGAGGCCTCCCTCAGGCCTCTTAAGCTGTGGCGGGGAGTGCCGGCTCCGCCCCCTAGGCCAGATGGAGTTGGCAGGATATTGAGCGGCCCACCCAGCACTCACTAGAGCAGCAGCAGCAGTGTCCCGGAAGCCTCCCTCAGGCCTCTTAAGCTGTGGCGGTGAGTGCAGGCTCCGCCCCCTAGGCCAGATGGAGTTGGCAGGAAAGGGAGCTGCCCACCCAGCACTCTCTAGAGTAGCAGCAGCAGCAGCAGCAGTGTCCCGGAGGCCTCCCTCAGGCCTCTTAAGCCGTGGCGGTGAGTGCAGACTCCACCCCCTAGGCCAGATGGAGTTGGCAGGAAAGGGAGCGGCCCACCCAGCACTCACTAGAGCAGCAGCAGCAGTGTCCCGGAGGCCTCCCTCAGGCCTCTTAAGCTGTGGCGGGGAGTGCCGGCTCCGCCCCCTAGGCCAGATGGAGTTGGCAGGATATTGAGCGGCCCACCCAGCACTCACTAGAGCAGCAGCAGCCGTGTCCCAGAAGCCTCCCTCAGGCCTCTTAAGCTGTGGCGGTGAGTGCAGGCTCCGCCCCCTAGGCCAGATGGAGTTGGCAAGAAAGGGAGCGGCCCACCCAGCACTCACTAGAGCAGCAGCAGCAGCAGTGTCCCGGAGGCCTTGATGGAGGCCCTCAAGCTGTGGCGGTGAGTGCAGGATCCGCCCCCAAGACCAGATGGAGTTGGCAGGCAAGGGAGCGGCCCACCCAGCACTCACTAGAGCAGCAGCAGCAGCAGTGTCCCGGAAGCCTCCCTCAGGCCTCTTAAGCTGTGGCGGTGAGTGCAGGCTCCGCCCCCTAGGCCAGATGGAGTTGGCAGGAAAGGGAGCGGCCCACCCAGCACTCACTAGAGCAGCAGCAGCAGCAGTGTCCCGGAGGCCTTGATGGAGGCCCTCAAGCTGTGGCGGTGAGTGCAGGATCCGCCCCCAAGACCAGATGGAGTTGGCAGGCAAGGGAGCGGCCCACCCAGCACTCACTAGAGCAGCAGCAGCAGCAGTGTCCCGGAAGCCTCCCTCAGGCCTCTTAAGCCGTGGCGGTGAGTGCAGGCTCCGCCCCCTAGGCCAGATGGAGTTGGCAAGAAAGGGAGCGGCCCACCCAGCACTCACTAGAGCAGCAGCAGCAGTGTCCCGGAGGCCTCCCTCAGGCCTCTTAAGCTGTGGCGGTGAGTGCAGGCTCCGCCCCCTTGGCCAGATGGAGTTGGCAGGAAAGGGAGCGGCCCACCCAGCACTCACTAGAGCAGCAGCAGCAGCAGCAGCAGCAGTGTCCCGGAAGCCTCCCTCAGGCCTCTTAAGCCGTGGCGGTGAGTGCAGGCTCCGCCCCCTAGGCCAGATGGAGTTGGCAGGAAAGGGAGCGGCCCACCCAGCACTCACTAGAGCAGCAGCAGCCGTGTCCCAGAAGCCTCCCTCAGGCCTCTTCAGCTGTGGCGGTGAGTGCAGGCTCCGCCCCCAAGGCCAGATGGAGTTGGCAAGAAAGGGAGCGGCCCACCCAGCACTCACTAGAGCAGCAGCAGCAGCAGTGTCCCGGAGGCCTTGATGGAGGCCCTCAAGCTGTGGCGGTGAGTGCAGGATCCGCCCCCAAGACCAGATGGAGTTGGCAGGCAAGGGAGCGGCCCACCCAGCACTCACTAGAGCAGCAGCAGCAGCAGTGTCCCGGAAGCCTCCCTCAGGCCTCTTAAGCTGTGGCGGTGAGGGCAGGCTCCGCCCCCTAGGCCAGATGGAGTTGGCAGGAAAGGGAGCGGCCCACCCAGCACTCACTAGAGCAGCAGCAGCAGCAGCAGTGTCCCAGAAGCCTCCCTCAGGCCTCTTAAGCCGTGGCGGTGAGTGCAGGCTCCGCCCCCTAGGCCAGATGGAGTTGGCAAGAAAGGGAGCGGCCCACCCAGCACTCACTAGAGCAGCAGCAGCAGTGTCCCGGAGGCCTTGATGGAGGCCCTCAAGCTGTGGCGGTGAGTGCAGGATCCGCCCCCAAGACCAGATGGAGTTGGCAGGCAAGGGAGCGGCCCACCCAGCACTCACTAGAGCAGCAGCAGCAGTGTCCCGGAAGCCTCCCTCAGGCCTCTTAAGCTCTGGCGGTGAGTGCAGGCTCCGCCCCCTAGGCCAGATGGAGTTCGCAGGAAAGGGAGCGGCCCACCCAGCACTCACTAGAGCAGCAGCAGCAGTGTCCCGGAAGCCTCCCTCAGGCCTCTTAAGCTCTGGCGGTGAGTGCAGGCTCCGCCCCCTTGGCCAGATGGAGTTGGCAGGAAAGGGAAAGGCCCACCCAGCACTCACTAGAGCAGCAGCAGCAGCAGCAGTGTCCCGGAAGCCTCCCTCAGGCCTCTTAAGCCGTGGCGGTGAGTGCAGGCTCCGCCCCCTAGGCCAGATGGAGTTGGCAGGAAAGGGAGCGGCCCACCCAGCACTCACTAGAGCAGCAGCAGCAGCAGTGTCCCGGAAGCCTCCCTCAGGCCTCTTAAGCTGTGGCGGTGAGGGCAGGCTCCGCCCCCACGACCAGATGGAGTTGGCAGGAAAGGGAGCGGCCCACCCAGCACTCACTAGAGCAGCAGTAGCAGCAGTGTCCAAGAAGCCTCCCTCAGGCCTCTTAAGCCGTGGCGGTGAGTGGAGGCTCCGCCCCCTAGGCCAGATGGAGTTGGCAGGAAAGGGAGCGGCCCACCCAGCACTCACTAGAGCAGCAGCAGCAGCAGTGTCCCGGAAGCCTCCCTCAGGCCTCTTAAGCTGTGGCGGTGAGGGCAGGCTCCGCCCCCACGACCAGATGGAGTTGGCAGGAAAGGGAGCTGCCCACCCAGCACTCACTAGAGCAGCAGCAGCAGCAGCCGTGTCCCAGAAGCCTCCCTCAGGCCTCTTAAGCTGTGGCGGTGAGTGCAGGCTCCGTCCCCTAGGCGAGATGGAGTTGGCAGGAAAGGGAGCAGCCCACCCAGCACTCACTAGAGCAGCAGCAGCAGCAGCAGTGTCCCGGAAGCCTCCCTCAGGCCTCTTAAGCTGTGGCGGTGAGGGCAGGCTCCGCCCCCACGACCAGATGGAGTTGGCAGGAAAGGGAGCGGCCCACCCAGCACTCACTTGAGCAGCAGCAGCAGCAGCCGTGTCCCAGAAGCCTCCCTCAGGCCTCTTAAGCTGTGGCGGTGAGTGCAGGCTCCGCCCCCTAGGCGAGATGGAGTTGGCAGGAAAGGGAGCAGCCCACCCAGCACTCACTAGAGCAGCAGCAGCAGTGTCCCGGAGGCCTCCCTCAGGCCTCTTAAGCTGTGGCGGTGAGGGCAGGCTCCGCCCCCTAGGCCAGATGGAGTTGGCAAGAAAGGGAGCTGCCCACCAAGCACTCACTAGAGCAACAGCAGCAGCAGCAGCAGTGTCCCGGAGGCCTCCCTCAGGCCTCTTAAGCTGTGGCGGTGAGTGCAGGCTCCGCCCCCTAGGCGAGATGGAGTTGGCAGGAAAGGGAGCAGCCCACCCAGCACTCACTAGAGCAGCAGCAGCAGTGTCCCGGAGGCCTCCCTCAGGCCTCTTAAGCTGTGGCGGTGAGGGCAGGCTCCGCCCCCTAGGCCAGATGGAGTTGGCAAGAAAGGGAGCTGCCCACCAAGCACTCACTAGAGCAACAGCAGCAGCAGCAGCAGTGTCCCGGAGGCCTCCCTCAGGCCTCTTAAGCTGTGGCGGTGAGTGCAGGCTCCGCCCCCTAGGCCAGATAGAGTTGGCAAGAAAGGGAGCGGCCCACCCAGCACTCACTAGAGCAACAGCAGCAGCAGCAGCAGTGTCCCGGAGGCCTCCCTCAGGCCTCTTAAGCTGTGGCGGTGAGTGCAGGCTCCGTCCCCTAGGCCAGATGGAGTTGGCAGGAAAGGGAGCGGCCCACCCAGCACTCACTAGAGCAGCAGCAGCAGCAGCAGCAGCAGTGTCCCGGAGGCCTCCCTCAGGCCTCTTAAGCTGTGGCGGTGAGTGCAGGCTCCGTCCCCTAGGCCAGATGGAGTTGGCAGGAAAGGGAGCGGCCCACCCAGCACTCACTAGAGCAACAGCAGCAGCAGCAGCAGTGTCCCGGAGGCCTCCCTCAGGCCTCTTAAGCTGTGGCGGTGAGTGCAGGCTCCGTCCCCTAGGCCAGATGGAGTTGGCAGGAAAGGGAGCGGCCCACCCAGCACTCACTAGAGCAGCAGCAGCAGCAGTGTCCCGGAGGCCTTGATGGAGGCCCTCAAGCTGTGGCGGTGAGTGCAGGATCCGCCCCCAAGACCAGATGGAGTTGGCAGGCAAGGGAGCGGCCCACCCAGCACTCACTAGAGCAGCAGCAGTGTCCCGGAGGCCTTGATGGAGGCCCTCAAGCTGTGGCGGTGAGTGCAGTATCCGCCCCCAAGACCAGATAGAGTTGGCAGGCAAGGGAGCGTCCCACCCAGCACTCACTAGAGCAGCAGCAGCCGTGTCCCAGAAGCCTCCCTCAGGCCTCTTAAGCTGTGGCGGTGAGTGCAGGCTCCGCCCCCTAGGCCAGATGGAGTTGGCAAGAAAGGGAGCGGCCCACCCAGCACTCACTAGAGCAGCAGCAGCAGCAGCAGTGTCCCGGAAGCCTCCCTCAGGCCTCTTAAGCTGTGGCGGTGAGTGCAGGCTCCGCCCCCACGACCAGATGGAGTTGGCAGGCAAGGGAGCGGCCCACCCAGCAGTCACTAGAGCAGCAGCAGCCGTGTCCCAGAAGCCTCCCTCAGGCCTCTTAAGCTGTGGCGGTGAGTGCAGGTTCCGCCCCCTAGGCCAGATGGAGTTGGCAAGAAAGGGAGCGGCCCACCCAGCACTCACTAGAGCAGCAGCAGCAGCAGTGTCCCGGAGGCCTTGATGGAGGCCCTCAAGCTGTGGCGGTGAGTGCAGGATCCGCCCCCAAGACCAGATGGAGTTGGCAGGCAAGGGAGCGGCCCACCCAGCACTCACTAGAGCAGCAGCAGCAGCAGTGTCCCGGAAGCCTCCCTCAGGCCTCTTAAGCTGTGGCGGTGAGTGCAGGCTCCGCCCCCTAGGCCAGATGGAGTTGGCAAGAAAGGGCGCTGCCCACCCAGCACTCACTAGAGCAGCAGCAGCAGCAGTGTCCCGGAAGCCTCCCTCAGGCCTCTTAAGCTGTGGCGGTGAGTGCAGGCTCCGCCCCCACGACCAGATGGAGTTGGCAGGAAAGGGAGCGGCCCACCCAGCACTCACTAGAGCAGCAGCAGCAGCAGCAGTGTCCCGGAAGCCTCCCTCAGGCCTCTTAAGCTGTGGCGGTGAGTGCAGGCTCCGCCCCCTTGGCCAGATGGAGTTGGCAGGAAAGGGAGCGGCCCACCCAGCACTCACTAGAGCAGCAGCAGCAGCAGCAGTGTCCCGGAAGCCTCCCTCAGGCCTCTTAAGCTGTGGCGGTGAGTGCAGGCTCCGCCCCCTAGGCCAGATGGAGTTGGCAAGAAAGGGAGCGGCCCACCCAGCACTCACTAGAGCAGCAGCAGCAGCAGTGTCCCGGAGGCCTTGATGGAGGCCCTCAAGCTGTGGCGGTGAGTGCAGGATCCGCCCCCAAGACCAGATGGAGTTGGCAGGCAAGGGAGCGGCCCACCCAGCACTCACTAGAGCAGCAGCAGCATTAGCAGTGTCCCGGAAGCCTCCCTCAGGCCTCTTAAGCTGTGGCGGTGAGTGCAGGCTCCGCCCCCTAGGCCAGATGGAGTTGGCAGGAAAGGGAAAGGCCCACCCAGCACTCACTAGAGCAGCAGCAGCAGCAGCAGTGTCCCAGAAGCCTCCCTCAGGCCTCTTAAGCCGTGGCGGTGAGTGGAGGCTCCGCCCCCTAGGCCAGATGGAGTTGGCAAGAAAGGGAGCGGCCCACCCAGCACTCACTAGAGCAGCAGCAGCAGCAGTGTCCCGGAGGCCTTGATGGAGGCCCTCAAGCTGTGGCGGTGAGTGCAGGATCCGCCCCCAAGACCAGATGGAGTTGGCAGGCAAGGGAGCGGCCCACCCAGCACTCACTAGAGCAGCAGCAGCAGCAGTGTCCCGGAGGCCTTGATGGAGGCCCTCAAGCTGTGGCGGTGAGTGCAGGATCCGCCCCCAAGACCAGATGGAGTTGGCAGGAAAGGGAGCGGCCCACCCAGCACTCACTAGAGCAGCAGCAGCAGCAGTGTCCCGGAGGCCTCCCTCAGGCCTCTTAAGCTGTGGCGGTGAGTGCAGACTTTGCTCCCTAGGCCAGATGGAGTTGGCACGAAAGGGAGCGGCCCACCCAGCACTCACTAGAGCAGCAGTAGCAGCAGCAGTGTCCCGGAAGCCTCCCTCAGGCCTCTTAAGCTGTGCCGGTGAGTGCAGGCTCCGCCCCTAGGCCGGATGGAGTTGGCAGGAAAGGGAGCGGCCCACCCAGCACTCACTAGAGCAGCAGCAGCAGCAGCAATAGCAGTGTCCCGGAAGCCTCCCTCAGGCCTCTTAAGCTGTGGCGGTGAGTGCAGGCTCTGCCCCCTAGGCCAGATGGAGTTGGCAGGAAAGGGAGCGGCCCACCCAGCACTCACTAGAGCAGCAGCAGCAGCAGCAGCAGTGTCCCGGAGGCCTCCCTCAGGCCTCTTAAGCTGTGGCGGTGAGTGCAGGCTCCGCCCCCTAGGCCAGATGGAGTTGGCAGGAAAGGGAGCGGCCCACCCAGCACTCACACAAGCAGCAGCAGCAGCAGCCGTGTCCCGGAAGCCCCCCTCAGGCCTCTTAAGCTGCGGCGGTGAGTGCAGGCTCCGCCCCCTAGGCCAGATGGAGTTGGCAGGAAAGGGAGCTGCCCACCCAGCACTCACTAGAGCAGCAGCAGCAGTGTCCCGGAAGCCTCCTTCAGGCCTCTTAAGCTGTGGCGGTGAGTGCAGGCTCCGCCCCCTAGGCCAGATGGAGTTGGCAGGAAAGGGAGCGGCCCACCCAGCACTCACTAGATTAGCAGCAGCAGCAGCAGCAGTGTCCCGGAAGCCTCCTTCAGGCCTCTTAAGCTGTGGCGGTGAGTGCAGGCTCCGCCCCCTAGGCCAGATGGAGTTGGCAGGAAAGGGAGCTGCCCACCCAGCACTCACTAGAGCAGCAGCAGCAGCAGCAGCAGTGTCCCGGAAGCCTCCTTCAGGCCTCTTAAGCTGTGGCGGTGAGTGCAGGCTCCGCCCCCTAGGCCAGATGGAGTTGGCAGGAAAGGGAGCGGCCCACCCAGCACTCACTAGAGCAGCAGCAGCAGCAGCAGCAGTGTCCCGGAAGCCTCCTTCAGGCCTCTTAAGCTGTGGCGGTGAGTGCAGGCTCCGCCCCCTAGGCCAGATGGAGTTGGCAGGAAAGGGAGCGGCCCACCCAGCACTCACTAGAGCAGCAGCAGCAGCAGCAGCAGTGTCCCGGAAGCCTCCTTCAGGCCTCTTAAGTTGTGGCGGTGAGTGCAGGCTCCGCCCCCTAGGCCAGATGGAGTTGGCAGGAAAGGGAGCGGCCCACCCAGCACTCACACAAGCAGCAGCAGCAGCAGCCGTGTCCCGGAAGCCCCCCTCAGGCCTCTTAAGCTGCGGCGGTGAGTGCAGGCTCCGCCCCCTAGGCCAGATGGAGTTGGCAGGAAAGGGAGCTGCCCACCCAGCACTCACTAGAGCAGCAGCAGCAGTGTCCCGGAAGCCTCCTTCAGGCCTCTTAAGCTGTGGCGGTGAGTGCAGGCTCCGCCCCCTAGGCCAGATGGAGTTGGCAGGAAAGGGAGCGGCCCACCCAGCACTCACTAGAGCAGCAGCAGCAGCAGCAGCAGTGTCCCGGAAGCCTCCTTCAGGCCTCTTAAGCTGTGGCGGTGAGTGCAGGCTCCGCCCCCTAGGCCAGATGGAGTTGGCAGGAAAGGGAGCTGCCCACCCAGCACTCACTAGAGCAGCAGCAGCAGTGTCCCGGAGGCCTCCCTCAGGCCTCTTAAGCTGTGGCGGTGAGTGCAGACTTTGCTCCCGAGGCCAGATGGAGTTGGCACGAAAGGGAGCGGCCCACCCAGCACTCACACAAGCAGCAGCAGCAGTGTCCCGGAAGCCTCCCTCAGGCCTCTTAAGCTGTGGCGGTGAGTGCAGACTTTGCTCCCTAGGCCAGATGGAGTTGGCAGGAAAGGGAGCGGCCCACCCAGCACTCACTAGAGCAGCAGCAGCAGTGTCCCGGAAGCCTCCCTCAGGCCTCTTAAGCTGTGGCGGTGAGTGCAGGCTCCGCCCCTAGGCCGGATGGAGTTGGCAGGAAAGGGAGCGGCCCACCCAGCACTCACTAGAGCAGCAGCAGCAGTGTCCCGGAAGCCTCCCTCAGGCCTCTTAAGCTGTGGCGATGAGTGCAGGCTCCGCCCCTAGGCCGGATGGAGTTGGCAGGAAAGGGAGCGGCCCACCCAGCACTCACTAGAGCAGCAGCAGCAGTGTCCCGGAAGCCTCCCTCAGGCCTCTTAAGCTGTGGCCTTGAGTGCAGGCTCCGCCCTCTAGGCCAGATGGAGTTGGCAGGAAAGGGAGCTGCCCACCCAGCACTCACTAGAGCAGCAGCAGCAGTGTCCCGGAAGCCTCCCTCAGGCCTCTTAAGCTGTGGCGGTGAGTGCAGGCTCCGCCCCTAGGCCGGATGGAGTTGGCAGGAAAGGGAGCGGCCCACCCAGCACTCACTAGAGCAGCAGCAGCAGTGTCCCGGAAGCCTCCCTCAGGCCTCTTAAGCTGTGGCGATGAGTGCAGGCTCCGCCCCCTAGGCCAGATAGAGTTGGCAGGAAAGGGAGCGGCCCACCCAGCACTCACTAGAGCAGCAGCAGCAGCAGCAGTGTCCCGCAAGCCTCCCTCAGGCCTCTTAAGCTGCGGCGCTGAGTGCAGGCTCCGCCCCCTAGGCCAGATAGAGTTGGCAGGAAAGGGAGCGGCCCACCCAGCACTCACTTGAGCAGCAGCAGCAGCAGCAGTGTCCCGGAAGCCCCCCTCAGGCCTCTTAAGCTGTGGCGGTGAGTGCAGGCTCCGCCCCCTAGGCCAGATGGAGTTGGCAGGAAAGGGAGCGGCCCACCCAGCACTCACTAGAGCAGCAGCAGCAGTGTCCCGGAGGCCTCCCTCAGGCCTCTTAAGCTGTGGCGGTGAGTGCAGACTTTGCTCCCTAGGCCAGATGGAGTTGGCAAGAAAGGGAGCGGCCCACCCAGCACTCACTAGAGCAGCAGCAGCAGTGTCCCGGAAGCCTCCCTCAGGCCTCTTAAGCTGTGGCGGTGAGTGCAGGCTCCGCCCCCTAGGCCAGATGGAGTTGGCAGGAAAGGGAGCGGCCCACCCAGCACTCACACAAGCAGCAGCAGCAGCAGCCGTGTCCCGGAAGCCCCCCTCAGGCCTCTTAAGCTGTGGCGGTGAGTGCAGGCTCCGCCCCCTAGGCCAGATGGAGTTGGCAGGAAAGGGAGCTGCCCACCCAGCACTCACTAGAGCAGCAGCAGCAGTGTCCCGGAAGCCTCCTTCAGGCCTCTTAAGCTGTGGCGGTGAGTGCAGGCTCCGCCCCCTAGGCCAGATGGAGTTGGCAGGAAAGGGAGCGGCCCACCCAGCACTCACTAGAGCAGCAGCAGCAGCCGTGTCCCGGAAGCCCCCCTCAGGCCTCTTAAGCTGTGGCGGTGAGTGCAGACTTTGCTCCCGAGGCCAGATGGAGTTGGCACGAAAGGGAGCGGCCCACCCAGCACTCACACAAGCAGCAGCAGCAGTGTCCCGGAAGCCTCCCTCAGGCCTCTTAAGCTGTGGCGGTGAGGGCAGGCTCCGCCCCCTAGGCCGGATGGAGTTGGCAGGAAAGGGAGCGGCCCACCCAGCACTCACTAGAGCAGCAGCAGCAGCAGCAGCAGTGTCCCGGAGGCCTCCCTCAGGCCTCTTAAGCTGTGGCGGTGTGTGCAGGCTCCGCCCCCTAGGCCAGATGGAGTTGGCAGGAAAGGGAGCTGCCCACCCAGCACTCACTAGAGCAGCAGCAGCAGTGTCCCAGAAGCCTCCCTCAGGCCTCTTTAGCTGTGGCGGTGAGTGCAGGCTCCGCCCCCTAGGCCAGATGGAGTTGGCAGGAAAGGGAGCGGCCCACCCAGCACTCACTAGAGCAGCAGCAGCAGTGTCCCGGAAGCCTCCCTCAGGCCTCTTAAGCTGTGGCGGTGAGTGCAGGCTCCGCCCCCTAGGCCAGATGGAGTTGGCAGGAAAGGGAGCGGCCCACCCAGCACTCACTAGAGCAGCAGCAGCAGTGTCCCGGAAGCCTCCCTCAGGCCTCTTAAGCTGTGGCGGTGAGTGCAGGCTCCGCCCTCTAGGCCAGATGGAGTTGGCAGGAAAGGGAGCGGCCCACCCAGCACTCACTAGAGCAGCAGCAGCAGTGTCCCGGAGGCCTCCCTCAGGCCTCTTAAGCTGTGGCGGTGAGTGCAGACTTTGCTCCCTAGGCCAGATGGAGTTGGCACGAAAGGGAGCGTCCCACCCAGCACTCACTAGAGCAGCAGCAGCAGTGTCCCGGAAGCCCCCCTCAGGCCTCTTCAGCTGTGGGGGTGAGTGCAGGCTCCGCCCCCTAGGCCAGATGGAGTTGGCACGAAAGGGAGCGGCCCACCCAGCACTCACTAGAGCAGCAGCAGCAACAGTGTCCCGGAGGCCTTGATGGAGGCCCTCAAGCTGTGGCGGTGAGTGCAGGATCCGCCCCCTTGGCCAGATGGAGTTGGCAGGAAAGGGAGCGGCCCACCCAGCGCTCACTAGAGCAGCAGCAGCAGCAGCAGCCGTGTCCCGGAAGCCTCCCTCAGGCCTCTTAAGCTGTGGCGGTGAGTGCAGGCTCCGCCCCCTAGGCCAGATGGAGTTGGCAGGAAAGGGAGCGGCTCACCCAGCACTCACACAAGCAGCAGCAGCAGAAGCCGTGTCCCGGAAGCCCCCCTCAGGCCTCTTAAGCTGTGGCGGTGAGTGCAGGCTCCGCCCCCTAGGCCAGATGGAGTTGGCAGGAAAGGGAGCGGCCCACCCAGCACTCACTAGAGCAGCAGCAGCAGTGTCCCGGAAGCCTCCCTCAGGCCTCTTAAGCTGTGGCGGTGAGTGCAGGCTCCGCCCCCTAGGCCAGATGGAGTTGGCAGGAAAGGGAGCTGCCCACCCAGCACTCACTAGAGCAGCAGCAGCAGCAGCAGCAGCAGTGTCCCGGAAGCCTCCCTCAGGCCTCTTCAGCTGTGGCGGTGAGTGCAGACTTTGCTCCCTAGGCCAGATGGAGTTGGCAGGAAAGGGAGCGGCCCACCCAGCACTCACTAGAGCAGCAGCAGCAGTGTCCCGGAAGCCTCCCTCAGGCCTCTTAAGCTGTGGCGGTGAGTGCAGGCTCCGCCCCCTAGGCCAGATGGAGTTGGCACGAAAGGGAGCGGCCCACACAGCACTCACTAGAGCAGCAGCAGCAACAGTGTCCCGGAGGCCTTGATGGAGGCCCTCAAGCTGTGGCGGTGAGTGCAGGATCCGCCCCCTTGGCCAGATGGAGTTGGCAGGAAAGGGAGCGGCCCACCCAGCGCTCACTAGAGCAGCAGCAGCAGCAGCAGCCATGTCCCGGAAGCCTCCCTCAGGCCTCTTCAGCTGTGGCGGTGAGTGCAGGCTCCGCACCCTAGGCCAGATGGAGTTGGCAGGAAAGGGAGCGGCTCACCCAGCACTCACACAAGCAGCAGCAGCAGAAGCCGTGTCCCGGAAGCCCCCCTCAGGCCTCTTAAGCTGTGGCGGTGAGTGCAGGCTCCGCCCCCTAGGCCAGATGGAGTTGGCAGGAAAGGGAGCGGCCCACCCAGCACTCACTAGAGCAGCAGCAGCAGTGTCCCGGAAGCCTCCCTCAGGCCTCTTAAGCTGTGGCGGTGAGTGCAGACTTTGCTCCCTAGGCCAGATGGAGTTGGCACGAAAGGGAGCGGCCCACCCAGCACTCACTAGAGCAGCAGCAGCAGTGTCCCGGAAGCCTCCCTCAGGCCTCTTAAGCTGTGGCGGTGAGTGCAGGCTCCGCCCCCTAGGCCAGATGGAGTTGGCAGGAAAGGGAGCTGCCCACCCAGCACTCACTAGAGCAGCAGCAGCAGCAGCAGTGTCCCGGAAGCCTCCCTCAGGCCTCTTAAGCTGTGGCGGTGAGTGCAGGCTCCACCCCCTAGGCCAGATGGAGTTGGCAGGAAAGGGAGCGGCCCACCCAGCACTCACTAGAGCAGCAGCAGCCGTGTCCCGGAAGCCTCCCTCAGGCCTCTTAAGCTGTGGCGGTGAGTGCAGGCTCCGCCCCCTAGGCCAGATGGAGTTGGCAGGAAAGGGAGCGGCCCACCCAGCACTCACTAGAGCAGCAGCAGCAGCAGCAGTGTCCCGGAAGCCTCCCTCAGGCCTCTTAAGCCGTGGCGGTGAGTGCAGGCTCCGCCCCCTAGGCCAGATGGAGTTGGCAGGAAAGGGAGCGGCCCACCCAGCACTCACTAGAGCAGCAGCAGCAGCAGTGTCCCGGAAGCCTCCCTCAGGCCTCTTAAGCTGTGGCGGTGAGTGCAGGCTCCGCCCCTAGGCCGGATGGAGTTGGCAGGAAAGGGAGCGGCCCACCCAGCACTCACTAGAGCAGCAGCAGCAGCAGTGTCCCGGAAGCCTCCCTCAGGCCTCTTAAGCTGTGGCGGTGAGTGCAGGCTCCGCCCCCAAGACCAGATGGAGTTGGCAGGAAAGGGAGCGGCCCACCCAGCACTCACTAGAGCAGCAGCAGCAGCAGCAGCAGTGTCCCGGAAGCCTCCCTCAGGCCTCTTAAGCTGTGGCGGTGAGTGCAGGCTCCGCCCTCTAGGCCAGATGGAGTTGGCAGGAAAGGGAGCGGCCCACCCAGCACTCACTAGAGCAGCAGCAGCAGCAGTGTCCCGGAGGCCTTGATGGAGGCCCTCTAGCTGTGGCGGTGAGTGCAGGATCCGCCCCCAAGACCAGATGGAGTTGGCAAGAAAGGGAGCGGCCCACCCAGCACTCACTAGAGCAGCAGCAGCAGCAGTGTCCCGGAGGCCTTGATGGAGGCCCTCCAGCTGTGGCGGTGAGTGCAGGCTCCGCCCCCAAGACCAGATGGAGTTGGCAGGATATTGAGCGGCCCACCCAGCACTCACTTGAGCAGCAGAAGCAGTGTCCCGGAAGCCTCCCTCAGGCCTCTTAAGCTGTGGCGGTGAGTGCAGGCTCCGCCCCCTAGGCCAGATGGAGTTGGCAGGAAAGGGAGCGGCCCACCCAGCACTCACTAGAGCAGAAGCAGCAGCAGCAGTGTCCCGGAAGCCTCCCTCAGGCCTCTTAAGCTGTGGCGGTGAGTGCAGGCTCCGCCCTCTAGGCCAGATGGAGTTGGCAGGAAAGGGAGTGGCCCACCCAGCACTCACTAGAGCAGCAGCAGCAGCAGTGTCCCGGAGGCCTTGATGGAGGCCCTCAAGCTGTGGCGGTGAGTGCAGGATCCGCCCCCAAGACCAGATGGAGTTGGCAAGAAAGGGAGCAGCCCACCCAGCACTCACTAGAGCAGCAGCAGCAGCAGCAGCCGTGTCCCGGAAGCCTCCCTCAGGCGTCTTCAGCTGTGGCGGTGAGTGCAGGCTCCGACCCCTAGGCCAGATGGAGTTGGCAGGAAAGGGAGCGGCCCACCCAGCACTCACTAGAGCAGCAGCAGCAGCAGTGTCCCGGAAGCCTCCCTCAGGCCTCTTAAGCTGTGGCGGTGAGTGCAGGCTCCGCCCCCTAGGCCAGATGGAGTTGGCAGGAAAGGGAGCTGCCCACCCAGCACTCACTAGAGCAGCAGCAGCAGCCGTGTCCCGGAAGCCTCCCTCAGGCCTCTTCAGCTGTGGCGGTGAGTGCAGGCTCCGCCCCCTAGGCCAGATAGAGTTGGCAGGAAAGGGAGCGGCCCACCCAGCACTCACTAGAGCAGCAGCAGCAGCAGCAGTGTCCCGGAAGCCTCCCTCAGGCCTCTTCAGCTGTGGCGGTGAGTGCAGGCTCCACCCCCTAGGCCAGATGGAGTTGGCAGGAAAGGGAGCGGCCCACCCAGCACTCACTAGAGCAGCAGCAGCCGTGTCCCGGAAGCCTCCCTCAGGCCTCTTAAGCTGTGGCGGTGAGTGCAGGCTCCGCCCCCTAGGCCAGATGGAGTTGGCAGGAAAGGGAGCGGCCCACCCAGCACTCACTAGAGCAGCAGCAGCAGCAGCAGTGTCCCGGAAGCCTCCCTCAGGCCTCTTAAGCCGTGGCGGTGAGTGCAGGCTCCGCCCCCTAGGCCAGATGGAGTTGGCAGGAAAGGGAGCGGCCCACCCAGCACTCACTAGAGCAGCAGCAGCAGCAGTGTCCCGGAAGCCTCCCTCAGGCCTCTTAAGCTGTGGCGGTGAGTGCAGGCTCCGCCCCTAGGCCGGATGGAGTTGGCAGGAAAGGGAGCGGCCCACCCAGCACTCACTAGAGCAGCAGCAGCAGCAGTGTCCCGGAAGCTTCCCTCAGGCCTCTTAAGCTGTGGCGGTGAGTGCAGGCTCCGCCCCCAAGACCAGATGGAGTTGGCAGGAAAGGGAGCGGCCCACCCAGCACTCACTAGAGCAGCAGCAGCAGCAGCAGCAGTGTCCCGGAAGCCTCCCTCAGGCCTCTTAAGCTGTGGCGGTGAGTGCAGGCTCCGCCCTCTAGGCCAGATGGAGTTGGCAGGAAAGGGAGCGGCCCACCCAGCACTCACTAGAGCAGCAGCAGCAGCAGTGTCCCGGAGGCCTTGATGGAGGCCCTCTAGCTGTGGCGGTGAGTGCAGGATCCGCCCCCAAGACCAGATGGAGTTGGCAAGAAAGGGAGCGGCCCACCCAGCACTCACTAGAGCAGCAGCAGCAGCAGTGTCCCGGAGGCCTTGATGGAGGCCCTCCAGCTGTGGCGGTGAGTGCAGGCTCCGCCCCCAAGACCAGATGGAGTTGGCAGGATATTGAGCGGCCCACCCAGCACTCACTTGAGCAGCAGAAGCAGTGTCCCGGAAGCCTCCCTCAGGCCTCTTAAGCTGTGGCGGTGAGTGCAGGCTCCGCCCCCTAGGCCAGATGGAGTTGGCAGGAAAGGGAGCGGCCCACCCAGCACTCACTAGAGCAGAAGCAGCAGCAGCAGTGTCCCGGAAGCCTCCCTCAGGCCTCTTAAGCTGTGGCGGTGAGTGCAGGCTCCGCCCTCTAGGCCAGATGGAGTTGGCAGGAAAGGGAGTGGCCCACCCAGCACTCACTAGAGCAGCAGCAGCAGCAGTGTCCCGGAGGCCTTGATGGAGGCCCTCAAGCTGTGGCGGTGAGTGCAGGATCCGCCCCCAAGACCAGATGGAGTTGGCAAGAAAGGGAGCAGCCCACCCAGCACTCACTAGAGCAGCAGCAGCAGCAGCAGCCGTGTCCCGGAAGCCTCCCTCAGGCGTCTTCAGCTGTGGCGGTGAGTGCAGGCTCCGACCCCTAGGCCAGATGGAGTTGGCAGGAAAGGGAGCGGCCCACCCAGCACTCACTAGAGCAGCAGCAGCAGCAGCAGCAGCAGCAGTGTCCCGGAAGCCTCCCTCAGGCCTCTTAAGCTGTGGCGGTGAGTGCAGGCTCCGCCCCCTAGGCCAGATGGAGTTGGCAGGAAAGGGAGCGGCCCACCCAGCACTCACTAGAGCAGCAGCAGCAGCAGTGTCCCGGAAGCCTCCCTCAGGCCTCTTAAGCTGTGGCGGTGAGTGCAGGCTCCGCCCCCTAGGCCAGATGGAGTTGGCAGGAAAGGGAGCTGCCCACCCAGCACTCACTAGAGCAGCAGCAGCAGCCGTGTCCCGGAAGCCTCCCTCAGGCCTCTTCAGCTGTGGCGGTGAGTGCAGGCTCCGCCCCCTAGGCCAGATAGAGTTGGCAGGAAAGGGAGCGGCCCACCCAGCACTCACTAGAGCAGCAGCAGCAGCAGCAGTGTCCCGGAAGCCTCCCTCAGGCCTCTTCAGCTGTGGCGGTGAGTGCAGGCTCCGCCCCCTAGGCCAGATAGAGTTGGCAGGAAAGGGAGCGGCCCACCCAGCACTCACTAGAGCAGCAGCAGCAGCAGCAGTGTCCCGGAAGCCTCCCTCAGGCCTCTTAAGCTGTGGCGGTGAGTGCAGGCTCCGCCCCCTAGGCCAGATGGAGTTGGCAGGCAAGGGAGCGGCCCACCCAGCACTCACTAGAGCAGCAGCAGCAGCAGCAGTGTCCCAGAAGCCTCCCTCAGGCCTCTTAAGCTGTGGCGGTGAGTGCAGGCTCCGCCCCCTAGGCCAGATGGAGTTGGCAGGAAAGGGAGCGGCCCACCCAGCACTCACTAGAGCAGCAGCAGCAGCAGCAGTGTCCCGGAAGCCTCCCTCAGGCCTCTTCAGCTGTGGCGGTGAGTGCAGGCTCCGCCCCCTAGGCCAGATGGAGTTGGCAGGAAAGGGAGCGGCCCACCCAGCACTCACTAGAGCAGCAGCAGCAGCAGCAGCAATGTCCCGGAAGCCTCCCTCAGGCCTCTTAAGCTGTGGCGGTGAGTGCAGGCTCCGCCCCTAGGCCAGATGGAGTTGGCACGAAAGGGAGCGGCCCACACAGCACTCACTAGAGCAGCAGCAGCAGCAGCAGTGTCCCGGAAGCCTCCCTCAGGCCTCTTCAGCTGTGGCGGTGAGTGCAGGCTCCGCCCCCTAGGCCAGATGGAGTTGGCAGGAAAGGGAGCTGCCCACCCAGCACTCACTAGAGCAGCAGCAGCAGCAGCAGCAGCAGTGTCCCGGAAGCCTCCCTCAGGCCTCTTAAGCTGTGGCGGTGAGTGCAGGCTCCGCCCCCTAGGCCAGATGGAGTTGGCAGGAAAGGGAGCTGCCCACCCAGCACTCACTAGAGCAGCAGCAGCAGCAGCAGTGTCCCGGAAGCCTCCCTCAGGCCTCTTAAGCTGTGGCGGTGAGTGCAGGCTCCGCCCCCTAGGCCAGATGGAGTTGGCAGGAAAGGGAGCGGCCCACCCAGCACTCACTAGAGCAGCAGCAGCAGCAGCAGTGTCCCAGAAGCCTCCCTCAGGCCTCTTCAGCTGTGGCGGTGAGTGCAGGCTCCGCCCCCTAGGCCAGATGGAGTTGGCAGGAAAGGGAGCGGCCCACCCAGCACTCACTAGAGCAGCAGCAGCAGCAGCAGCAATGTCCCGGAAGCCTCCCTCAGGCCTCTTAAGCTGTGGCGGTGAGTGCAGGCTCCGCCCCTAGGCCAGATGGAGTTGGCACGAAAGGGAGCGGC
This sequence comes from Podarcis gaigeae, assembly GCF_964106915.1. Lineage (NCBI taxonomy): Eukaryota > Metazoa > Chordata > Lepidosauria > Squamata > Lacertidae > Podarcis > Podarcis gaigeae. The sequence goes on along the minus strand of NC_139695.1, from coordinate 978,749 downwards.
CCACACAGCACTCACTAGAGCAGCAGCAGCAGCAGCAGTGTCCCGGAAGCCTCCCTCAGGCCTCTTCAGCTGTGGCGGTGAGTGCAGGCTCCGCCCCCTAGGCCAGATGGAGTTGGCAGGAAAGGGAGCTGCCCACCCAGCACTCACTAGAGCAGCAGCAGCAGCAGCAGCAGCAGTGTCCCGGAAGCCTCCCTCAGGCCTCTTAAGCTGTGGCGGTGAGTGCAGGCTCCGCCCCCTAGGCCAGATGGAGTTGGCAGGAAAGGGAGCTGCCCACCCAGCACTCACTAGAGCAGCAGCAGCAGCAGCAGTGTCCCGGAAGCCTCCCTCAGGCCTCTTAAGCTGTGGCGATGAGTGCAGGCTCCGCCCCCTAGGCCAGATGGAGTTGGCAGGAAAGGGAGCGGCCCACCCAGCACTCACTAGAGCAGCAGCAGCAGCAGCCGTGTCCCGGAAGCCTCCCTCAGGCCTCTTAAGCTGTGGCGGTGAGTGCAGGCTCCGCCCCCAAGACCAGATGGAGTTGGCAGGCAAGGGAGCGTCCCACCCAGCACTCACTAGAGCAGCAGCAGCAGCAGTGTCCCGGAAGCCTCCCTCAGGCCTCTTCAGCTGTGGCGGTGAGTGCAGGCTCCGCCCCCTAGGCCAGATAGAGTTGGCAGGCAAGGGAGCGTCCCACCCAGCACTCACTAGAGCAGCAGCAGCAGCAGCCGTGTCCCAGAAGCCTCCCTCAGGCCTCTTAAGCCGTGGCGGTGAGTGCAGCCTCCGCCCCCTAGGCCAGATGGAGTTGGCAAGAAAGGGAGCTGCCCACCCAGCACTCACTAGAGCAGCAGCAGCAGCAGTGTCCCGGAAGCCTCCCTCAGGCCTCTTCAGCTGTGGCGTTGAGTGCAGGCTCCGCCCCCTAGGCCAGATGGAGTTGGCAGGAAAGGGAGCGGCCCACCCAGCACTCACTAGAGCAGCAGCAGCAGCAGTGTCCCGGAGGCCTTGATGGAGGCCCTCAAGCTGTGGTGGTGAGTGCAGGATCCGCCCCCAAGACCAGATGGAGTTGGCAAGAAAGGGAGCAGCCCACCCAGCACTCACTAGAGCAGCAGCAGCAGCAGCAGCCGTGTCCCGGAAGCCTCCCTCAGGCCTCTTAAGCTGTGGCGGTGAGTGCAGGCTCCGCCCCCTAGGCCAGATGGAGTTGGCAAGAAAGGGAGCTGCCCACCCAGCACTCACTAGAGCAGCAGCAGCAGCAGTGTCCCGGAAGCCTCCCTCAGGCCTCTTCAGCTGTGGCGGTGAGTGCAGGCTCCGCCCCCTAGGCCAGATGGAGTTGGCAGGAAAGGGAGCGGCCCACCCAGCACTCACTAGAGCAGCAGCAGCAGCAGCAGTGTCCCGGAAGCCTCCCTCAGGCCTCTTAAGCTGTGGCGGTGAGTGCAGGCTCCGCCCTCTAGGCCAGATGGAGTTGGCAGGAAAGGGAGCGGCCCACCCAGCACTCACTAGAGCAGCAGCAGCAGCAGTGTCCCGGAGGCCTTGATGGAGGCCCTCAAGCTGTGGCGGTGAGTGCAGGATCCGCCCCCAAGACCAGATGGAGTTGGCAAGAAAGTGAGCAGCCCACCCAGCACTCACTAGAGCAGCAGCAGCAGCAGCAGCCGTGTCCCGGAAGCCTCCCTCAGGCCTCTTCAGCTGTGGCGGTGAGTGCAGGCTCCGCCCCCTAGGCCAGATGGAGTTGGCAAGAAAGGGAGCAGCCCACCCAGCACTCACTAGAGCAGCAGCAGCAGTGTCCCGGAGGCCTCCCTCAGGCCTCTTAAGCTGTGGCGGTGAGTGCAGGCTCCGCCCCCTAGGCCGGATGGAGTTGGCAGGAAAGGGAGCTGCCCACCCAGCACTCACTAGAGCAGCAGGAGCAGTGTCCCGGAAGCCTCCCTCAGGCCTCTTAAGCTGTGGCGGTGAGTGCAGGCTCCGCCCTCAAGATCAGATGGAGTTGGCAGGTAAGGGAGCGGCCCACCCAGCACTCACTAGAGCAGCAGCAGCAGCAGCAGTGTCCCGGAAGCCTCCCTCAGGCCTCTTAAGCTGTGGCGATGAGTGCAGGCTCCGCCCCCTAGGCCAGATGGAGTTGGCAGGAAAGGGAGCGGCCCACCCAGCACTCACTTGAGCAGCAGCAGCAGCAGCAGTGTCCCAGAAGCCTCCCTCAGGCCTCTTAAGCCGTGGCGGTGAGTGCAGCCTCCGCCCCCTAGGCCAGATGGAGTTGGCAGAAAAGGGAGCGGCCCACCCAGCACTCACTAGAGCAGCAGCAGCAGCAGCAGCAGTGTCCCGGAAGCCTCCCTCAGGCCTCTTAAGCTGTGGCGGTGAGTGCAGGCTCCGCCCCCTAGGCCAGATGGAGTTGGCAAGAAAGGGAGCAGCCCACCCAGCACTCACTAGAGCAGCAGCAGCAGTGTCCCGGAAGCCTCCCTCAGGCCTCTTCAGCTGTGGCGTTGAGTGCAGGCTCCGCCCCCTAGGCCAGATGGAGTTGGCAGGAAAGGGAGCGGCCCACCCAGCACTCACTAGAGCAGCAGCAGCAGTGTCCCGGAAGCCTCCCTCAGGCCTCTTAAGCTGTGGCGGTGAGTGCAGGCTCCGCCCTCTAGGCCAGATGGAGTTGGCAGGAAAGGGAGCGGCCCACCCAGCACTCACTAGAGCAGCAGCAGCAGCAGTGTCCCGGAGGCCTTGATGGAGGCCCTCAAGCTGTGGTGGTGAGTGCAGCCTCCGCCCCCTAGGCCAGATGGAGTTGGCAGAAAAGGGAGCGGCCCACCCAGCACTCACTAGAGCAGCAGCAGCAGCAGCAGCCGTGTCCCGGAAGCCTCCCTCAGGCCTCTTAAGCTGTGGCGGTGAGTGCAGGCTCCGCCCCCTAGGCCAGATGGAGTTGGCAAGAAAGGGAGCTGCCCACCCAGCACTCACTAGAGCAGCAGCAGCAGCAGTGTCCCGGAAGCCTCCCTCAGGCCTCTTCAGCTGTGGCGGTGAGTGCAGGCTCCGCCCCCTAGGCCAGATGGAGTTGGCAGGAAAGGGAGCGGCCCACCCAGCACTCACTAGAGCAGCAGCAGCAGCAGCAGTGTCCCGGAAGCCTCCCTCAGGCCTCTTAAGCTGTGGCGGTGAGTGCAGGCTCCGCCCTCTAGGCCAGATGGAGTTGGCAGGAAAGGGAGCGGCCCACCCAGCACTCACTAGAGCAGCAGCAGCAGCAGTGTCCCGGAGGCCTTGATGGAGGCCCTCAAGCTGTGGCGGTGAGTGCAGGATCCGCCCCCAAGACCAGATGGAGTTGGCAAGAAAGTGAGCAGCCCACCCAGCACTCACTAGAGCAGCAGCAGCAGCAGCAGCCGTGTCCCGGAAGCCTCCCTCAGGCCTCTTCAGCTGTGGCGGTGAGTGCAGGCTCCGCCCCCTAGGCCAGATGGAGTTGGCAAGAAAGGGAGCAGCCCACCCAGCACTCACTAGAGCAGCAGCAGCAGTGTCCCGGAGGCCTCCCTCAGGCCTCTTAAGCTGTGGCGGTGAGTGCAGGCTCCGCCCCCTAGGCCAGATGGAGTTGGCAGGAAAGGGAGCGGCCCACCCAGCGCTCACTAGAGCAGCAGCAGCAGCAGCAGCCGTGTCCCGGAAGCCTCCCTCAGGCCTCTTAAGCTGTGGCGGTGAGTGCAGGCTCCGCCCCCTAGGCCAGATGGAGTTGGCAGGAAAGGGAGCGGCCCACCCAGCACTCACTAGAGCAGCAGCAGCAGTGTCCCGGAAGCCCCCCTCAGGCCTCTTAAGCTGTGGCGGTGAGTGCAGGTTCCGCCCCCTAGGCCAGATGGAGTTGGCAGGAAAGGGAGCGGCGCACCCAGCACTCACTAGAGCAGCAGCGGCAGTGTCCCGGAAGCCTCCCTCAGGCCTCTTAAGCTGTGGCGGTGAGTGCAGGCTCCGCCCCCTAGGCCAGATGGAGTTGGCAGGAAAGGGAGCTGCCCACCCAGCACTCACTAGAGCAGCAGCAGCAGCAGCAGCAGCAGTGTCCCGGAAGCCTCCCTCAGGCCTCTTCAGCTGTGGCGGTGAGTGCAGACTTTGCTCCCTAGGCCAGATGGAGTTGGCACGAAAGGGAGCGGCCCACACAGCACTCACTAGAGCAGCAGCAGCAACAGTGTCCCGGAGGCCTTGATGGAGGCCCTCAAGCTGTGGCGGTGAGTGCAGGATCCGCCCCCTTGGCCAGATGGAGTTGGCAGGAAAGGGAGCGGCCCACCCAGCGCTCACTAGAGCAGCAGCAGCAGCAGCAGCCGTGTCCCGGAAGCCTCCCTCAGGCCTCTTAAGCTGTGGCGGTGAGTGCAGGCTCCGCCCCCTAGGCCAGATGGAGTTGGCAGGAAAGGGAGCGGCCCACCCAGCACTCACTAGAGCAGCAGCAGCAGTGTCCCGGAAGCCCCCCTCAGGCCTCTTCAGCTGTGGCGGTGAGTGCAGGTTCCGCCCCCTAGGCCAGATGGAGTTGGCAGGAAAGGGAGCGGCGCACCCAGCACTCACTAGAGCAGCAGCGGCAGTGTCCCGGAAGCCTCCCTCAGGCCTCTTAAGCTGTGGCGGTGAGTGCAGGCTCTGCCCCCTAGGCCAGATGGAGTTGGCAGGAAAGGGAGCGGCCCACCCAGCACTCACTAGAGCAGCAGCAGCAGCAGTGTCCCGGAAGCCTCCCTCAGGCCTCTTCAGCTGTGGCGGTGAGTGCAGACTTTGCTCCCTAGGCCAGATGGAGTTGGCACGAAAGGGAGCGGCCCACCCAGCACTCACTAGAGCAACAGCAGCAGTGTCCCGGAAGCCTCCCTCAGGCCTCTTAAGCTGTGGCAGTGAGTGCAGGCTCCGCCCCCTAGGCCAGATGGAGTTGGCAGGAAAGGGAGCTGCCCACCCAGCACTCACTAGAGCAGCAGCAGCAGCAGCAGTGTCCCGGAAGCCTCCCTCAGGCCTCTTAAGCTGTGGCGGTGAGTGCAGGCTCCACCCCCTAGGCCAGATGGAGTTGGCAGGAAAGGGAGCGGCCCACCCAGCACTCACTAGAGCAGCAGAAGCCGTGTCCCGGAAGCCTCACTCAGGCCTCTTAAGCTGTGGCGGTGAGTGCAGGCTCCGCCCCCTAGGCCAGATGGAGTTGGCAGGAAAGGGAGCGGCCCACCCAGCACTCACTAGAGCAGCAGCAGCAGCAGCAGCAGTGTCCCGGAAGCCTCCCTCAGGCCTCTTAAGCCGTGGCGGTGAGTGCAGGCTCCGCCCCCTAGGCCAGATGGAGTTGGCAGGAAAGGGAGCGGCCCACCCAGCACTCACTAGAGCAGCAGCAGCAGTGTCCCGGAAGCCTCCCTCAGGCCTCTTAAGCTGTGGCGGTGAGTGCAGGCTCCGCCCCCTTGGCCAGATGGAGTTGGCAGGAAAGGGAGCGGCCCACCCAGCACTCACTAGAGCAGCAGCAGCAGTGTCCCGGAAGCCCCCCTCACGCCTCTTCAGCTGCTGCGGTGAGTGCAGGCTCCGCCCCCTAGGCCAGATGGAGTTGGCACGAAAGGGAGCGGCCCACACAGCACTCACTAGAGCAGCAGCAGCAACAGTGTCCCGGAGGCCTTGATGGAGGCCCTCAAGCTGTGGCGGTGAGTGCAGGATCCGCCCCCTTGGCCAGATGGAGTTGGCAGGAAAGGGAGCGGCCCACCCAGCGCTCACTAGAGCAGCAGCAGCAGCAGCAGCCGTGTCCCGGAAGCCTCCCTCAGGCCTCTTCAGCTGTGGCGGTGAGTGCAGGCTCCGCCCCCTAGGCCAGATGGAGTTGGCAGGAAAGGGAGCGGCTCACCCAGCACTCACACAAGCAGCAGCAGCAGAAGCCATGTCCCGGAAGCCCCCCTCAGGCCTCTTAAGCTGTGGCGGTGAGTGCAGGCTCCGCCCCCTAGGCCAGATGGAGTTGGCAGGAAAGGGAGCGGCCCACCCAGCACTCACTAGAGCAGCAGCAGCAGTGTCCCGGAAGCCTCCCTCAGGCCTCTTAAGCTGTGGCGGTGAGTGCAGGCTCCGCCCCCTTGGCCAGATGGAGTTGGCAGGAAAGGGAGCGGCCCACCCAGCACTCACTAGAGCAGCAGCAGCAGTGTCCCGGAAGCCTCCCTCAGGCCTCTTAAGCTGTGGCGGTGAGTGCAGGCTCCGCCCCCTAGGCCAGATGGAGTTGGCAGGAAAGGGAGCTGCCCACCCAGCACTCACTAGAGCAGCAGCAGCAGCAGCAGCGGCAGTGTCCCGGAAGCCTCCCTCAGGCCTCTTAAGCTGTGGCGGTGAGTGCAGACTTTGCTCCCTAGGCCAGATGGAGTTGGCACGAAAGGGAGCGTCCCACCCAGCACTCACTAGAGCAGCAGCAGCAGCAGCAGTGTCCCGGAAGCCTCCCTCAGGCCTCTTAAGCTGTGGCGGTGAGTGCAGGCTCCGCCCCCTAGGCCAGATGGAGTTGGCAGGAAAGGGAGCTGCCCACCCAGCACTCACTAGAGCAGCAGCAGCAGCAGCAGTGTCCCGGAAGCCTCCCTCAGGCCTCTTAAGCTGTGGCGGTGAGTGCAGGCTCCACCCCCTAGGCCAGATGGAGTTGGCAGGAAAGGGAGCTGCCCACCCAGCACTCACTAGAGCAGCAGCAGCAGCAGCAGCGGCAGTGTCCCGGAAGCCTCCCTCAGGCCTCTTAAGCTGTGGCGGTGAGTGCAGACTTTGCTCCCTAGGCCAGATGGAGTTGGCAGGAAAGGGAGCTGCCCACCCAGCACTCACTAGAGCAGCAGTAGCAGCAGCAGTGTCCCGGAAGCCTCCCTCAGGCCTCTTAAGCTGTGGCGGTGAGTGCAGGCTCCGCCCCCTAGGCCAGATGGAGTTGGCAGGAAAGGGAGCTGCCCACCCAGCACTCACTAGAGCAGCAGCAGCAGCAGCAGTGTCCCGGAAGCCTCCCTCAGGCCTCTTAAGCTGTGGCGGTGAGTGCAGGCTCCACCCCCTAGGCCAGATGGAGTTGGCAGGAAAGGGAGCGGCCCACCCAGCACTCACTAGAGCAGCAGCAGCCGTGTCCTGGAAGCCTCCCTCAGGCCTCTTAAGCTGTGGCGGTGAGTGCAGGCTCCGCCCCCTAGGCCAGATGGAGTTGGCAGGAAAGGGAGCGGCCCACCCAGCACTCACTAGAGCAGCAGCAGCAGCAGCAGCAGTGTCCCGGAAGCCTCCATCAGGCCTCTTAAGCCGTGGCGGTGAGTGCAGGCTCCGCCCCCTAGGCCAGATGGAGTTGGCAGGAAAGGGAGCGGCCCACCCAGCACTCACTAGAGCAGCAGCAGCAGTGTCCCGGAAGCCTCCCTCAGGCCTCTTAAGCTGTGGCGGTGAGTGCAGGCTCCGCCCCCTTGGCCAGATGGAGTTGGCAAGAAAGGGAGCGGCCCACCCAGCACTCACTAGAGCAGCAGCAGCAGTGTCCCGGAAGCCTCCCTCAGGCCTCTTAAGCTGTGGCGGTGAGTGCAGGCTCCGCCCCTAGGCCGGATGGAGTTGGCAGGAAAGGGAGCGGCCCACCCAGCACTCACTAGAGCAGCAGCAGCAGCAGCAGCCGTGTCCCGGAAGCCTCCCTCAGGCCTCTTAAGCTGTGGCGGTGAGTGCAGGCTCCGCCCCCAAGACCAGATGGAGTTGGCAGGAAAGGGAGCGGCCCACCCAGCACTCACTAGAGCAGCAGCAGCAGCAGCAGCAGTGTCCCGGAAGCCTCCCTCAGGCCTCTTAAGCTGTGGCGGTGAGTGCAGGCTCCGCCCCCTAGGCCAGATGGAGTTGGCAGGAAATGGAGCGGCCCACCCAGCACTCACTAGAGCAGAAGCAGCAGCAGCAGTGTCCCGGAAGCCTCCCTCAGGCCTCTTAAGCTGTGGCGGTGAGTGCAGGCTCCGCCCTCTAGGCCAGATGGAGTTGGCAGGAAAGGGAGCGGCCCACCCAGCACTCACTAGAGCAGCAGCAGCAGCAGTGTCCCGGAGGCCTTGATGGAGGCCCTCAAGCTGTGGCGGTGAGTGCAGGATCCGCCCCCAAGACCAGATGGAGTTGGCAAGAAAGGGAGCAGCCCACCCAGCACTCACTAGAGCAGCAGCAGCAGCAGCAGCCGTGTCCCGGAAGCCTCCCTCAGGCCTCTTCAGCTGTGGCGGTGAGTGCAGGCTCCGCCCCCTAGGCCAGATGGAGTTGGCAAGAAAGGGAGCAGCCCACCCAGCACTCACTAGAGCAGCAGCAGCAGTGTACCGGAGGCCTCCCTCAGGCCTCTTAAGCTGTGGCGGTGAGTGCAGGCTCCGCCCCCTAGGCCAGATGGTGTTGGCAGGAAAGGGAGCGGCCCACCCAGCACTCACTAGAGCAGCAGCAGCAGCAGCAGCAGTGTCCCGGAAGCCTCCCTCAGGCCTCTTAAGCTGTGGCGGTGAGTGCAGGCTCCGCCCCCTAGGCCGGATGGAGTTGGCAGGAAAGGGAGCTGCCCACCCAGCACTCACTAGAGCAGCAGCAGCGGTGTCCCGGAAGCCTCCCTCAGGCCTCTTCAGCTGTGGCAGTGAGTGCAGGCTCCGCCCCCTAGGCCAGATGGAGTTGGCAGGAAAGGGAGCGGCCCACCCAGCACTCACTAGAGCAGCAGCAGCAGCAGCAGTGTCCCGGAAGCCTCCCTCAGGCCTCTTAAGCTGTGGCGGTGAGTGCAGGCTCCGCCCCCTAGGCCAGATGGAGTTGGCAGGAAAGGGAGCGGCCCACCCAGCACTCACTAGAGCAGCAGCAGCAGCAGCAGCAATGTCCCGGAAGCCTCCCTCAGGCCTCTTAAGCTGTGGCGGTGAGTGCAGGCTCCGCCCCTAGGCCAGATGGAGTTGGCACGAAAGGGAGCGGCCCACACAGCACTCACTAGAGCAGCAGCAGCAGCAGCAGTGTCCCGGAAGCCTCCCTCAGGCCTCTTAAGCTGTGGCGGTGAGTGCAGGCTCCGCCCCCTAGGCCAGATGGAGTTGGCAGGAAAGGGAGCTGCCCACCCAGCACTCACTAGAGCAGCAGCAGCAGCAGCAGTGTCCCGGAAGCCTCCCTCAGGCCTCTTAAGCTGTGGCGATGAGTGCAGGCTCCGCCCCCTAGGCCAGATCGAGTTGGCAGGAAAGGGAGCGGCCCACCCAGCACTCACTAGAGCAGCAGCAGCAGCAGCCGTGTCCCAGAAGCCTCCCTTAGGCCTCTTAAGCTGTGGCGGTGAGTGCAGGCTCCGCCCCCAAGACCAGATGGAGTTGGCAGGCAAGGGAGCGTCCCACCCAGCACTCTCTAGAGTAGCAGCAGCAGCAGCAGCAGTGTCCCGGAAGCCTCCCTCAGGCCTCTTAAGCTGTGGCGGTGAGTGCAGGCTCCGCCCCCTAGGCCAGATGGAGTTGGCAAGAAAGGGAGCGGCCCACCCAGCACTCACTAGAGCAGCAGCAGCAGCAGCAGCCGTGTCCCGGAAGCCTCCCTCAGGCCTCTTAAGCTGTGGCGGTGAGTGCAGGCTCCGCCCCCAAGACCAGATGGAGTTGGCAGGAAAGGGAGCGGCCCACCCAGCACTCACTAGAGCAGCAGCAGCAGCAGTGTCCCGGAAGCCTCCCTCAGGCCTCTTCAGCTGTGGCGGTGAGTGCAGGCTCCGCCCCCTAGGCCAGATGGAGTTGGCAGGAAAGGGAGCGGCCCACCCAGCACTCACTAGAGCAGCAGCAGCAGCAGTGTCCCGGAAGCCTCCCTCAGGCCTCTTCAGCTGTGGCGGTGAGTGCAGGCTCCGCCCCCAAGACCAGATGGAGTTGGCAGGAAAGGGAGCGGCCCACCCAGCACTCACTAGAGCAGCAGCAGCAGTGTCCCGGAAGCCTCCCTCAGGCCTCTTAAGCTGTGGCGGTGAGTGCAGGCTCCGCCCTCTAGGCCAGATGGAGTTGGCAGGAAAGGGAGCGGCCCACCCAGCACTCACTAGAGCAGCAGCAGCAGCAGTGTCCCGGAGGCCTTGATGGAGGCCCTCAAGCTGTGGCGGTGAGTGCAGGATCCGCCCCCAAGACCAGATGGAGTTGGCAAGAAAGGGAGCAGCCCACCCAGCACTCACTAGAGCAGCAGCAGCAGCAGCAGCCGTGTCCCGGAAGCCTCCCTCAGGCCTCTTAAGCTGTGGCGGTGAGGGCAGGCTCCGCCCCCTAGGCCAGATGGAGTTGGCAAGAAAGGGAGCTGCCCACCCAGCACTCACTAGAGCAGCAGCAGCAGCAGTGTCCCGGAAGCCTCCCTCAGGCCTCTTCAGCTGTGGCGGTGAGTGCAGGCTCCGCCCCCTAGGCCAGATGGAGTTGGCAGGAAAGGGAGCGGCCCACCCAGCACTCACTAGAGCAGCAGCAGCAGCAGCAGCAGCAGTGTCCCGGAAGCCTCCCTCAGGCCTCTTAAGCTGTGGCGGTGAGTGCAGGCTCCGCCCCCTAGGCCAGATGGAGTTGGCAGGAAAGGGAGCGGCCCACCCAGCACTCACTAGAGCAGCAGCAGCAGCAGTGTCCCGGAGGCCTCCCTCAGGCCTCTTAAGCTGTGGCGGTGAGTGCAGGCTCCACCCTCTAGGCCAGATGGAGTTGGCAGGAAAGGGAGCGGCCCACCCAGCACTCACTAGAGCAGCAGCAGCAGCAGCAACAGCAGTGTCCCGGAAGCCTCCCTCAGGCCTCTTCAGCTGTGGCGGTGAGTGCAGGCTCCACCCCCTAGGCCAGATGGAGTTGGCAGGAAAGGGAGCGGCCCACCCAGCACTCACTAGAGCAGCAGCAGCCGTGTCCCGGAAGCCTCCCTCAGGCCTCTTAAGCTGTGGCGGTGAGTGCAGGCTCCGCCCCCTAGGCCAGATGGAGTTGGCAGGAAAGGGAGCGGCCCACCCAGCACTCACTAGAGCAGCAGCAGCAGCAGCAGCAGTGTCCCGGAAGCCTCCATCAGGCCTCTTAAGCCGTGGCGGTGAGTGCAGGCTCCGCCCCCTAGGCCAGATGGAGTTGGCAGGAAAGGGAGCGGCCCACCCAGCACTCACTAGAGCAGCAGCAGCAGTGTCCCGGAAGCCTCCCTCAGGCCTCTTAAGCTGTGGCGGTGAGTGCAGGCTCCGCCCCCTTGGCCAGATGGAGTTGGCAAGAAAGGGAGCGGCCCACCCAGCACTCACTAGAGCAGCAGCAGCAGTGTCCCGGAAGCCTCCCTCAGGCCTCTTAAGCTGTGGCGGTGAGTGCAGGCTCCGCCCCTAGGCCGGATGGAGTTGGCAGGAAAGGGAGCGGCCCACCCAGCACTCACTAGAGCAGCAGCAGCAGCCGTGTCCCGGAAGCCTCCCTCAGGCCTCTTAAGCTGTGGCGGTGAGTGCAGGCTCCGCCCCCAAGACCAGATGGAGTTGGCAGGAAAGGGAGCGGCCCACCCAGCACTCACTAGAGCAGCAGCAGCAGCAGCAGCAGTGTCCCGGAAGCCTCCCTCAGGCCTCTTAAGCTGTGGCGGTGAGTGCAGGCTCCGCCCCCTAGGCCAGATGGAGTTGGCAGGAAATGGAGCGGCCCACCCAGCACTCAGTAGAGCAGAAGCAGCAGCAGCAGTGTCCCGGAAGCCTCCCTCAGGCCTCTTAAGCTGTGGCGGTGAGTGCAGGCTCCGCCCTCTAGGCCAGATGGAGTTGGCAGGAAAGGGAGCGGCCCACCCAGCACTCACTAGAGCAGCAGCAGCAGCAGTGTCCCGGAGGCCTTGATGGAGGCCCTCAAGCTGTGGCGGTGAGTGCAGGATCCGCCCCCAAGACCAGATGGAGTTGGCAAGAAAGGGAGCAGCCCACCCAGCACTCACTAGAGCAGCAGCAGCAGCAGCAGCCGTGTCCCGGAAGCCTCCCTCAGGCCTCTTCAGCTGTGGCGGTGAGTGCAGGCTCCGCCCCCTAGGCCAGATGGAGTTGGCAAGAAAGGGAGCAGCCCACCCAGCACTCACTAGAGCAGCAGCAGCAGTGTCCCGGAGGCCTCCCTCAGGCCTCTTAAGCTGTGGCGGTGAGTGCAGGCTCCGCCCCCTAGGCCAGATGGAGTTGGCAGGAAAGGGAGCGGCCCACCCAGCACTCACTAGAGCAGCAGCAGCAGCAGCAGCAGTGTCCCGGAAGCCTCCCTCAGGCCTCTTAAGCTGTGGCGGTGAGTGCAGGCTCCGCCCCCTAGGCCGGATGGAGTTGGCAGGAAAGGGAGCTGCCCACCCAGCACTCACTAGAGCAGCAGCAGCGGTGTCCCGGAAGCCTCCCTCAGGCCTCTTCAGCTGTGGCAGTGAGTGCAGGCTCCGCCCCCTAGGGCAGATGGAGTTGGCAGGAAAGGGAGCGGCCCACCCAGCACTCACTAGAGCAGCAGCAGCAGCAGCAGTGTCCCGGAAGCCTCCCTCAGGCCTCTTAAGCTGTGGCGGTGAGTGCAGGCTCCGCCCCCTAGGCCAGATGGAGTTGGCAGGAAAGGGAGCGGCCCACCCAGCACTCACTAGAGCAGCAGCAGCAGCAGCAGCAATGTCCTGGAAGCCTCCCTCAGGCCTCTTAAGCTGTGGCGGTGAGTGCAGGCTCCGCCCCTAGGCCAGATGGAGTTGGCACGAAAGGGAGCGGCCCACACAGCACTCACTAGAGCAGCAGCAGCAGCAGCAGTGTCCCGGAAGCCTCCCTCAGGCCTCTTAAGCTGTGGCGGTGAGTGCAGGCTCCGCCCCCTAGGCCAGATGGAGTTGGCAGGAAAGGGAGCTGCCCACCCAGCACTCACTAGAGCAGCAGTAGCAGCAGCAGTGTCCCGGAAGCCTCCCTCAGGCCTCTTAAGCTGTGGCGATGAGTGCAGGCTCCGCCCCCTAGGCCAGATCGAGTTGGCAGGAAAGGGAGCGGCCCACCCAGCACTCACTAGAGCAGCAGCAGCAGCAGCCGTGTCCCAGAAGCCTCCCTCAGGCCTCTTAAGCTGTGGCGGTGAGTGCAGGCTCCGCCCCCAAGACCAGATGGAGTTGGCAGGCAAGGGAGCGTCCCACCCAGCACTCTCTAGAGTAGCAGCAGCAGCAGCAGCAGTGTCCCGGAAGCCTCCCTCAGGCCTCTTCAGCTGTGGCGGTGAGTGCAGGCTCCGCCCCCTAGGCCAGATAGAGTTGGCAGGCAAGGGAGCTGCCCACCCAGCACTCACTAGAGCAGCAGCAGCAGCCGTGTCCCGGAAGCCTCCCTCAGGCCTCTTAAGCTGTGGCGGTGAGTGCAGCCTCCGCCCCCTAGGCCAGATGGAGTTGGCAAGAAAGGGAGCGGCCCACCCAGCACTCACTAGAGCAGCAGCAGCAGCAGCAGCCGTGTCCCGGAAGCCTCCCTCAGGCCTCTTAAGCTGTGGCGGTGAGTGCAGGCTCCGCCCCCAAGACCAGATGGAGTTGGCAGGAAAGGGAGCGGCCCACCCAGCACTCACTTGAGCAGCAGCAGCAGCAGCAGCAGCAGTGTCCCAGAAGCCTCCCTCAGGCCTCTTAAGCCGTGGCGGTGAGTGCAGCCTCCGCCCCCTAGGCCAGATGGAGTTGGCAGGAAAGGGAGCGGCCCACCCAGCACTCACTAGAGCAGCAGCAGCAGTGTCCCGGAAGCCTCCCTCAGGCCTCTTAAGCTGTGGCGGTGAGTGCAGGCTCCGCCCCCTAGGCCAGATGGAGTTGGCAAGAAAGGGAGCAGCCCACCCAGCACTCACTAGAGCAGCAGCAGCAGTGTCCCGGAGGCCTCCCTCAGGCCTCTTAAGCTGTGGCGGTGAGTGCAGGCTCCGCCCCCTAGGCCAGATGGAGTTGGCAGGAAAGGGAGCGGCCCACCCAGCACTCACTAGAGCAGCAGCAGCCGTGTCCCGGAAGCCTCCCTCAGGCCTCTTAAGCTGTGGCGGTGAGTGCAGGCTCCGCCCCCTAGGCCAGATGGAGTTGGCAGGAAAGGGAGCGGCCCACCCAGCACTCACTAGAGCAGCAGCAGCAGTGTCCCGGAAGCCTCCCTCAGGCCTCTTAAGCCGTGGCGGTGAGTGCAGGCTCCGCCCCCAAGACCAGATGGAGTTGGCAGGAAAGGGAGCGGCCCACCCAGCACTCACTAGAGCAGCAGCAGCAGCAGTGTCCCGGAAGCCTCCCTCAGGCCTCTTAAGCTGTGGCGGTGAGTGCAGGCTCCGCCCCCAAGACCAGATGGAGTTGGCAGGAAAGGGAGCGGCCCACCCAGCACTCACTAGAGCAGCAGCAGCAGCAGTGTCCCGGAGGCCTCCCTCAGGCCTCTTAAGCTGTGGCGGTGAGTGCAGGCTCCGCCCCCTAGGCCAGATGGAGTTGGCAAGAAAGGGAGCAGCCCACCCAGCACTCACTAGAGCAGCAGCAGCAGTGTCCCGGAGGCCTCCCTCAGGCCTCTTAAGCTGTGGCGGTGAGTGCAGGCTCCGCCCCCTAGGCCGGATGGAGTTGGCAGGAAAGGGAGCGGCCCACCCAGCACTCACTAGAGCAGCAGCAGCAGCAGCAGTGTCCCGGAAGCCTCCCTCAGGCCTCTTCAGCTGTGGCAGTGAGTGCAGGCTCCGCCCCCTAGGCCAGATGGAGTTGGCAGGAAAGGGAGCGGCCCACCCAGCACTCACTAGAGCAGCAGCAGCAGCAGCAGCAGTGTCCCGGAAGCCTCCCTCAGGCCTCTTAAGCTGTGGCGGTGAGTGCAGGCTCCGCCCCCTAGGCCAGATGGAGTTGGCAGGAAAGGGAGCTGCCCACCCAGCACTCACTAGAGCAGCAGCAGCAGCAGCAGCAGTGTCCCGGAGGCCTCCCTCAGGCCTCTTAAGCCGTGGCGGTGAGTGCAGGCTCCGCCCCCTAGGCCAGATGGAGTTGGCAGGAAAGGGAGCTGCCCACCCAGCACTCACTAGAGCAGCAGCAGCAGCAGTGTCCCGGAAGCCTCCCTCAGGCCTCTTAAGCTGTGGCGGTGAGTGCAGGCTCCGCCCTCAAGACCAGATGGAGTTGGCAGGAAAGGGAGTGGCCCACCCAGCACTCACTAGAGCAGCAGCAGCAGCAGCAGTGTCCCGGAAGCCTCCCTCAAGCCTCTTAAGCTGTGGCGGTGAGTGCAGGCTCCGCCCCCTAGGCCAGATGGAGTTGGCAGGCAAGGGAGCGTCCCACCCAGCACTCACTAGAGCAGCAGCAGCAGCAGCCGTGTCCCAGAAGCCTCCCTCAGGCCTCTTAAGCCGTGGCGGTGAGTGCAGCCTCCGCCCCCTAGGCCAGATGGAGTTGGCAGGAAAGGGAGCGGCCCACCCAGCACTCACTAGAGCAGCAGCAGCAGCAGTGTCCCGGAAGCCTCCCTCAGGCCTCTTAAGCTGTGGCGGTGAGTGCAGGCTCCGCCCCCTAGGCCAGATGGAGTTGGCAGGAAAGGGAGCGGCCCACCCAGCACTCACTAGAGCAGCAGCAGCAGCAGCAGCAGTGTCCCGGAAGCCTCCCTCAGGCCTCTTAAGCTGTGGCGGTGAGTGCAGGCTCCGCCCCCAAGACCAGATGGAGTTGGCAGGCAAGGGAGCGGCCCACCCAGCACTCACTAGAGCAGCAGCAGCAGCAGCCGTGTCCCAGAAGCCTCCCTCAGGCCTCTTAAGCCGTGGCGGTGAGTGCAGCCTCCGCCCCCTAGGCCAGATGGAGTTGGCAGGAAAGGGAGCGGCCCACCCAGCACTCACTAGAGCAGCAGCAGCAGCAGTGTCCCGGAAGCCTCCCTCAGGCCTCTTAAGCTGTGGCGGTGAGTGCAGGCTCCGCCCCCAAGACCAGATGGAGTTGGCAGGAAAGGGAGCGGCCCACCCAGCACTCACTAGAGCAGCAGCAGCAGCAGCAGCCGTGTCCCGGAAGCCTCCCTCAGGCCTCTTAAGCTGTGGCGGTGAGTGCAGGCTCCGCCCCCTAGGCGAGATGGAGTTGGCAGGAAAGGGAGCGGCCCACCCAGCACTCACTAGAGCAGCAGCAGCAGCAGCAGCAGTGTCCCGGAAGCCTCCCTCAGGCCTCTTCAGCTGTGGCGGTGAGTGCAGGCTCCGCCCCCAAGACCAGATGGAGTTGGCAGGAAAGGGAGCGGCCCACCCAGCACTCACTAGAGCAGCAGCAGCAGCAGCAGTGTCCCGGAAGCCTCCCTCAGGCCTCTTAAGCTGTGGCGATGAGTGCAGGCTCCGCCCCCTAGGCCAGATAGAGTTGGCAGGCAAGGGAGCGTCCCACCCAGCACTCACTAGAGCAGCAGCAGCAGCAGTAGCAGTGTCCCGGAGGCCTCCCTCAGGCCTCTTCAGCTGTGGCGGTGAGTGCAGGCTCCGCCCCCTAGGCCAGATGGAGTTGGCAGGAAAGGGAGCGGCCCACCCAGCACTCACTTGAGCAGCAGCAGCAGCAGCAGCAGCAGTGTCCCGGAAGCCTCCCTCAGGCCTCTTCAGCTGTGGCGGTGAGTGCAGGCTCCGCCCCCTAGGCCAGATAGAGTTGGCAGGCAAGGGAGCGTCCCACCCAGCACTCACTAGAGCAACAGCAGCAGCAGCCGTGTCCCAGAAGCCTCCCTCAGGCCTCTTCAGCTGTGGCGGTGAGTGCAGGCTCCGCCCCCTAGGCCAGATAGAGTTGGCAGGCAAGGGAGCGTCCCACCCAGCACTCACTAGAGCAGCAGCAGCAGCAGTAGCAGTGTCCCGGAGGCCTCCCTCAGGCCTCTTCAGCTGTGGCGGTGAGTGCAGGCTCCGCCCCCTAGGCCAGATGGAGTTGGCAGGAAAGGGAGCGGCCCACCCAGCACTCACTAGAGCAGCAGCAGCAGCAGCAGCAGTGTCCCGGATGCCTCCCTCAGGCCTCTTAAGCTGTGGCGGTGAGTGCAGGCTCCGCCCCCTAGGCCAGATGGAGTTAGCAGGCAAGGGAGCGGCCCACCCAGCACTCACTAGAGCAGCAGCAGCAGCAGTGTCCCGGAAGCCTCCCTCAGGCCTCTTAAGCTGTGGCGGTGAGTGCAGGCTCCGCCCCCTAGGCCAGATGGAGTTGGCAGGCAAGGGAGCGGCCCACCCAGCACTCACTAGAGCAGCAGCAGCAGCAGTGTCCCGGAAGCCTCCCTCAGGCCTCTTAAGCTGTGGCGGTGAGTGCAGGCTCCGCCCCCTAGGCCGGATGGAGTTGGCAGGAAAGGGAGCTGCCCACCCAGCACTCACTAGAGCAGCAGCAGCAGCAGCAGCAGTGTCCCGGAAGCCTCCCTCAGGCCTCTTAAGCTGTGGCGGTGAGGGCAGGCTCCGCCCCCTAGGCCAGATGGAGTTGGCAGGAAAGGGAGCGGCCCACCCAGCACTCACTAGAGCAGCAGCAGCAGCAGCAGCAGTGTCCCGGAAGCCTCCCTCAGGCCTCTTCAGCTGTGGCGGTGAGTGCAGGCTCCGCCCCCTAGGCCAGATGGAGTTGGCACGAAAGGGAGCGGCCCACCCAGCACTCACTAGAGCAGCAGCAGCAGCAGCAGCAGCAGCAGTGTCCCGGAAGCCTCCCTCAGGCCTCTTAAGCCGTGGCGGTGAGTGCAGGCTCCGCCCCCAAGACCAGATGGAGTTGGCAGGAAAGGGAGCGGCCCACCCAGCACTCACTAGAGCAGCAGCAGCAGCAGTGTCCCGGAAGCCTCCCTCAGGCCTCTTAAGCTGTGGCGGTGAGTGCAGGCTCCGCCCCTAGGCCAGATGGAGTTGGCACGAAAGGGAGCGGCCCACACAGCACTCACTAGAGCAGCAGCAGCAGCAGCAGCAGTGTCCCGGAAGCCTCCCTCAGGCCTCTTAAGCTGTGGCGGTGAGTGCAGGCTCCGCCCCCTAGGCCAGATGGAGTTGGCAGGAAAGGGAGCTGCCCACCCAGCACTCACTAGAGCAGCAGCAGCAGCAGCAGCAGTGTCCCGGAGGCCTCCCTCAGGCCTCTTAAGCCGTGGCGGTGAGTGCAGGCTCCGCCCCCTAGGCCAGATGGAGTTGGCAGGAAAGGGAGCTGCCCACCCAGCACTCACTAGAGCAGCAGCAGCAGCAGTGTCCCGGAAGCCTCCCTCAGGCCTCTTAAGCTGTGGCGGTGAGTGCAGGCTCCGCCCTCAAGACCAGATGGAGTTGGCAGGAAAGGGAGTGGCCCACCCAGCACTCACTAGAGCAGCAGCAGCAGCAGCAGTGTCCCGGAAGCCTCCCTCAGGCCTCTTAAGCTGTGGCGATGAGTGCAGGCTCCGCCCCCTAGGCCAGATAGAGTTGGCAGGCAAGGGAGCGTCCCACCCAGCACTCACTAGAGCAGCAGCAGCAGCAGTAGCAGTGTCCCGGAGGCCTCCCTCAGGCCTCTTCAGCTGTGGCGGTGAGTGCAGGCTCCGCCCCCTAGGCCAGATGGAGTTGGCAGGCAAGGGAGCGTCCCACCCAGCACTCACTAGAGCAACAGCAGCAGCAGCCGTGTCCCAGAAGCCTCCCTCAGGCCTCTTCAGCTGTGGCGGTGAGTGCAGGCTCCGCCCCCTAGGCCAGATAGAGTTGGCAGGCAAGGGAGCGTCCCACCCAGCACTCACTAGAGCAGCAGCAGCAGCAGTAGCAGTGTCCCGGAGGCCTCCCTCAGGCCTCTTCAGCTGTGGCGGTGAGTGCAGGCTCCGCCCCCTAGGCCAGATGGAGTTGGCAGGAAAGGGAGCGGCCCACCCAGCACTCACTAGAGCAGCAGCAGCAGCAGCAGCAGTGTCCCGGATGCCTCCCTCAGGCCTCTTAAGCTGTGGCGGTGAGTGCAGGCTCCGCCCCCTAGGCCAGATGGAGTTAGCAGGCAAGGGAGCGGCCCACCCAGCACTCACTAGAGCAGCAGCAGCAGCAGTGTCCCGGAAGCCTCCCTCAGGCCTCTTAAGCTGTGGCGGTGAGTGCAGGCTCCGCCCCCTAGGCCAGATGGAGTTGGCAGGCAAGGGAGCGGCCCACCCAGCACTCACTAGAGCAGCAGCAGCAGCAGTGTCCCGGAAGCCTCCCTCAGGCCTCTTAAGCTGTGGTGGTGAGTGCAGGCTCCGCCCCCTAGGCCAGATGGAGTTGGCAGGCAAGGGAGCGGCCCACCCAGCACTCACTAGAGCAGCAGCAGCAGCAGTGTCCCGGAAGCCTCCCTCAGGCCTCTTAAGCTGTGGCGGTGAGTGCAGGCTCCGCCCCCTAGGCCGGATGGAGTTGGCAGGAAAGGGAGCTGCCCACCCAGCACTCACTAGAGCAGCAGCAGCAGCAGCAGCAGTGTCCCGGAAGCCTCCCTCAGGCCTCTTCAGCTGTGGCGGTGAGTGCAGGCTCCGCCCCCTAGGCCAGATGGAGTTGGCACGAAAGGGAGCGGCCCACCCAGCACTCACTAGAGCAGCAGCAGCAGCAGCAGCAGCAGTGTCCCGGAAGCCTCCCTCAGGCCTCTTAAGCCGTGGCGGTGAGTGCAGGCTCCGCCCCCAAGACCAGATGGAGTTGGCAGGAAAGGGAGCGGCCCACCCAGCACTCACTAGAGCAGCAGCAGCAGCAGTGTCCCGGAAGCCTCCCTCAGGCCTCTTAAGCTGTGGCGGTGAGTGCAGGCTCCGCCCCTAGGCCAGATGGAGTTGGCACGAAAGGGAGCGGCCCACACAGCACTCACTAGAGCAGCAGCAGCAGCAGCAGCAGTGTCCCGGAAGCCTCCCTCAGGCCTCTTAAGCTGTGGCGGTGAGTGCAGGCTCCGCCCCCTAGGCCAGATGGAGTTGGCAGGAAAGGGAGCTGCCCACCCAGCACTCACTAGAGCAGCAGCAGCAGCAGCAGCAGTGTCCCGGAGGCCTCCCTCAGGCCTCTTAAGCCGTGGCGGTGAGTGCAGGCTCCGCCCCCTAGGCCAGATGGAGTTGGCAGGAAAGGGAGCTGCCCACCCAGCACTCACTAGAGCAGCAGCAGCAGCAGTGTCCCGGAAGCCTCCCTCAGGCCTCTTAAGCTGTGGCGGTGAGTGCAGGCTCCGCCCTCAAGACCAGATGGAGTTGGCAGGAAAGGGAGTGGCCCACCCAGCACTCACTAGAGCAGCAGCAGCAGCAGCAGTGTCCCGGAAGCCTCCCTCAGGCCTCTTAAGCTGTGGCGATGAGTGCAGGCTCCGCCCCCTAGGCCAGATGGAGTTGGCAGGAAAGGGAGCGGCCCACCCAGCACTCACTTGAGCAGCAGCAGCAGCAGCAGCAGCAGTGTCCCGGAAGCCTCCCTCAGGCCTCTTCAGCTGTGGCGGTGAGTGCAGGCTCCGCCCCCTAGGCCAGATAGAGTTGGCAGGAAAGGGAGCGGCCCACCCAGCACTCACTAGAGCAGCAGCAGCAGCAGCAGCAGTGTCCCGGAAGCCTCCCTCAGGCCTCTTAAGCTGTGGCGGTGAATGCAGGCTCCGCCCCCTAGGCCAGATGGAGTTGGCAGGAAAGGGAGCGGCCCACCCAGCACTCTCTAGAGCAGCAGCAGCAGCAGCAGCAGTGTCCCGGAAGCCTCCCTCAGGCCTCTTAAGCTGTGGCGGTGAATGCAGGCTCCGCCCCCTAGGCCAGATAGAGTTGGCAGGAAAGGGAGCGGCCCACCCAGCACTCACTAGAGCAGCAGCAGCAGCAGCAGCAGTGTCCCGGAAGCCTCCCTCAGGCCTCTTAAGCTGTGGCGGTGAATGCAGGCTCCGCCCTCTAGGCCAGATGAAGTTGGCAGGAAAGGGAGCGGCCCACCCAGCACTCTCTAGAGCAGCAGCAGCAGTGTCCCGGAAGCCTCCCTCAGGCCTCTTAAGCTGTGGCGGTGAATGCAGGCTCCGCCCCCTAGGCCAGATGGAGTTGGCAGGAAAGGGAGCAGCCCACCCAGCACTCACTAGAGCAGCAGCAGCAGTGTCCCAGAAGCCTCCCTCAGGCCTCTTAAGCCGTGGCGGTGAGTGCAGCCTCCGCCCCCTAGGCCAGATGGAGTTGGCAGGAAAGGGAGCGGCCCACCCAGCACTCACTAGAGCAGCAGCAGCAGCAGCCGTGTCCCAGAAGCCTCCCTCAGGCCTCTTCAGCTGTGGCGGTGAGTGCAGGCTCCGCCCCCTAGGCCAGATGGAGTTGGCAGGAAAGGGAGCGGCCCACCCAGCACTCACTAGAGCAGCAGAAGCAGCAGCCGTGTCCCAGAAGCCTCCCTCAGGCCTCTTAAGCCGTGGCGGTGAGTGCAGGCTCCGCCCCCTAGGCCAGATGGAGTTGGCAAGAAAGGGAGCGGCCCACCCAGCACTCACTAGAGCAGCAGCAGCAGCAGCAGTGTCCCGGAAGCCTCCCTCAGGCCTCTGAAGCTGTGGCGGTGAGTGCAGGCTCCGCCCCCTAGGCCAGATGGAGTTGGCAGGAAAGGGAGCTGCCCACCCAGCACTCACTAGAGCAGCAGCAGCAGCAGCAGCAGCAGCAGTGTCCCGGAGGCCTCCCTCAGGCCTCTTAAGCCGTGGCGGTGAGTGCAGGCTCCGCCCCCTAGGCCAGATGGAGTTGGCAGGAAAGGGAGCTGCCCACCCAGCACTCACTAGAGCAGCAGCAGCAGTGTCCCGGAAGCCTCCCTCAGGCCTCTTAAGCTGTGGCGGTGAGTGCAGGCTCCGCCCCCTAGGCCAGATGGAGTTGGCAGGAAAGGGAGCGGCCCACCCAGCACTCACTAGAGCAGCAGCAGCAGCAGCAGCCGTGTCCCGGAAGCCTCCCTCAGGCCTCTTAAGCTGTGGCGGTGAGTGCAGGCTCCGCCCCCTAGGCGAGATGGAGTTGGCAGGAAAGGGAGCGGCCCACCCAGCACTCACTAGAGCAGCAGCAGCAGCAGCAGCAGTGTCCCGGAAGCCTCCCTCAGGCCTCTTAAGCTGTGGCAGTGAGTGCAGGCTCCGCCCCCTAGGCCAGATGGAGTTGGCAGGAAAGGGAGCGGCCCACCCAGCACTCACTAGAGCAGCAGCAGCAGCAGCAGCAGTGTCCCGGAAGCCTCCCTCAGGCCTCTTAAGCTGTGGCGGTGAGTGCAGGCTCCCCCCTCAAGACCAGATGGAGTTGGCAGGAAAGGGAGCGGCCCACCCAGCACTCACTAGAGCAGCAGCAGCAGCAGCAGTGTCCCGGAAGCCTCCCTCAGGCCTCTTAAGCTGTGGCGATGAGTGCAGGCTCCGCCCCCTAGGCCAGATGGAGTTGGCAGGAAAGGGAGCGGCCCACCCAGCACTCACTTGAGCAGCAGCAGCAGCAGCAGCAGCAGCAGTGTCCCGGAAGCCTCCCTCAGGCCTCTTCAGCTGTGGCGGTGAGTGCAGGCTCCGCCCCCTAGGCCAGATAGAGTTGGCAGGCAAGGGAGCGTCCCACCCAGCACTCACTAGAGCAGCAGCAGCAGCAGCCGTGTCCCAGAAGCCTCCCTCAGGCCTCTTAAGCCGTGGCGGTGAGTGCAGCCTCCGCCCCCTAGGCCAGATGGAGTTGGCAGGAAAGGGAGCGGCCCACCCAGCACTCACTAGAGCAGCAGCAGCAGCAGCAGCCGTGTCCCGGAAGCCTCCCTCAGGCCTCTTCAGCTGTGGCGGTGAGTGCAGGCTCCGCCCCCTAGGCGAGATGGAGTTGGCAGGCAAGGGAGCGGCCCACCCAGCACTCACTAGAGCAGCAGCAGCAGCAGCAGCAGCAGTGTCCCGGAGGCCTCCCTCAGGCCTCTTCAGCTGTGGCGGTGAGTGCAGCCTCCGCCCCCTAGGCCAGATGGAGTTGGCAGGAAAGGGAGCGGCCCACCCAGCACTCACTAGAGCAGCAGCAGCAGTGTCCCGGAAGCCTCCCTCAGGCCTCTTAAGCTGTGGCGGTGAGTGCAGGCTCCGCCCCCTAGGCCAGATGGAGTTGGCAGGCAAGGGAGCGGCCCACCCAGCACTCACTAGAGCAGCAGCAGCAGCAGTGTCCCGGAAGCCTCCCTCAGGCCTCTTAAGCTGTGGCGGTGAGTGCAGGCTCCGCCCCCTAGGCCAGATGGAGTTGGCAGGCAAGGGAGCGGCCCACCCAGCACTCACTAGAGCAGCAGCAGCAGCAGCAGCAGTGTCCCGGAAGCCTCCCTCAGGCCTCTTAAGCTGTGGCGGTTAGTGCAGGCTCCGCCCCCTAGGCGAGATGGAGTTGGCAGGAAAGGGAGCGGCCCACCCAGCACTCACTAGAGCAGCAGCAGCAGCAGCAGCAGCAGTGTCCCGGAGGCCTCCCTCAGGCCTCTTCAGCTGTGGCGGTGAGTGCAGGCTCCGCCCCCTAGGCCAGATGGAGTTGGCAGGAAAGGGAGCGGCCCACCCAGCACTCACTAGAGCAGCAGCAGCAGCAGTGTCCCGGAAGCCTCCCTCAGGCCTCTTCAGCTGTGGCGGTGAGTGCAGGCTCCGCCCCCAAGACCAGATGGAGTTGGCAGGAAAGGGAGCGGCCCACCCAGCACTCACTAGAGCAGCAGCAGCAGCAGCAGCAGTGTCCCGGAGGCCTCCCTCAGGCCTCTTCAGCTGTGGCGGTGAGTGCAGGCTCCGCCCCCTAGGCCAGATGGAGTTGGCAGGAAAGGGAGCGGCCCACCCAGCACTCACTAGAGCAGCAGCAGCAGTGTCCCGGAAGCCTCCCTCAGGCCTCTTAAGCTGTGGCGGTGAGTGCAGGCTCCGCCCCCTAGGCCAGATGGAGTTGGCAGGCAAGGGAGCGGCCCACCCAGCACTCACTAGAGCAGCAGCAGCAGCAGTGTCCCGGAAGCCTCCCTCAGGCCTCTTAAGCTGTGGCGGTGAGTGCAGGCTCCGCCCCCTAGGCCAGATGGAGTTGGCAGGCAAGGGAGCGGCCCACCCAGCACTCACTAGAGCAGCAGCAGTGTCCCGGAAGCCTCCCTCAGGCCTCTTAAGCTGTGGCGGTGAGTGCAGGCTCCGCCCCCTAGGCCAGATGGAGTTGGCAGGAAAGGGAGCGGCCCACCCAGCACTCACTAGAGCAGCAGCAGCAGCAGCAGCAGTGTCCCGGAAGCCTCCCTCAGGCCTCTTCAGCTGTGGCGGTGAGTGCAGGCTCCGCCCCCTAGGCCAGATAGAGTTGGCAGGCAAGGGAGCGTCCCACCCAGCACTCACTAGAGCAGCAGCAGCAGCAGCCGTGTCCCAGAAGCCTCCCTCAGGCCTCTTAAGCCGTGGCGGTGAGTGCAGCCTCCGCCCCCTAGGCCAGATGGAGTTGGCAGGAAAGGGAGCGGCCCACCCAGCACTCACTAGAGCAGCAGCAGCAGCAGCAGCCGTGTCCCGGAAGCCTCCCTCAGGCCTCTTCAGCTGTGGCGGTGAGTGCAGGCTCCGCCCCCTAGGCGAGATGGAGTTGGCAGGCAAGGGAGCGGCCCACCCAGCACTCACTAGAGCAGCAGCAGCAGCAGCAGCAGCAGTGTCCCGGAGGCCTCCCTCAGGCCTCTTCAGCTGTGGCGGTGAGTGCAGGCTCCGCCCCCTAGGCCAGATGGAGTTGGCAGGAAAGGGAGCGGCCCACCCAGCACTCACTAGAGCAGCAGCAGCAGTGTCCCGGAAGCCTCCCTCAGGCCTCTTAAGCTGTGGCGGTGAGTGCAGGCTCCGCCCCCTAGGCCAGATGGAGTTGGCAGGCAAGGGAGCGGCCCACCCAGCACTCACTAGAGCAGCAGCAGCAGCAGTGTCCCGGAAGCCTCCCTCAGGCCTCTTAAGCTGTGGCGGTGAGTGCAGGCTCCGCCCCCTTGGCCAGATGGAGTTGGCAGGCAAGGGAGCGGCCCACCCAGCACTCACTAGAGCAGCAGCAGCAGCAGCAGCAGTGTCCCGGAAGCCTCCCTCAGGCCTCTTAAGCTGTGGCGGTTAGTGCAGGCTCCGCCCCCTAGGCGAGATGGAGTTGGCAGGAAAGGGAGCGGCCCACCCAGCACTCACTAGAGCAGCAGCAGCAGCAGCAGCAGTGTCCCGGAAGCCTCCCTCAGGCCTCTTCAGCTGTGGCGGTGAGTGCAGGCTCCGCCCCCAAGACCAGATGGAGTTGGCAGGAAAGGGAGCGGCCCACCCAGCACTCACTAGAGCAGCAGCAGCAGCAGCAGCAGTGTCCCGGAGGCCTCCCTCAGGCCTCTTCAGCTGTGGCGGTGAGTGCAGGCTCCGCCCCCTAGGCCAGATGGAGTTGGCAGGAAAGGGAGCGGCCCACCCAGCACTCACTAGAGCAGCAGCAGCAGCAGCAGCAGCAGTGTCCCGGAAGCCTCCCTCAGGCCTCTTCAGCTGTGGCGGTGAGTGCAGGCTCCGCCCCCAAGACCAGATGGAGTTGGCAGGAAAGGGAGCGGCCCACCCAGCACTCACTAGAGCAGCAGCAGCAGCAGCAGCAGTGTCCCGGAGGCCTCCCTCAGGCCTCTTCAGCTGTGGCGGTGAGTGCAGGCTCCGCCCCCTAGGCCAGATGGAGTTGGCAGGAAAGGGAGCGGCCCACCCAGCACTCACTAGAGCAGCAGCAGCAGTGTCCCGGAAGCCTCCCTCAGGCCTCTTAAGCTGTGGCGGTGAGTGCAGGCTCCGCCCCCTAGGCCAGATGGAGTTGGCAGGCAAGGGAGCGGCCCACCCAGCACTCACTAGAGCAGCAGCAGCAGCAGTGTCCCGGAAGCCTCCCTCAGGCCTCTTAAGCTGTGGCGGTGAGTGCAGGCTCCGCCCCCTAGGCCAGATGGAGTTGGCAGGCAAGGGAGCGGCCCACCCAGCACTCACTAGAGCAGCAGCAGTGTCCCGGAAGCCTCCCTCAGGCCTCTTAAGCTGTGGCGGTGAGTGCAGGCTCCGTCCCCTAGGCCAGATGGAGTTGGCACGAAAGGGAGTGGCCCACCCAGCACTCACTAGAGCAGCAGCAGCAGCAGCAGCAGCAGCAGTGTCCCGGAAGCCTCCCTCAGGCCTCTTAAGCTGTGGCGGTGAGTGCAGGCTCCGCCCCCTTGGCCAGATGGAGTTGGCAGGAAAGGGAGCGGCCCACCCAGCACTCACTAGAGCAGCAGCAGCAGCAGCAGTGTCCCGGAAGCCTCCCTCAGGCCTCTTAAGCTGTGGCGGTGAGTGCAGGCTCCGCCCCCTAGGCCAGATGGAGTTGGCAGGAAAGGGAGCGGCCCACCCAGCACTCACTAGAGCAGCAGCAGCAGCAGCAGCAGCAGTGTCCCGGAAGCCTCCCTCAGGCCTCTTCAGCTGTGGCGGTGACTGCAGGCTCCGGCCGCTAGGCCAGATGGAGTTGGCAGGAAAGGGAGCGGCCCACCCAGCACTCACTAGAGCAGCAGCAGCAGCAGTGTCCCAGAAGCCTCCCTCAGGCCTCTTAAGCTGTGGCGGTGAGTGCAGGCTCCGCCCCTAGGCCAGATGGAGTTGGCACGAAAGGGAGCGGCCCACCCAGCACTCACTAGAGCAGCAGCAGCAGCAGCAGTGTCCCGGAAGCCTCCCTCAGGCCTCTTAAGCCGTGGCGGTGAGTGCAGGCTCCGCCCCCTAGGCCATATGGAGTTGGCAAGAAAGGGAGCGGCCCACCCAGCACTCACTAGAGCAGCAGCAGCAGTGTCCCGGAGGCCTCCCTCAGGCCTCTTAAGCTGTGGCGGTGAGTGCAGGCTCCGCCCCCTAGGCCAGATGGAGTTGGCAAGAAAGGGAGCGGCCCACCCAGCACTCACTAGAGCAGCAGCAGCAGCAGCAGCAGTGTCCCGGAAGCCTCCCTCAGGCCTCTTAAGCTGTGGCGGTGAGTGCAGGCTCCGCCCCTAGGCCAGATGGAGTTGGCACGAAAGGGAGCGGCCCACCCAGCACTCACTAGAGCAGCAGCAGCAGCAGCAGTGTCCCGGAAGCCTCCCTCAGGCCTCTTAAGCTGTGGCGGTGAGTGCAGGCTCCGCCCCCTAGGCCAGATGGAGTTGGCAGGAAAGGGAGCGGCCCACCCAGCACTCACTAGAGCAGCAGCAGCAGCAGCAGTGTCCCGGAAGCCTCCCTCAGGCCTCTTAAGCTGTGGCGGTGAGTGCAGGCTCCGCCCCCTAGGCCAGATAGAGTTGGCAGGCAAGGGAGCGTCCCACCCAGCACTCACTAGAGCAGCAGCAGCAGCAGCCGTGTCCCAGAAGCCTCCCTCAGGCCTCTTAAGCCGTGGCGGTGAGTGCAGCCTCCGCCCCCTAGGCCAGATGGAGTTGGCAGGAAAGGGAGCTGCCCACCCAGCACTCACTAGAGCAGCAGCAGCAGCAGCAGCAGTGTCCCGGAGGCCTCCCTCAGGCCTCTTCAGCTGTGGCGGTGAGTGCAGGCTCCGCCCCCTAGGCCAGATGGAGTTGGCAGGCAAGGGAGCGGCCCACCCAGCACTCACTAGAGCAGCAGCAGCAGCAGCAGCAGTGTCCCGGAGGCCTCCCTCAGGCCTCTTCAGCTGTGGCGGTGAGTGCAGGCTCCGCCCCCTAGGCCAGATGGAGTTGGCAGGAAAGGGAGCGGCCCACCCAGCACTCACTAGAGCAGCAGCAGCAGTGTCCCGGAAGCCTCCCTCAGGCCTCTTAAGCTGTGGCGGTGAGTGCAGGCTCCGCCCCCTAGGCCAGATGGAGTTGGCAGGCAAGGGAGCGGCCCACCCAGCACTCACTAGAGCAGCAGCAGCAGCAGTGTCCCGGAAGCCTCCCTCAGGCCTCTTAAGCTGTGGCGGTGAGTGCAGGCTCCGCCCCCTAGGCCAGATGGAGTTGGCAGGCAAGGGAGCGGCCCACCCAGCACTCACTAGAGCAGCAGCAGCAGCAGTGTCCCGGAAGCCTCCCTCAGGCCTCTTAAGCTGTGGCGGTGAGTGCAGGCTCCGCCCCCTAGGCGAGATGGAGTTGGCAGGAAAGGGAGCGGCCCACCCAGCACTCACTAGAGCAGCAGCAGCAGCAGCAGCAGCAGTGTCCCGGAAGCCTCCCTCAGGCCTCTTCAGCTGTGGCGGTGAGTGCAGGCTCCGCCCCCAAGACCAGATGGAGTTGGCAGGAAAGGGAGCGGCCCACCCAGCACTCACTAGAGCAGCAGCAGCAGCAGCAGCAGTGTCCCGGAGGCCTCCCTCAGGCCTCTTCAGCTGTGGCGGTGAGTGCAGGCTCCGCCCCCTAGGCCAGATGGAGTTGGCAGGAAAGGGAGCGGCCCACCCAGCACTCACTAGAGCAGCAGCAGCAGTGTCCCGGAAGCCTCCCTCAGGCCTCTTAAGCTGTGGCGGTGAGTGCAGGCTCCGCCCCCTAGGCCAGATGGAGTTGGCAGGCAAGGGAGCGGCCCACCCAGCACTCACTAGAGCAGCAGCAGCAGCAGTGTCCCGGAAGCCTCCCTCAGGCCTCTTAAGCTGTGGCGGTGAGTGCAGGCTCCGCCCCCTAGGCCAGATGGAGTTGGCAGGCAAGGGAGCGGCCCACCCAGCACTCACTAGAGCAGCAGCAGCAGCAGTGTCCCGGAAGCCTCCCTCAGGCCTCTTAAGCTGTGGCGGTGAGTGCAGGCTCCGCCCCTAGGCCAGATGGAGTTGGCACGAAAGGGAGTGGCCCACCCAGCACTCACTAGAGCAGCAGCAGCAGCAGCAGCAGCAGCAGTGTCCCGGAAGCCTCCCTCAGGCCTCTTAAGCTGTGGCGGTGAGGGCAGGCTCCGCCACCTAGGCCAGATGGAGTTGGCAGGAAAGGGAGCGGCCCACCCAGCACTCACTAGAGCAGCAGCAGCAGCAGCAGCAGTGTCCCGGAGGCCTCCCTCAGGCCTCTTCAGCTGTGGCGGTGAGTGCAGGCTCCGCCCCCTAGGCCAGATGGAGTTGGCAGGAAAGGGAGCGGCCCACCCAGCACTCACTAGAGCAGCAGCAGCAGTGTCCCGGAAGCCTCCCTCAGGCCTCTTAAGCTGTGGCGGTGAGTGCAGGCTCCGCCCCCTAGGCCAGATGGAGTTGGCAGGCAAGGGAGCGGCCCACCCAGCACTCACTAGAGCAGCAGCAGCAGCAGTGTCCCGGAAGCCTCCCTCAGGCCTCTTAAGCTGTGGCGGTGAGTGCAGGCTCCGCCCCCTAGGCCAGATGGAGTTGGCAGGCAAGGGAGCGGCCCACCCAGCACTCACTAGAGCAGCAGCAGCAGCAGTGTCCCGGAAGCCTCCCTCAGGCCTCTTAAGCTGTGGCGGTGAGTGCAGGCTCCGCCCCCTAGGCGAGATGGAGTTGGCAGGAAAGGGAGCGGCCCACCCAGCACTCACTAGAGCAGCAGCAGCAGCAGCAGCAGTGTCCCGGAAGCCTCCCTCAGGCCTCTTCAGCTGTGGCGGTGAGTGCAGGCTCCGCCCCCAAGACCAGATGGAGTTGGCAGGAAAGGGAGCGGCCCACCCAGCACTCACTAGAGCAGCAGCAGCAGCAGCAGCAGTGTCCCGGAGGCCTCCCTCAGGCCTCTTCAGCTGTGGCGGTGAGTGCAGGCTCCGCCCCCTAGGCCAGATGGAGTTGGCAGGAAAGGGAGCGGCCCACCCAGCACTCACTAGAGCAGCAGCAGCAGTGTCCCGGAAGCCTCCCTCAGGCCTCTTAAGCTGTGGCGGTGAGTGCAGGCTCCGCCCCCTAGGCCAGATGGAGTTGGCAGGCAAGGGAGCGGCCCACCCAGCACTCACTAGAGCAGCAGCAGCAGCAGTGTCCCGGAAGCCTCCCTCAGGCCTCTTAAGCTGTGGCGGTGAGTGCAGGCTCCGCCCCCTAGGCCAGATGGAGTTGGCAGGCAAGGGAGCGGCCCACCCAGCACTCACTAGAGCAGCAGCAGCAGCAGTGTCCCGGAAGCCTCCCTCAGGCCTCTTAAGCTGTGGCGGTGAGTGCAGGCTCCGCCCCCTAGGCGAGATGGAGTTGGCAGGAAAGGGAGCGGCCCACCCAGCACTCACTAGAGCAGCAGCAGCAGCAGCAGCAGTGTCCCGGAAGCCTCCCTCAGGCCTCTTCAGCTGTGGCGGTGAGTGCAGGCTCCGCCCCCAAGACCAGATGGAGTTGGCAGGAAAGGGAGCGGCCCACCCAGCACTCACTAGAGCAGCAGCAGCAGCAGCAGCAGTGTCCCGGAGGCCTCCCTCAGGCCTCTTCAGCTGTGGCGGTGAGTGCAGGCTCCGCCCCCTAGGCCAGATGGAGTTGGCAGGAAAGGGAGCGGCCCACCCAGCACTCACTAGAGCAGCAGCAGCAGTGTCCCGGAAGCCTCCCTCAGGCCTCTTAAGCTGTGGCGGTGAGTGCAGGCTCCGCCCCCTAGGCCAGATGGAGTTGGCAGGAAAGGGAGCTGCCCACCCAGCACTCACTAGAGCAGCAGCAGCAGCAGCAGTGTCCCGGAAGCCTCCCTCAGGCCTCTTAAGCCGTGGCGGTGAGTGCAGGCTCCGCCCCCTAGGCCAGATGGAGTTGGCAGGCAAGGGAGCGGCCCACCCAGCACTCACTAGAGCAGCAGCAGCAGCAGTGTCCCGGAAGCCTCCCTCAGGCCTCTTAAGCTGTGGCGGTGAGTGCAGGCTCCGCCCCCTAGGCCAGATGGAGTTGGCAGGCAAGGGAGCGGCCCACCCAGCACTCACTAGAGCAGCAGCAGCAGCAGTGTCCCGGAAGCCTCCCTCAGGCCTCTTAAGCTGTGGCGGTGAGTGCAGGCTCCGCCCCTAGGCCAGATGGAGTTGGCACGAAAGGGAGCTGCCCACCCAGCACTCACTAGAGCAGCAGCAGCAGCAGCAGCAGCAGCAGTGTCCCGGAAGCCTCCCTCAGGCCTCTTAAGCCGTGGCGGTGAGTGCAGGCTCCGCCCCCTAGGCCAGATGGAGTTGGCAGGAAAGGGAGCGGCCCACCCAGCACTCACTAGAGCAGCAGCAGCCGTGTCCCAGAAGCCTCCCTCAGGCCTCTTCAGCTGTGGCGGTGAGTGCAGGCTCCGCCCCCTAGGCCAGATGGAGTTGGCAGGAAAGGGAGCGGCCCACCCAGCACTCACTAGAGCAGCAGCAGCAGCAGCAGCAGTTTCCCGGAAGCCTCCCTCCGGCCTCTTAAGCTGTGGCGGGGAGTGCCGGCTCCGCCACCTAGGCCAGATGGAGTTGGCAGGAAAGGGAGCGGCCCACCCAGCACTCACTAGAGCAGCAGCAGCAGCAGCCGTGTCCCGGAGGCCTCCCTCAGGCCTCTTAAGCCGTGGCGGTGAGTGCAGGCTCCGCCCCCTAGGCGAGATGGAGTTGGCAGGAAAGGGAGCGGCCCACCCAGCACTCACTAGAGCAGCAGCAGCAGCAGCAGCAGCAGTGTCCCGGAGGCCTCCCTCAGGCCTCTTCAGCTGTGGCGGTGAGTGCAGGCTCCGCCCCCTAGGCGAGATGGAGTTGGCAGGCAAGGGAGCGGCCCACCCAGCACTCACTAGAGCAGCAGCAGCAGCAGCCGTGTCCCAGAAGCCTCCCTCAGGCCTCTTAAGCCGTGGCGGTGAGTGCAGGCTCCGCCCCCTAGGCCAGATGGAGTTGGCAGGAAAGGGAGCGGCCCACCCAGCACTCACTAGAGCAGCAGCAGCAGCAGCAGCAGTGTCCCGGAAGCCTCCCTCAGGCCTCTTCAGCTGTGGCGGTGAGTGCAGGCTCCGCCCCCTAGGCCAGATGGAGTTGGCAGGAAAGGGAGCGGCCCACCCAGCACTCACTAGAGCAGCAGCAGCAGCAGCCGTGTCCCAGAAGCCTCTCTCAGGCCTCTTAAGCCGTGGCGGTGAGTGCAGGCTCCGCCCCCTAGGCCAGATGGAGTTGGCAAGAAAGGGAGCGGCCCACCCAGCACTCACTAGAGCAGCAGCAGCAGCAGTGTCCAAGAAGCCTCCCTCAGGCCTCTTAAGCCGTGGCGGTGAGTGCAGGCTCCGCCCCCTAGGCCAGATGGAGTTGGCACGAAAGGGAGCGGCCCACCCAGCACTCACTAGAGCAGCAGCAGCAGCAGTGTCCAAGAAGCCTCCCTCAGGCCTCTTAAGCTGTGGCGGTGAGTGCAGGCTCCGCCCCCTAGGCCAGATGGAGTTGGCAGGCAAGGGAGCGGCCCACCCAGCACTCACTAGAGCAGCAGCAGCAGCAGTGTCCCGGAAGCCTCCCTCAGGCCTCTTAAGCTGTGGCAGTGAGTGCAGGCTCCGCCCCTAGGCCAGATGGAGTTGGCACGAAAGGGAGCGGCCCACCCAGCACTCACTAGAGCAGCAGCAGCAGTGTCCCGGAAGCCTCCCTCAGGCCTCTTAAGCTGTGGCGGTGAGTGCAGGCTCCGCCCCTAGGCCGGATGGAGTTGGCAGGAAAGGGAGCGGCCCACCCAGCACTCACTAGAGCAGCAGCAGCAGCAGCAGTGTCCCGGAAGCCTCCCTCAGGCCTCTTAAGCTGTGGCGGTGAGTGCAGGCTCCGCCCCCTAGGCCAGATGGAGTTGGCAGGAAAGGGAGCGGCCCACCCAGCACTCACTAGAGCAGCAGCAGAAGCAGCAGTGTCCCGGAAGCCTCCCTCAGGCCTCTTAAGCTGTGGCGGTGAGTGCAGGCTCCGCCCCCTAGGCCAGATGGAGTTGGCAGGCAAGGGAGCGGCCCACCCAGCACTCACTAGAGCAGCAGCAGCAGCAGTGTCCCGGAAGCCTCCCTCAGGCCTCTTAAGCTGTGGCGGTGAGTGCAGGCTCCGCCCCTAGGCCAGATGGAGTTGGCACGAAAGGGAGCGGCCCACCCAGCACTCACTAGAGCAGCAGCAGCAGCAGCAGCAGTGTCCCGGAAGCCTCCCTCAGGCCTCTTCAGCTGTGGCGGTGAGTGCAGGCTCCGGCCGCTAGGCCAGATGGAGTTGGCAGAAAAGGGAGCGGCCCACCCAGCACTCACTAGAGCAGCAGCAGCAGCAGCAGCAGTGTCCCGGAGGCCTTGATGGAGGCCCTCAAGCTGTGGCGGTGAGTGCAGGCTCCGCCCCCTAGGCCAGATGGAGTTGGCAGGAAAGGGAGCGGCCCACCCAGCACTCACTAGAGCAGCAGCAGCAGCAGCAGCAGTGTCCCGGAGGCCTCCCTCAGGCCTCTTAAGCTGTGGCGGTGAGTGCAGGCTCCGCCCCCTTGGCCAGATGGAGTTGGCAGGAAAGGGAGCGGCCCACCCAGCACTCACTAGAGCAGCAGCAGCAGCAGCAGTGTCCCGGAAGCCTCCCTCAGGCCTCTTAAGCTGTGGCGGTGAGTGCAGGCTCCGCCCCCTAGGCCAGATGGAGTTGGCAGGAAAGGGAGCGGCCTACCCAGCACTCACTAGAGCAGCAGCAGCAGCAGCAGTGTCCCGGAAGCCTCCCTCAGGCCTCTTAAGCTGTGGCAGTGAGTGCAGGCTCCGCCCTCTAGGCCAGATGGAGTTGGCAGGAAAGGGAGCGGCCCACCCAGCACTCACTAGAGCAGCAGCAGCAGCAGTGTCCCGGAAGCCTCCCTCAGGCCTCTTAAGCCGTGGCGGTGAGTGCAGGCTCCGCCCCCTAGGCCAGATGGAGTTGGCAGGAAAGGGAGCGGCCCACCCAGCACTCACTAGAGCAGCAGCAGCAGCAGTGTCCCGGAGGCCTTGATGGAGGCCCTCAAGCTGTGGCGGTGAGTGCAGGATCCGCCCCCTAGGCCAGATGGAGTTGGCAGGAAAGGGAGCAGCCCACCCAGCACTCACTAGAGCAGCAGCAGCAGCAGCAGCCGTGTCCCGGAAGCCTCCCTCAGGCCTCTTAAGCTGTGGCGGTGAGTGCAGGCTCCGCCCCCTAGGCCAGATGGAGTTGGCAAGAAAGGGAGCAGCCCACCCAGCACTCACTAGAGCAGCAGCAGCAGTGTCCCGGAGGCCTCCCTCAGGCCTCTTAAGCTGTGGCGGTGAGTGCAGGCTCCGCCCTCTAGGCCAGATGGAGTTGGCAGGAAAGGGAGCGGCCCACCCAGCACTCACTAGAGCAGCAGCAGCAGTGTCCCGGAAGCCTCCCTCAGGCCTCTTAAGCTGTGGCGGTGAGTGCAGGCTCCGCCCCCTAGGCCAGATGGAGTTGGCAGGAAAGGGAGCGGCCCACCCAGCACTCACTAGAGCAGCAGCAGCAGCAGCAGCAGTGTCCCGGAGGCCTCCCTCAGGCCTCTTAAGCTGTGGCGGTGAGTGCAGGCTCCGCCCCCTAGGCCAGATGGAGTTGGCAGGAAAGGGAGCTGCCCACCCAGCACTCACTAGAGCAGCAGCAGCAGCAGCAGCCGTGTCCCGGAGGCCTCCCTCAGGCCTCTTAAGCTGTGGCGGTGAGTGCAGGCTCCGCCCCCTAGGCCAGATGGAGTTGGCAGGAAAGGGAGCGGCCCACCCAGCACTCACTAGAGCAGCAGCAGCAGTGTCCCGGAAGCCTCCCTCAGGCCTCTTAAGCTGTGGCGGTGAGTGCAGGCTCCGCCCCCAAGACCAGATGGAGTTGGCAGGAAAGGGAGCGGCCCACCCAGCACTCACTAGAGCAGCAGCAGCAGCAGCAGCCGTGTCCCGGAGGCCTCCCTCAGGCCTCTTAAGCTGTGGCGGTGAGTGCAGGCTCCGCCCCCTAGGCCAGATGGAGTTGGCAGGAAAGGGAGCGGCCCACCCAGCACTCACTAGAGCAGCAGCAGCAGCAGCAGTGTCCCGGAAGCCTCCCTCAGGCCTCTTCAGCTGTGGCGGTGAGTGCAGGCTCCGCCCCCTAGGCCAGATGGAGTTGGCAGGAAAGGGAGCGGCCCACCCAGCACTCACTAGAGCAGCAGCAGCAGTGTCCCGGAAGCCTCCCTCAGGCCTCTTAAGCTGTGGCGGTGAGTGCAGGCTCCGCCCCCTAGGCCAGATGGAGTTGGCAGGAAAGGGAGCTGCCCACCCAGCACTCACTAGAGCAGCAGCAGCAGCAGCAGCCGTGTCCCGGAAGCCTCCCTCAGGCCTCTTAAGCTGTGGCGGTGAGTGCAGGCTCCGCCCCCTAGGCCGGATGGAGTTGGCAGGAAAGGGAGCTGCCCACCCAGCACTCACTAGAGCAGCAGCAGCAGCAGCAGCAGCAGTGTCCTGTAGGCCTCCCTCAGGCCTCTTAAGCTGTGGCGGTGAGTGCAGGCTCCGCCACTAGGCCAGATGGAGTTGGCACGAAAGGGAGCGGCCCACCCAGCACTCACTAGAGCAACAGCAGCAGCAGTGTCCCGGAGGCCTTGATGGAGGCCCTCAAGCTGTGGCGGTGAGTGCAGGATCCGCCCCCAAGACCAGATGGAGTTGGCAGGCAAGGGAGCGGCCCACCCAGCACTCACTAGAGCAGCAGCAGCAGCAGCAGCCGTGTCCCGGAAGCCTCCCTCAGGCCTCTTAAGCTGTGGCGGTGAGTGCAGGCTCCGCCCCCTAGGCCAGATGGAGTTGGCAGGAAAGGGAGCGGCCCACCCAGCACTCACTAGAGCAGCAGCAGCAGCAGTGTCCCGGAGGCCTTGATGGAGGCCCTCAAGCTGTGGCGGTGAGTGCAGGATCCGCCCCCAAGACCAGATGGAGTTGGCAGGCAAGGGAGTGGCCCACCCAGCACTCACTAGAGCAGCAGCAGCAGCAGTGTCCCGGAGGCCTTGATGGAGGCCCTCAAGCTGTGGCGGTGAGTGCAGGATCCGCCCCCAAGACCAGATGGAGTTGGCAGGAAAGGGAGCGGCCCACCCAGCACTCACTAGAGCAGCAGCAGCAGCAGCAGCAGCAGCAGTGTCCCGGAAGCCTCCCTCAGGCCTCTTCAGCTGTGGCGGTGAGTGCAGGCTCCGCCCCCTAGGCCAGATGGAGTTGGCAGGAAAGGGAGCGGCCCACCCAGCACTCACTAGAGCAGCAGCAGCAGCAGTGTCCCGGAAGCCTCCCTCAGGCCTCTTAAGCTGTGGCGGTGAGTGCAGGCTCCGCCCCCTAGGCCAGATGGAGTTGGCAGGAAAGGGAGCGGCCCACCCAGCACTCACTAGAGCAGCAGCAGCAGCAGCAGCAGTGTCCCGGAAGCCTCCCTCAGGCCTCTTCAGCTGTGGCAGTGAGTGCAGGCTCCGCCCCTTGGCCAGATGGAGTTGGCAGGAAAGGGAGCGGCCCACCCAGCACTCACTAGAGCAGCAGCAGCAGCAGCCGTGTCCCAGAAGCCTCCCTCAGGCCTCTTAAGCTGTGTCGGTGAGTGCAGACTCCGCCACTAGGCCAGATGGAGTTGGCAGGAAAGGGAGCGGCCCACCCAGCACTCACTAGAGCAGCAGCAGCAGCAGCCGTGTCCCAGAAGCCTCCCTCAGGCCTCTTAAGCTGTGTCGGTGAGTGCAGACTCCGCCACTAGGCCAGATGGAGTTGGCACGAAAGGGAGCGGCCCACCCAGCACTCACTAGAGCAACAGCAGCAGCAGTGTCCCGGAGGCCTTGATGGAGGCCCTCAAGCTGTGGCGGTGAGTGCAGGATCCGCCCCCAAGACCAGATGGAGTTGGCAGGCAAGGGAGCGGCCCACCCAGCACTCACTAGAGCAGCAGCAGCAGCAGCAGCAGTGTCCCGGAAGCCTCCCTCAGGCCTCTTAAGCTGTGGCAGTGAGTGCAGGCTCCGCCCCTAGGCCAGATGGAGTTGGCAGGAAAGGGAGCGGCCCACCCAGCACTCACTACAGCAGCAGCAGCAGCAGCAGCCGTGTCCCGGAGGCCTCCCTCAGGCCTCTTAAGCTGTGGCGGTGAGTGCAGGCTCCGCCCCCTAGGCCAGATGGAGTTGGCAGGAAAGGGAGCGGCCCACCCAGCACTCACTAGAGCAGCAGCAGCAGCAGTGTCCCGGAAGCCTCCCTCAGGCCTCTTAAGCTGTGGCGGTGAGTGCAGGCTCCGCCCCCAAGACCAGATGGAGTTGGCAGGAAAGGGAGCGGCCCACCCAGCACTCACTAGAGCAGCAGCAGCAGCAGCAGCCGTGTCCCGGAGGCCTCCCTCAGGCCTCTTAAGCTGTGGCGGTGAGTGCAGGCTCCGCCCCCTAGGCCAGATGGAGTTGGCAGGAAAGGGAGCGGCCCACCCAGCACTCACTAGAGCAGCAGCAGCAGCAGCAGCAGCAGTGTCCCGGAAGCCTCCCTCAGGCCTCTTCAGCTGTGGCGGTGAGTGCAGGCTCCGCCCCCTAGGCCAGATGGAGTTGGCAGGAAAGGGAGCTGCCCACCCAGCACTCACTAGAGCAGCAGCAGCAGCAGCAGCCGTGTCCCGGAAGCCTCCCTCAGGCCTCTTAAGCTGTGGCGGTGAGTGCAGGCTCCGCCCCCTAGGCCGGATGGAGTTGGCAGGAAAGGGAGCTGCCCACCCAGCACTCACTAGAGCAGCAGCAGCAGCAGCAGCAGCAGCAGCAGCAGCAGTGTCCCGGAAGCCTCCCTCAGGCCTCTTAAGCTGTGGCGGTGAGGGCAGGCTCCGCCCCCTAGGCCAGATGGAGTTGGCAGGAAAGGGAGCGGCCCACCCAGCACTCACTAGAGCAGCAGCAGCAGCAGCCGTGTCCCAGAAGCCTCCCTCAGGCCTCTTCAGCTGTGGCGGTGAGTGCAGGCTCCGCCCCCTAGGCCAGATGGAGTTGGCAAGAAAGGGAGCGGCCCACCCAGCACTCACTAGAGCAGCAGCAGCAGCAGTGTCCCGGAGGCCTTGATGGAGGCCCTCAAGCTGTGGCGGTGAGTGCAGGATCCGCCCCCAAGACCAGATGGAGTTGGCAGGCAAGGGAGCGGCCCACCCAGCACTCACTAGAGCAGCAGCAGCAGCAGCCGTGTCCCAGAAGCCTCCCTCAGGCCTCTTAAGCTGTGGCGGTGAGTGCAGGCTCCGCCACTAGGCCAGATGGAGTTGGCAGGAAAGGGAGCGGCCCACCCAGCACTCACTAGAGCAGCAGCAGCAGCAGCAGCAGCAGTGTCCCGGAAGCCTCCCTCAGGCCTCTTCAGCTGTGGCGGTGAGTGCAGGCTCCGCCCCTAGGCCAGATGGAGTTGGCAGGAAAGGGAGCGGCCCACCCAGCACTCACTAGAGCAGCAGCAGCAGCAGCAGCAGCAGCAGTGTCCCGGAAGCCTGCCTCAGGCCTCTTAAGCTGTGGCAGTGAGTGCAGGCTCCGCCCCTTGGCCAGATGGAGTTGGCAGGAAAGGGAGCGGCCCACCCAGCACTCACTAGAGCAGCAGCAGCAGCAGCCGTGTCCCAGAAGCCTCCCTCAGGCCTCTTAAGCTGTGGCGGTGAGTGCAGACTCCGCCACTAGGCCAGATGGAGTTGGCACGAAAGGGAGCGGCCCACCCAGCACTCACTAGAGCAACAGCAGCAGCAGTGTCCCGGAGGCCTTGATGGAGGCCCTCAAGCTGTGGCGGTGAGTGCAGGATCCGCCCCCAAGACCAGATGGAGTTGGCAGGAAAGGGAGCGGCCCACCCAGCACTCACTAGAGCAGCAGCAGCAGCAGCAGTGTCCCGGAGGCCTCCCTCAGGCCTCTTCAGCTGTGGCGGTGAGTGCAGGCTCCGCCCCCTAGGCCAGATGGAGTTGGCAGGAAAGGGAGCGGCCCACCCAGCACTCACTAGAGCAGCAGCAGCAGCAGTGTCCCGGAAGCCTCCCTCAGGCCTCTTAAGCTGTGGCGGTGAGTGCAGGCTCCGCCCCCTAGGCCAGATGGAGTTGGCAGGAAAGGGAGCGGCCCACCCAGCACTCACTAGAGCAGCAGCAGCAGCAGCAGCAGTGTCCCGGAAGCCTCCCTCAGGCCTCTTCAGCTGTGGCAGTGAGTGCAGGCTCCGCCCCTTGGCCAGATGGAGTTGGCAGGAAAGGGAGCGGCCCACCCAGCACTCACTAGAGCAGCAGCAGCAGCAGCCGTGTCCCAGAAGCCTCCCTCAGGCCTCTTAAGCTGTGGCGGTGAGTGCAGACTCCGCCACTAGGCCAGATGGAGTTGGCACGAAAGGGAGCGGCCCACCCAGCACTCACTAGAGCAACAGCAGCAGCAGTGTCCCGGAGGCCTTGATGGAGGCCCTCAAGCTGTGGCGGTGAGTGCAGGATCCGCCCCCAAGACCAGATGGAGTTGGCAGGCAAGGGAGCGGCCCACCCAGCACTCACTAGAGCAGCAGCAGCAGCAGCAGTGTCCCGGAAGCCTCCCTCAGGCCTCTTAAGCTGTGGCAGTGAGTGCAGGCTCCGCCCCTAGGCCAGATGGAGTTGGCAGGAAAGGGAGCGGCCCACCCAGCACTCACTACAGCAGCAGCAGCAGCAGCCGTGTCCCGGAGGCCTCCCTCAGGCCTCTTAAGCTGTGGCGGTGAGTGCAGGCTCCGCCCCCTAGGCCAGATGGAGTTGGCAGCAAAGGGAGCGGCCCACCCAGCACTCACTAGAGCAGCAGCAGCAGTGTCCCGGAAGCCTCCCTCAGGCCTCTTAAGCTGTGGCGGTGAGTGCAGGCTCCGCCCCCAAGACCAGATGGAGTTGGCAGGAAAGGGAGCGGCCCACCCAGCACTCACTAGAGCAGCAGCAGCAGCAGCAGCCGTGTCCCGGAGGCCTCCCTCAGGCCTCTTAAGCTGTGGCGGTGAGTGCAGGCTCCGCCCCCTAGGCCAGATGGAGTTGGCAGGAAAGGGAGCGGCCCACCCAGCACTCACTAGAGCAGCAGCAGCAGCAGCAGCAGCAGTGTCCCGGAAGCCTCCCTCAGGCCTCTTCAGCTGTGGCGGTGAGTGCAGGCTCCGCCCCGTAGGCCAGATGGAGTTGGCAGGAAAGGGAGCTGCCCACCCAGCACTCACTAGAGCAGCAGCAGCAGCAGCAGCCGTGTCCCGGAAGCCTCCCTCAGGCCTCTTAAGCTGTGGCGGTGAGTGCAGGCTCCGCCCCCTAGGCCGGATGGAGTTGGCAGGAAAGGGAGCTGCCCACCCAGCACTCACTAGAGCAGCAGCAGCAGCAGCAGCAGCAGCAGCAGCAGTGTCCCGGAAGCCTCCCTCAGGCCTCTTAAGCTGTGGCGGTGAGTGCAGGCTCCGCCCCCTAGGCCAGATGGAGTTGGCAGGAAAGGGAGCGGCCCACCCAGCACTCACTAGAGCAGCAGCAGCAGCAGCCGTGTCCCAGAAGCCTCCCTCAGGCCTCTTCAGCTGTGGCGGTGAGTGCAGGCTCCGCCCCCTAGGCCAGATG
Source organism: Podarcis gaigeae (assembly GCF_964106915.1). Lineage (NCBI taxonomy): Eukaryota > Metazoa > Chordata > Lepidosauria > Squamata > Lacertidae > Podarcis > Podarcis gaigeae. Next base: position 939,362 of record NC_139695.1, on the reverse strand, counting down.
GAGTTGGCAAGAAAGGGAGCGGCCCACCCAGCACTCACTAGAGCAACAGCAGCAGCAGTGTCCCGGAGGTCTTGATGGAGGCCCTCAAGCTGTGGCGGTGAGTGCAGGATCCGCCCCCAAGACCAGATGGAGTTGGCAGGCAAGGGAGCGGCCCACCCAGCACTCACTAGAGCAGCAGCAGCAGCAGTGTCCCGGAGGCCTTGATGGAGGCCCTCAAGCTGTGGCGGTGAGTGCAGGATCCGCCCCCAAGACCAGATGGAGTTGGCAGGAAAGGGAGCGGCCCACCCAGCACTCACTAGAGCAGCAGCAGCAGCAGCAGCAGCAGCAGTGTCCCGGAAGCCTGCCTCAGGCCTCTTAAGCTGTGGCAGTGAGTGCAGGCTCCGCCCCTTGGCCAGATGGAGTTGGCAGGAAAGGGAGCGGCCCACCCAGCACTCACTAGAGCAACAGCAGCAGCAGTGTCCCGGAGGCCTTGATGGAGGCCCTCAAGCTGTGGCGGTGAGTGCAGGATCCGCCCCCAAGACCAGATGGAGTTGGCAGGCAAGGGAGCGGCCCACCCAGCACTCACTAGAGCAGCAGCAGCAGCAGCAGCCGTGTCCCGGAAGCCTCCCTCAGGCCTCTTAAGCTGTGGCGGTGAGTGCAGGCTCCGCCCCCTAGGCCAGATGGAGTTGGCAGGAAAGGGAGCGGCCCACCCAGCACTCACTAGAGCAGCAGCAGCAGCAGCAGCAGCAGCAGTGTCCCGGAGGCCTCCCTCAGGCCTCTTAAGCTGTGGCGGTGAGTGCAGGCTCCGCCCTCTAGGCCAGATGGAGTTGGCAGGAAAGGGAGCTGCCCACCCAGCACTCACTAGAGCAGCAGCAGCAGCAGCAGCCGTGTCCCGGAAGCCTCCCTCAGGCCTCTTAAGCTGTGGCGGTGAGTGCAGGCTCCGCCCCCTAGGCCAGATGGAGTTGGCAGGAAAGGGAGCGGCCCACCCAGCACTCACTAGAGCAGCAGCAGCAGCCGTGTCCCGGAAGCCTCCCTCAGGCCTCTTAAGCTGTGGCGGTGAGTGCAGGCTCCGCCCCCTAGGCCAGATGGAGTTGGCAGGAAAGGGAGCGGCCCACCCAGCACTCACTAGAGCAGCAGCAGCAGTGTCCCGGAAGCCTCCCTCAGGCCTCTTAAGCTGTGGCGGTGAGTGCAGGCTCCGCCCCCTAGGCCAGATGGAGTTGGCAGGAAAGGGAGCTGCCCACCCAGCACTCACTAGAGCAGTAGCAGCAGCCGTGTCCCGGAAGCCCCCCTCAGGCCTCTTAAGCTGTGGCGGTGAGTGCAGGCTCCGCCCCCAAGACCAGATGGAGTTGGCAGGAAAGGGAGCGGCCCACCCAGCACTCACTTGAGCAGCAGCAGCAGGAGCAGCAGTGTCCCGGAAGCCTCCCTCAGGCCTCTTCAGCTGTGGCGGTGAGTGCAGGCTCCGCCCCCTAGGCCAGATGGAGTTGGCAGGAAAGGGAGCGTCCCACCCAGCACTCACTAGAGCAGCAGCAGCAGCAGCAGCAGCAGTGTCCCGGAAGCCTCCCTCAGGCCTCTTCAGCTGTGGCGGTGAGTGCAGGCTCCGCCCCCTAGGCCAGATGGAGTTGGCAGGAAAGGGAGCGGCCCACCCAGCACTCACTAGAGCAGCAGCAGCAGCAGCAGCAGCAGTGTCCCGGAAGCCTCCCTCAGGCCTCTTAAGCTGTGGCGGTGAGTGCAGGCTCCGCCCCCTAGGCCAGATGGAGTTGGCAGGAAAGGGAGCAGCCCACACAGCACTCACTAGAGCAGCAGCAGCAGCAGCAGCAGCCGTGTCCTGGAAGCCTCCCTCAGGCCTCTTAAGCTGTGGCGGTGAGTGCAGGCTCCGCCCCCTAGGCCAGATGGAGTTGGCAAGAAAGGGAGCAGCCCACCCAGCACTCACTAGAGCAGCAGCAGCAGTGTCCCGGAGGCCTCCCTCAGGCCTCTTAAGCTGTGGCGGTGAGTGCAGGCTCCGCCCCCTAGGCCAGATGGAGTTGGCAGGAAAGGGAGCGGCCCACCCAGCACTCACTAGAGCAGCAGCAGCAGCAGCAGCAGTGTCCCGGAAGCCTCCCTCAGGCCTCTTAAGCTGTGGCGGTGAGTGCAGGCTCCGCCCCCTAGGCCGGATGGAGTTGGCAGGAAAGGGAGCTGCCCACCCAGCACTCACTAGAGCAGCAGCAGCAGTGTCCCGGAAGCCTCCCTCAGGCCTCTTAAGCTGTGGCGGTGAGTGCAGGCTCCGCCCCCAAGACCAGATGGAGTTGGCAGGAAAGGGAGCGGCCCACCCAGCTCTCACTAGAGCAGCAGCAGCAGCAGTGTCCCGGAAGCCTCCCTCAGGCCTCTTAAGCTGTGGCGGTGAGTGCAGGCTCCGCCCTCTAGGCCAGATGGAGTTGGCAGGAAAGGGAGCGGCCCACCCAGCACTCACTAGAGCAGCAGCAGCAGCAGCAGTGTCCCAGAAGCCTCCCTCAGGCCTCTTCAGCTGTGGCGGTGAGTGCAGGCTCCGCCCCCTAGGCCAGATGGAGTTGGCAGGAAAGGGAGCGGCCCACCCAGCACTCACTAGAGCAGCAGCAGCAGCAGCCGTGTCCCGGAGGCCTCCCTCAGGCCTCTTCAGCTGTGGCGGTGAGTGCAGGCTCCGCCCCCTAGGCCAGATGGAGTTGGCAGGAAAGGGAGCGTCCCACCCAGCACTCACTAGAGCAGCAGCAGCAGCAGCAGCAGCAGCAGTGTCCCGGAAGCCTCCCTCAGGCCTCTTCAGCTGTGGCGGTGAGTGCAGGCTCCGCCCCCTAGGCCAGATGGAGTTGGCAGGAAAGGGAGCGGCCCACCCAGCACTCACTAGAGCAGCAGCAGCAGCAGCAGTGTCCCGGAAGCCTCCCTCAGGCCTCTTAAGCTGTGGCGGTGAGTGCAGGCTCCGCCCCCTAGGCCAGATGGAGTTGGCAGGCAAGGGAGCGGCCCACCCAGCACTCACTAGAGCAGCAGCAGCAGCAGTGTCCCGGAAGCCTCCCTCAGGCCTCTTAAGCTGTGGCGGTGAGTGCAGGCTCCGCCCCTAGGCCAGATGGAGTTGGCACGAAAGGGAGCGGCCCACCCAGCACTCACTAGAGCAGCAGCAGCAGCAGCAGTGTCCCGGAAGCCTCCCTCAGGCCTCTTAAGCCGTGGCGGTGAGTGCAGGCTCCGCCCCCTAGGCCAGATGGAGTTGGCAGGAAAGGGAGCGGCCCACCCAGCACTCACTAGAGCAGCAGCAGCAGCAGTGTCCCGGAGGCCTTGATGGAGGCCCTCAAGCTGTGGCGGTGAGTGCAGGATCCGCCCCCTAGGCCAGATGGAGTTGGCAGGAAAGGGAGCAGCCCACCCAGCACTCACTAGAGCAGCAGCAGCAGCAGCAGCCGTGTCCTGGAAGCCTCCCTCAGGCCTCTTAAGCTGTGGCGGTGAGTGCAGGCTCCGCCCCCTAGGCCAGATGGAGTTGGCAAGAAAGGGAGCAGCCCACCCAGCACTCACTAGAGCAGCAGCAGCAGTGTCCCGGAGGCCTTGATGGAGGCCCTCAAGCTGTGGCGGTGAGTGCAGGATCCGCCCCCTAGGCCAGATGGAGTTGGCAGGAAAGGGAGCAGCCCACCCAGCACTCACTAGAGCAGCAGCAGCAGCAGTGTCCCGGAGGCCTTGATGGAGGCCCTCAAGCTGTGGCGGTGAGTGCAGGATCCGCCCCCTAGGCCAGATGGAGTTGGCAGGAAAGGGAGCAGCCCACCCAGCACTCACTAGAGCAGCAGCAGCAGCAGCAGCCGTGTCCTGGAAGCCTCCCTCAGGCCTCTTAAGCTGTGGCGGTGAGTGCAGGCTCCGCCCCCTAGGCCGGATGGAGTTGGCAGGAAAGGGAGCTGCCCACCCAGCACTCACTAGAGCAGCAGCAGCAGTGTCCCGGAAGCCTCCCTCAGGCCTCTTAAGCTGTGGCGGTGAGTGCAGGCTCCGCCCCCAAGACCAGATGGAGTTGGCAGGAAAGGGAGCGGCCCACCCAGCACTCACTAGAGCAGCAGCAGCAGCAGTGTCCCGGAAGCCTCCCTCAGGCCTCTTAAGCTGTGGCGGTGAGTGCAGGCTCCGCCCTCTAGGCCAGATGGAGTTGGCAGGAAAGGGAGCGGCCCACCCAGCACTCACTAGAGCAGCAGCAGCAGTGTCCCGGAAGCCTCCCTCAGGCCTCTTAAGCTGTGGCGGTGATTGCAGGCTCCGCCACTAGGCCGGATGGAGTTGGCAGGAAAGGGAGCGGCCCACCCAGCACTCACTAGAGCAGCAGCAGCAGCAGCAGCCGTGTCCCGGAGGCCTCCCTCAGGCCTCTTAAGCTGTGGCGGTGAGTGCAGGCTCCGCCCCCTAGGCCAGATGGAGTTGGCAGGAAAGCGAGCGGCCCACCCAGCACTCACTAGAGCAGCAGCAGCAGCAGCAGCCGTGTCCCGGAAGCCTCCCTCAGGCCTCTTAAGCTGTGGCGGTGAGTGCAGGCTCCGCCCCCAAGACCAGATGGAGTTGGCAGGAAAGGGAGCGGCCCACCCAGCACTCACTAGAGCAGCAGCAGCAGCAGCAGCAGTGTCCCGGAAGCCTCCCTCAGGCCTCTTCAGCTGTGGCGGTGAGTGCAGGCTCCGCCCCCTAGGCCAGATGGAGTTGGCAGGAAAGGGAGCGGCCCACCCAGCACTCACTAGAGCAGCAGCAGCAGTGTCCCAGAAGCCTCCCTCAGGCCTCTTAAGCTGTGGCGGTGAGTGCAGGCTCCGCCCCCTAGGCCAAATGGAGTTGGCAGGAAAGGGAGCGGCCCACCCAGCACTCACTAGAGCAGCAGCAGCAGCAGTGTCCCGGAAGCCTCCCTCAGGCCTCTTAAGCTGTGGCGGTGAGTGCAGGCTCCGCCCCCTAGGCCGGATGGAGTTGGCAGGAAAGGGAGCTGCCCACCCAGCACTCACTAGAGCAGGAGCAGCAGCAGCAGCAGCAGCAGCAGCAGCAGCAGTGTCCCGGAAGCCTCCCTCAGGCCTCTTAAGCTGTGGCGGTGAGTGCAGGCTCCGCCCTCTAGGCCAGATGGAGTTGGCAGGAAAGGGAGCGGCCCACCCAGCACTCACTAGAGCAACAGCAGCAGCAGTGTCCCGGAGGCCTTGATGGAGGCCCTCAAGCTGTGGCGGTGAGTGCAGGATCCGCCCCCAAGACCAGATGGAGTTGGCAGGCAAGGGAGCGGCCCACCCAGCACTCACTAGAGCAGCAGCAGCAGCAGCAGCCGTGTCCCGGAAGCCTCCCTCAGGCCTCTTAAGCTGTGGCGGTGAGTGCAGGCTCCGCCCCCTAGGCCAGATGGAGTTGGCAGGAAAGGGAGCGGCCCACCCAGCACTCACTAGAGCAGCAGCAGCAGCAGCAGCAGCAGTGTCCCGGAGGCCTCCCTCAGGCCTCTTAAGCTGTGGCGGTGAGTGCAGGCTCCGCCCTCTAGGCCAGATGGAGTTGGCAGGAAAGGGAGCTGCCCACCCAGCACTCACTAGAGCAGCAGCAGCAGCAGCAGCCGTGTCCCGGAAGCCTCCCTCAGGCCTCTTAAGCTGTGGCGGTGAGTGCAGGCTCCGCCCCCTAGGCCAGATGGAGTTGGCAGGAAAGGGAGCGGCCCACCCAGCACTCACTAGAGCAGCAGCAGCAGCCGTGTCCCGGAAGCCTCCCTCAGGCCTCTTAAGCTGTGGCGGTGAGTGCAGGCTCCGCCCCCTAGGCCAGATGGAGTTGGCAGGAAAGGGAGCGGCCCACCCAGCACTCACTAGAGCAGCAGCAGCAGTGTCCCGGAAGCCTCCCTCAGGCCTCTTAAGCTGTGGCGGTGAGTGCAGGCTCCGCCCCCTAGGCCAGATGGAGTTGGCAGGAAAGGGAGCTGCCCACCCAGCACTCACTAGAGCAGTAGCAGCAGCCGTGTCCCGGAAGCCCCCCTCAGGCCTCTTAAGCTGTGGCGGTGAGTGCAGGCTCCGCCCCCAAGACCAGATGGAGTTGGCAGGAAAGGGAGCGGCCCACCCAGGACTCACTTGAGCAGCAGCAGCAGGAGCAGCAGTGTCCCGGAAGCCTCCCTCAGGCCTCTTCAGCTGTGGCGGTGAGTGCAGGCTCCGCCCCCTAGGCCAGATGGAGTTGGCAGGAAAGGGAGCGTCCCACCCAGCACTCACTAGAGCAGCAGCAGCAGCAGCAGCAGCAGTGTCCCGGAAGCCTCCCTCAGGCCTCTTCAGCTGTGGCGGTGAGTGCAGGCTCCGCCCCCTAGGCCAGATGGAGTTGGCAGGAAAGGGAGCGGCCCACCCAGCACTCACTAGAGCAGCAGCAGCAGCAGCAGCAGCAGTGTCCCGGAAGCCTCCCTCAGGCCTCTTAAGCTGTGGCGGTGAGTGCAGGCTCCGCCCCCTAGGCCAGATGGAGTTGGCAGGAAAGGGAGCAGCCCACACAGCACTCACTAGAGCAGCAGCAGCAGCAGCAGCAGCCGTGTCCTGGAAGCCTCCCTCAGGCCTCTTAAGCTGTGGCGGTGAGTGCAGGCTCCGCCCCCTAGGCCAGATGGAGTTGGCAAGAAAGGGAGCAGCCCACCCAGCACTCACTAGAGCAGCAGCAGCAGTGTCCCGGAGGCCTCCCTCAGGCCTCTTAAGCTGTGGCGGTGAGTGCAGGCTCCGCCCCCTAGGCCAGATGGAGTTGGCAGGAAAGGGAGCGGCCCACCCAGCACTCACTAGAGCAGCAGCAGCAGCAGCAGCAGTGTCCCGGAAGCCTCCCTCAGGCCTCTTAAGCTGTGGCGGTGAGTGCAGGCTCCGCCCCCTAGGCCGGATGGAGTTGGCAGGAAAGGGAGCTGCCCACCCAGCACTCACTAGAGCAGCAGCAGCAGCAGCAGTGTCCCGGAAGCCTCCCTCAGGCCTCTTAAGCTGTGGCGGTGAGTGCAGGCTCCGCCCTCTAGGCCAGATGGAGTTGGCAGGAAAGGGAGCGGCCCACCCAGCACTCACTAGAGCAGCAGCAGCAGCAGCAGTGTCCCAGAAGCCTCCCTCAGGCCTCTTCAGCTGTGGCGGTGAGTGCAGGCTCCGCCCCCTAGGCCAGATGGAGTTGGCAGGAAAGGGAGCGTCCCACCCAGCACTCACTAGAGCAGCAGCAGCAGCAGCAGCAGTGTCCCGGAAGCCTCCCTCAGGCCTCTTCAGCTGTGGCGGTGAGTGCAGGCTCCGCCCCCTAGGCCAGATGGAGTTGGCAGGAAAGGGAGCGGCCCACCCAGCACTCACTAGAGCAGCAGCAGCAGCAGCAGCAATGTCCCGGAAGCCTCCCTCAGGCCTCTTAAGCTGTGGCGGTGAGTGCAGGCTCCGCCCCCTAGGCCAGATGGAGTTGGCAGGCAAGGGAGCGGCCCACCCAGCACTCACTAGAGCAGCAGCAGCAGCAGTGTCCCGGAAGCCTCCCTCAGGCCTCTTAAGCTGTGGCGGTGAGTGCAGGCTCCGCCCCTAGGCCAGATGGAGTTGGAACGAAAGGGAGCGGCCCACCCAGCACTCACTAGAGCAGCAGCAGCAGCAGCAGTGTCCCGGAAGCCTCCCTCAGGCCTCTTAAGCCGTGGCGGTGAGTGCAGGCTCCGCCCCCTAGGCCAGATGGAGTTGGCAGGAAAGGGAGCGGCCCACCCAGCACTCACTAGAGCAGCAGCAGCAGCAGTGTCCCGGAGGCCTTGATGGAGGCCCTCAAGCTGTGGCGGTGAGTGCAGGATCCGCCCCCTAGGCCAGATGGAGTTGGCAGGAAAGGGAGCAGCCCACCCAGCACTCACTAGAGCAGCAGCAGCAGCAGCAGCCGTGTCCTGGAAGCCTCCCTCAGGCCTCTTAAGCTGTGGCGGTGAGTGCAGGCTCCGCCCCCTAGGCCAGATGGAGTTGGCAAGAAAGGGAGCAGCCCACCCAGCACTCACTAGAGCAGCAGCAGCAGTGTCCCGGAGGCCTTGATGGAGGCCCTCAAGCTGTGGCGGTGAGTGCAGGATCCGCCCCCTAGGCCAGATGGAGTTGGCAGGAAAGGGAGCAGCCCACCCAGCACTCACTAGAGCAGCAGCAGCAGCAGTGTCCCGGAGGCCTTGATGGAGGCCCTCAAGCTGTGGCGGTGAGTGCAGGATCCGCCCCCTAGGCCAGATGGAGTTGGCAGGAAAGGGAGCAGCCCACCCAGCACTCACTAGAGCAGCAGCAGCAGCAGCAGCCGTGTCCTGGAAGCCTCCCTCAGGCCTCTTAAGCTGTGGCGGTGAGTGCAGGCTCCGCCCCCTAGGCCGGATGGAGTTGGCAGGAAAGGGAGCTGCCCACCCAGCACTCACTAGAGCAGCAGCAGCAGTGTCCCGGAAGCCTCCCTCAGGCCTCTTAAGCTGTGGCGGTGAGTGCAGGCTCCGCCCCCCAGACCAGATGGAGTTGGCAGGAAAGGGAGCGGCCCACCCAGCACTCACTAGAGCAGCAGCAGCAGCAGTGTCCCGGAAGCCTCCCTCAGGCCTCTTAAGCTGTGGCGGTGAGTGCAGGCTCCGCCCTCTAGGCCAGATGGAGTTGGCAGGAAAGGGAGCGGCCCACCCAGCACTCACTAGAGCAGCAGCAGCAGTGTCCCGGAAGCCTCCCTCAGGCCTCTTAAGCTGTGGCGGTGATTGCAGGCTCCGCCACTAGGCCGGATGGAGTTGGCAGGAAAGGGAGCGGCCCACCCAGCACTCACTAGAGCAGCAGCAGCAGCAGCAGCCGTGTCCCGGAGGCCTCCCTCAGGCCTCTTAAGCTGTGGCGGTGAGTGCAGGCTCCGCCCCCTAGGCCAGATGGAGTTGGCAGGAAAGCGAGCGGCCCACCCAGCACTCACTAGAGCAGCAGCAGCAGCAGTGTCCCGGAGGCCTTGATGGAGGCCCTCAAGCTGTGGCGGTGAGTGCAGGATCCGCCCCCAAGACCAGATGGAGTTGGCAGGAAAGGGAGCGGCCCACCCAGCACTCACTAGAGCAGCAGCAGCAGCAGCAGCAGCAGCAGTGTCCCGGAAGCCTGCCTCAGGCCTCTTAAGCTGTGGCGGTGAGTGCAGGCTCCGCCCTCTAGGCCAGATGGAGTTGGCAGGAAAGGGAGCGGCCCACCCAGCACTCACTAGAGCAGCAGCAGCAGTGTCCCGGAAGCCTCCCTCAGGCCTCTTAAGCTGTGGCGGTGATTGCAGGCTCCGCCACTAGGCCGGATGGAGTTGGCAGGAAAGGGAGCGGCCCACCCAGCACTCACTAGAGCAGCAGCAGCAGCAGCAGCCGTGTCCCGGAGGCCTCCCTCAGGCCTCTTAAGCTGTGGCGGTGAGTGCAGGCTCCGCCCCCTAGGCCAGATGGAGTTGGCAGGAAAGCGAGCGGCCCACCCAGCACTCACTAGAGCAGCAGCAGCAGCAGCAGCCGTGTCCCGGAAGCCTCCCTCAGGCCTCTTAAGCTGTGGCGGTGAGTGCAGGCTCCGCCCCCAAGACCAGATGGAGTTGGCAGGAAAGGGAGCGGCCCACCCAGCACTCACTAGAGAAGCAGCAGCAGCAGCAGCAGTGTCCCGGAAGCCTCCCTCAGGCCTCTTCAGCTGTGGCGGTGAGTGCAGGCTCCGCCCCCTAGGCCAGATGGAGTTGGCAGGAAAGGGAGCGGCCCCCCCAGCACTCACTAGAGCAGCAGCAGCAGTGTCCCAGAAGCCTCCCTCAGGCCTCTTAAGCTGTGGCGGTGAGTGCAGGCTCCGCCCCCAAGACCAGATGGAGTTGGCAGGAAAGGGAGCGGCCCACCCAGCACTCACTAGAGAAGCAGCAGCAGCAGCAGCAGTGTCCCGGAAGCCTCCCTCAGGCCTCTTCAGCTGTGGCGGTGAGTGCAGGCTCCGCCCCCTAGGCCAGATGGAGTTGGCAGGAAAGGGAGCGGCCCCCCCAGCACTCACTAGAGCAGCAGCAGCAGTGTCCCAGAAGCCTCCCTCAGGCCTCTTAAGCTGTGGCGGTGAGTGCAGGCTCCGCCCCCTAGGCCGGATGGAGTTGGCAGGAAAGGGAGCTGCCCACCCAGCACTCACTAGAGCAGCAGCAGCAGCAGCCGTGTCCCGGAAGCCTCCCTCAGGCCTCTTAAGCTGTGGCGGTGAGTGCAGGCTCCGCCCCCTAGGCCGGATGGAGTTGGCAGGAAAGGGAGCTGCCCACCCAGCACTCACTAGAGCAGGAGCAGCAGCAGCAGCAGCAGCAGCAGCAGCAGCAGTGTCCCGGAAGCCTCCCTCAGGCCTCTTAAGCTGTGGCGGTGAGGGCAGGCTCCGCCCCCTAGGCCAGATGGAGTTGGCAGGAAAGGGAGCGGCCCACCCAGCACTCACTAGAGCAGCAGCAGCAGCAGCAGCAGCAGTGTCCTGTAGGCCTCCCTCAGGCCTCTTAAGCTGTGGCGGTGAGTGCAGGCTCCGCCACTAGGCCAGATGGAGTTGGCACGAAACGGAGCGGCCCACCCAGCACTCACTAGAGCAACAGCAGCAGCAGTGTCCCGGAGGCCTTGATGGAGGCCCTCAAGCTGTGGCGGTGAGTGCAGGATCCGCCCCCAAGACCAGATGGAGTTGGCAGGCAAGGGAGCGGCCCACCCAGCACTCACTAGAGCAGCAGCAGCAGCAGCAGCAGTGTCCTGTAGGCCTCCCTCAGGCCTCTTAAGCTGTGGCGGTGAGTGCAGGCTCCGCTACTAGGCCAGATGGAGTTGGCACGAAAGGGAGCGGCCCACCCAGCACTCACTAGAGCAACAGCAGCAGCAGTGTCCCGGAGGCCTTGATGGAGGCCCTCAAGCTGTGGCGGTGAGTGCAGGATCCGCCCCCAAGACCAGATGGAGTTGGCAGGCAAGGGAGCGGCCCACCCAGCACTCACTAGAGCAGCAGCAGCAGCAGCAGCAGTGTCCTGTAGGCCTCCCTCAGGCCTCTTAAGCTGTGGCGGTGAGTGCAGGCTCCGCCCCCTAGGCCAGATGGAGTTGGCAGGAAAGGGAGCGGCCCACCCAGCACTCACTAGAGCAGCAGCAGCAGCAGCAGCAGCAGCAGCAGTGTCCCGGAAGCCTCCCTCAGGCCTCTTCAGCTGTGGCGGTGAGTGCAGGCTCCGCCCCCTAGGCCAGATGGAGTTGGCAGGAAAGGGAGCGGCCCACCCAGCACTCACTAGAGCAGCAGCAGCAGCAGTGTCCCGGAAGCCTCCCTCAGGCCTCTTCAGCTGTGGCGTTGAGTGCAGGCTCCGCCCCCTAGGCCAGATGGAGTTGGCAAGAAAGGGAGCGGCCCACCCAGCACTCACTAGAGCAGCAGCAGCAGCAGCAGCAGTGTCCCAGAAGCCTCCCTCAGGCCTCTTCAGCTGTGGCGTTGAGTGCAGGCTCCGCCCCCTAGGCCAGATGGAGTTGGCAAGAAAGGGAGCGGCCCACCCAGCACTCACTAGAGCAGCAGCAGCAGCAGCAGCAGTGTCCTGTAGGCCTCCCTCAGGCCTCTTAAGCTGTGGCGGTGAGTGCAGGCTCCGCTACTAGGCCAGATGGAGTTGGCACGAAAGGGAGCGGCCCACCCAGCACTCACTAGAGCAACAGCAGCAGCAGTGTCCCGGAGGCCTTGATGGAGGCCCTCAAGCTGTGGCGGTGAGTGCAGGATCCGCCCCCAAGACCAGATGGAGTTGGCAGGCAAGGGAGCGGCCCACCCAGCACTCACTAGAGCAGCAGCAGCAGCAGCAGCAGCCGTGTCCCGGAAGCCTCCCTCAGGCCTCTTAAGCTGTGGCGGTGAGTGCAGGCTCCGCCCCCTAGGCCAGATGGAGTTGGCAGGAAAGGGAGCGGCCCACCCAGCACTCACTAGAGCAGCAGCAGCAGCAGCCGTGTCCCGGAAGCCTCCCTCAGGCCTCTTAAGCTGTGGCGGTGAGTGCAGGCTCCGCCCCCTAGGCCAGATGGAGTTGGCAGGAAAGGGAGCGGCCCACCCAGCACTCACTAGAGCAGCAGCAGCAGCAGCAGCAGCAGTGTCCCGGAAGCCTCCCTCAGGCCTCTTCAGCTGTGGCGGTGACTGCAGGCTCCGGCCGCTAGGCCAGATGGAGTTGGCAGGAAAGGGAGCGGCCCACCCAGCACTCACTAGAGCAGCAGCAGCAGCAGTGTCCCGGAAGCCTCCCTCAGGCCTCTTAAGCTGTGGCGGTGAGTGCAGGCTCCGCCCCTAGGCCAGATGGAGTTGGCAGGAAAGGGAGCGGCCCACCCAGCACTCACTAGAGCAGCAGCAGCAGCAGTGTCCCGGAAGCCTCCCTCAGGCCTCTTCAGCTGTGGCGGTGAGTGCAGGCTCCGCCCCCTAGGCCAGATGGAGTTGGCAGGAAAGGGAGCGGCCCACCCAGCACTCACTAGAGCAGCAGCAGCAGCAGTGTCCCGGAAGCCTCCCTCAGGCCTCTTCAGCTGTGGCGGTGAGTGCAGGCTCCGCCCCTAGGCCAGATGGAGTTGGCAGGAAAGGGAGCGGCCCACCCAGCACTCACTAGAGCAGCAGCAGCAGCAGCAGCAGCAGTGTCCCGGAAGCCTCCCTCAGGCCTCTTCAGCTGTGGCGGTGAGTGCAGGCTCCGCCCCCTAGGCCAGATGGAGTTGGCAGGAAAGGGAGCGGCCCACCCAGCACTCACTAGAGCAGCAGCAGCAGTGTCCCCGAAGCCTCCCTCAGGCCTCTTAAGCTGTGGCGGTGAGTGCAGGCTCCGCCCCCTAGGCCAGATGGAGTTGGCAGGAAAGGGAGCGGCCCACCCAGCACTCACTAGAGCAGCAGCAGCAGCAGCCGTGTCCCAGAAGCCTCCCTCAGGCCTCTTAAGCTGTGGCGGTGAGTGCAGGCTCCGCCACTAGGCCAGATGGAGTTGGCACGAAAGGAAGCGGCCCACCCAGCACTCACTAGAGCAACAGCAGCAGCAGTGTCCCGGAGGCCTTGATGGAGGCCCTCAAGCTGTGGCGGTGAGTGCAGGCTCCGCCCCCTAGGCCAGATGGAGTTGGCAGGAAAGGGAGCGGCCCACCCAGCACTCACTAGAGCAGCAGCAGCAGCAGTGTCCCGGAAGCCTCCCTCAGGCCTCTTAAGCTGTGGCGGTGAGTGCAGGCTCCGCCCCCTAGGCCAGATGGAGTTGGCAGGAAAGGGAGCGGCCCACCCAGCACTCACTAGAGCAGCAGCAGCAGCAGTGTCCCGGAAGCCTCCCTCAGGCCTCTTCAGCTGTGGCGGTGAGTGCAGGCTCCGCCCCTAGGCCAGATGGAGTTGGCAGGAAAGGGAGCGGCCCACCCAGCACTCACTAGAGCAGCAGCAGCAGCAGTGTCCCGGAAGCCTCCCTCAGGCCTCTTAAGCTGTGGCGGTGAGTGCAGACTTTGCTCCCTAGGCCAGATGGAGTTGGCAGGAAAGGGAGCGGCCCACCCAGCACTCACTAGAGCAGCAGCAGCAGTGTCCCCGAAGCCTCCCTCAGGCCTCTTAAGCTGTGGCGGTGAGTGCAGGCTCCGCCCCCTAGGCCAGATGGAGTTGGCAGGAAAGGGAGCGGCCCACCCAGCACTCACTAGAGCAGCAGCAGCAGCAGCAGCAGTGTCCCGGAAGCCTCCCTCAGGCCTCTTCAGCTATGGCGGTGAGTGCAGGCTCCGCCCCCTAGGCCAGATGGAGTTGGCACGAAAGGGAGCGGCCCACCCAGCACTCACTAGAGCAACAGCAGCAGCAGCAGCAGCAGTGTCCCGGAAGCCTCCGTCAGGCCTCTTCAGCTGTGGCGGTGAGTGCAGGCTCCGCCCCCAAGACCAGATGGAGTTGGCAAGAAAGGGAGCGGCCCACCCAGCACTCACTAGAGCAGCAGCAGCAGCAGCAGCAGCAGTGTCCCGGAAGCCTCCCTCAGGCCTCTTCAGCTGTGGCGGTGAGTGCAGGCTCCGCCCCCTAGGCCAGATAGAGTTGGCAGGCAAGGGAGCGTCCCACCCAGCACTCACTAGAGCAGCAGCAGCAGCAGCCGTGTCCCAGAAGCCTCCCTCGGGCCTCTTAAGCTGTGGCGGTGAGTGCAGGCTCCGCCCCCTAGGCCGGATGGAGTTGGCAGGAAAGGGAGCTGCCCACCCAGCACTCACTAGAGCAACAGCAGCAGCAGTGTCCCGGAGGCCTTGATGGAGGCCCTCAAGCTGTGGCGGTGAGTGCAGGATCCGCCCCCAAGACCAGATGGAGTTGGCAGGCAAGGGAGCGGCCCACCCAGCACTCACTAGAGCAGCAGCAGCAGCAGCAGCCGTGTCCCGGAAGCCTCCCTCAGGCCTCTTAAGCTGTGGCGGTGAGTGCAGGCTCCGCCCCCTAGGCCAGATGGAGTTGGCAGGAAAGGGAGCGGCCCACCCAGCACTCACTAGAGCAGCAGCAGCAGCAGCAGCAGTGTCCCGGAGGCCTCCCTCAGGCCTCTTAAGCTGTGGCGGTGAGTGCAGGCTCCGCCCCTAGGCCAGATGGAGTTGGCACGAAAGGGAGCGGCCCACCCAGCACTCACTAGAGCAACAGCAGCAGCAGTGTCCCGGAGGCCTTGATGGAGGCCCTCAAGCTGTGGCGGTGAGTGCAGGCTCCGCCCCCTAGGCCAGATGGAGTTGGCAGGAAAGGGAGCGGCCCACCCAGCACTCACTAGAGCAGCAGCAGCAGCAGTGTCCCGGAAGCCTCCCTCAGGCCTCTTCAGCTGTGGCGGTGAGTGCAGGCTCCGCCCCTAGGCCAGATGGAGTTGGCAGGAAAGGGAGCGGCCCACCCAGCACTCACTACAGCAGCAGCAGCAGCCGTGTCCCGGAAGCCTCCCTCAGGCCTCTTAAGCTGTGGCGGTGAGTGCAGGCTCCGCCCCCTAGGCCAGATGGAGTTGGCAGGAAAGGGAGCGGCCCACCCAGCACTCACTAGAGCAGCAGCAGCAGTGTCCCGGAAGCCTCCCTCAGGCCTCTTAAGCTGTGGCGGTGAGTGCAGGCTCCGCCCCCTAGGCCAGATGGAGTTGGCAGGAAAGGGAGCGGCCCACCCAGCACTCACTAGAGCAGCAGCAGCAGCAGCAGCAGTGTCCCGGAAGCCTCCCTCAGGCCTCTTAAGCTGTGGCGGTGAGTGCAGGCTCCGCCACTAGGCCAGATGGAGTTGGCAGGAAAGGGAGCGGCCCACCCAGCACTCACTAGAGCAGCAGCAGCAGCAGTGTCCCGGAAGCCTCCCTCAGGCCTCTTAAGCTGTGGCGGTGAGTGCAGGCTCCGCCCCCTAGGCCAGATGGAGTTGGCAGGAAAGGGAGCGGCCCACCCAGCACTCACTAGAGCAGCAGCAGCAGCAGTGTCCCGGAAGCCTCCCTCAGGCCTCTTAAGCTGTGGCGGTGAGTGCAGGCTCCGCCCCCTAGGCCAGATGGAGTTGGCAGGAAAGGGAGCGGCCCACCCAGCACTCACTAGAGCAGCAGCAGCAGCAGTGTCCCCGAAGCCTCCCTCAGGCCTCTTAAGCTGTGGCGGTGAGTGCAGGCTCCGCCCCCTAGGCCAGATGGAGTTGGCAGGAAAGGGAGCGGCCCACCCAGCACTCACTAGAGCAGCAGCAGCAGCAGCCGTGTCCCAGAAGCCTCCCTCAGGCCTCTTAAGCTGTGGCGGTGAGTGCAGGCTCCGCCCCCTAGGCCAGATGGAGTTGGCAGGAAAGGGAGCGGCCCACCCAGCACTCACTAGAGCAGCAGCAGCAGCAGCCGTGTCCCAGAAGCCTCCCTCAGGCCTCTTAAGCTGTGGCGGTGAGTGCAGGCTCCGCCCCCTAGGCCAGATGGAGTTGGCACGAAAGGGAGCGGCCCACCCAGCACTCACTAGAGCAACAGCAGCAGCAGTGTCCCGGAGGCCTTGATGGAGGCCCTCAAGCTGTGGCGGTGAGTGCAGGATCCGCCCCCAAGACCAGATGGAGTTGGCAGGCAAGGGAGCGGCCCACCCAGCACTCACTAGAGCAGCAGCAGCAGCAGCAGCAGTGTCCCGGAGGCCTCCCTCAGGCCTCTTAAGCTGTGGCGGTGAGTGCAGGCTCCGCCCTCTAGGCCACATGGAGTTGGCAGGAAAGGGAGCTGCCCACCCAGCACTCACTAGAGCAGCAGCAGCAGCAGCAGCCGTGTCCCGGAAGCCTCCCTCAGGCCTCTTCAGCTGTGGCGGTGAGTGCAGGCTCCGCCCCCTAGGCCAGATGGAGTTGGCAGGAAAGGGAGCGGCCCACCCAGCACTCACTAGAGCAGCAGCAGCAGCAGCAGCAGTGTCCCGGAAGCCTCCCTCAGGCCTCTTCAGCTGTGGCGGTGAGTGCAGGCTCCGCCCCCTAGGCCAGATGGAGTTGGCAGGAAAGGGAGCGGCCCACCCAGCACTCACTAGAGCAGCAGCAGCAGCAGCAGCAGTGTCCCGGAAGCCTCCCTCAGGCCTCTTAAGCCGTGGCGGTGAGTGCAGGCTCCGCCCCCTAGGCCAGATGGAGTTGGCAGGAAAGGGAGCGGCCCACCCAGCACTCACTAGAGCAGCAGCAGCAGTGTCCCGGAAGCCTCCCTCAGGCCTCTTAAGCTGTGGCGGTGAGTGCAGGCTCCGCCCCCTAGGCCAGATGGAGTTGGCAGGAAAGGGAGCTGCCCACCCAGCACTCACTAGAGCAACAGCAGCAGCAGTGTCCCGGAGGCCTTGATGGAGGCCCTCAAGCTGTGGCGGTGAGTGCAGGCTCCGCCCCCAAGACCAGATGGAGTTGGCAGGCAAGGGAGCGGCCCACCCAGCACTCACTAGAGCAGCAGCAGCAGCAGCAGCCGTGTCCCGGAAGCCTCCCTCAGGCCTCTTAAGCTGTGGCGGTGAGTGCAGGCTCCGCCCCCTAGGCCAGATGGAGTTGGCAGGAAAGGGAGCGGCCCACCCAGCACTCACTAGAGCAGCAGCAGCAGCAGCAGCAGTGTCCCGGAGGCCTCCCTCAGGCCTCTTAAGCTGTGGCGGTGAGTGCAGGCTCCGCCCCTAGGCCAGATGGAGTTGGCAGGAAAGGGAGCGGCCCACCCAGCACTCACTAGAGCAGCAGCAGCAGCCGTGTCCCGGAAGCCTCCCTCAGGCCTCTTAAGCTGTGGCGGTGAGTGCAGGCTCCGCCCCCTAGGCCAGATGGAGTTGGCAGGAAAGGGAGCGGCCCACCCAGCACTCACTAGAGCAGCAGCAGCAGTGTCCCGGAAGCCTCCCTCAGGCCTCTTCAGCTGTGGCGGTGAGTGCAGGCTCCGCCCCCTAGGCCAGATGGAGTTGGCAGGAAAGGGAGCGGCCCACCCAGCACTCACTAGAGCAGCAGCAGCAGCAGCAGCAGTGTCCCGGAAGCCTCCCTCAGGCCTCTTAAGCTGTGGCGGTGAGTGCAGGCTCCGCCACTAGGCCAGATGGAGTTGGCACGAAAGGGAGCGGCCCACCCAGCACTCACTAGAGCAACAGCAGCAGCAGTGTCCCGGAGGCCTTGATGGAGGCCCTCAAGCTGTGGCGGTGAGTGCAGGCTCCGCCCCCTAGGCCAGATGGAGTTGGCAGGAAAGGGAGCGGCCCACCCAGCACTCACTAGAGCAGCAGCAGCAGCAGTGTCCCGGAAGCCTCCCTCAGGCCTCTTAAGGTGTGGCGGTGAGTGCAGGCTCCGCCCCCTAGGCCAGATGGAGTTGGCAGGAAAGGGAGCGGCCCACCCAGCACTCACTAGAGCAGCAGCAGCAGCAGTGTCCCGGAAGCCTCCCTCAGGCCTCTTCAGCTGTGGCGGTGAGTGCAGGCTCCGCCCCTAGGCCAGATGGAGTTGGCAGGAAAGGGAGCGGCCCACCCAGCACTCACTAGAGCAGCAGCAGCAGTGTCCCCGAAGCCTACCTCAGGCCTCTTAAGCTGTGGCGGTGAGTGCAGGCTCCGCCCCCTAGGCCAGATGGAGTTGGCAGGAAAGGGAGCGGCCCACCCAGCACTCACTAGAGCAGCAGCAGCAGCAGCAGCCGTGTCCCGGAAGCCTCCCTCAGGCCTCTTAAGCTGTGGCGGTGAGTGCAGGCTCCGCCCCCTAGGCCAGATGGAGTTGGCAGGAAAGGGAGCGGCCCACCCAGCACTCACTAGAGCAGCAGCAGCAGCAGCAGCCGTGTCCCGGAAGCCTCCCTCAGGCCTCTTAAGCTGTGGCGGTGAGTGCAGGCTCCGCCCCCTAGGCCAGATGGAGTTGGCACGAAAGGGAGCGGCCCACCCAGCACTCACTAGAGCAACAGCAGCAGCAGTGTCCCGGAGGCCTTGATGGAGGCCCTCAAGCTGTGGCGGTGAGTGCAGGATCCGCCCCCAAGACCAGATGGAGTTGGCAGGCAAGGGAGCGGCCCACCCAGCACTCACTAGAGCAGCAGCAGCAGCAGCAGCAGCAGCAGTGTCCCGGAGGCCTCCCTCAGGCCTCTTAAGCTGTGGCGGTGAGTGCAGGCTCCGCCCCCTAGGCCAGATGGAGTTGGCAGGAAAGGGAGCGGCCCACCCAGCACTCACTAGAGCAGCAGCAGCAGCAGCAGCAGTGTCCCGGAAGCCTCCCTCAGGCCTCTTCAGCTGTGGCGGTGAGTGCAGGCTCCGCCCCCTTGGCCAGATGGAGTTGGCAGGAAAGGGAGCGGCCCACCCAGCACTCACTAGAGCAGCAGCAGCAGCAGCAGTGTCCCGGAAGCCTCCCTCAGGCCTCTTCAGCTGTGGCGGTGAGTGCAGGCTCCGCCCCCTTGGCCAGATGGAGTTGGCAGGAAAGGGAGCGGCCCACCCAGCACTCACTAGAGCAGCAGCAGCAGCAGCAGCCGTGTCCCGGAAGCCTCCCTCAGGCCTCTTCAGCTGTGGCGGTGAGTGCAGGCTCCGCCCCCTAGGCCAGATGGAGTTGGCAGGAAAGGGAGCGGCCCACCCAGCACTCACTAGAGCAGCAGCAGCAGTGTCCCGGAAGCCTCCCTCAGGCCTCTTAAGCTGTGGCGGTGAGTGCAGGCTCCGCCCCCTAGGCCAGATGGAGTTGGCAGGAAAGGGAGCGGCCCACCCAGCACTCACTAGAGCAGCAGCAGCAGCAGCAGCAGTGTCCCGGAAGCCTCCCTCAGGCCTCTTCAGCTGTGGCGGTGAGTGCAGGCTCCGCCCCCTTGGCCAGATGGAGTTGGCAGGAAAGGGAGCGGCCCACCCAGCACTCACTAGAGCAGCAGCAGCAGCAGCAGCAGTGTCCCGGAAGCCTCCCTCAGGCCTCTTCAGCTGTGGCGGTGAGTGCAGGCTCCGCCCCCTAGGCCAGATGGAGTTGGCAGGAAAGGGAGCGGCCCACCCAGCACTCACTAGAGCAGCAGCAGCAGCCGTGTCCCGGAAGCCTCCCTCAGGCCTCTTCAGCTGTGGCGGTGAGTGCAGGCTCCGCCCCCTAGGCCAGATGGAGTTGGCAGGAAAGGGAGCGGCCCACCCAGCACTCACTAGAGCAGCAGCAGCAGTGTCCCGGAAGCCTCCCTCAGGCCTCTTAAGCTGTGGCGGTGAGTGCAGGCTCCGCCCCCTAGGCCAGATGGAGTTGGCAGGAAAGGGAGCGGCCCACCCAGCACTCACTAGAGCAGCAGCAGCAGCAGCAGCAGTGTCCCGGAAGCCTCCCTCAGGCCTCTTAAGTTGTGGCGGTGAGTGCAGGCTCCGCCCCCTAGGCCAGATGGAGTTGGCAGGAAAGGGAGCTGCCCACCCAGCACTCACTAGAGCAGTAGCAGCAGCCGTGTCCCGGAAGCCCCCCTCAGGCCTCTTAAGCTGTGGCGGTGAGTGCAGGCTCCGCCCCCAAGACCAGATGGAGTTGGCAGGAAAGGGAGCGGCCCACCCAGCACTCACTAGAGCAGCAGGAGCAGCAGCAGCAGTGTCCCGGAAGCCTCCCTCAGGCCTCTTAAGCTGTGGCGGTGAGTGCAGGCTCCGCCCCCTAGGCCAGATGGAGTTGGCAGGAAAGGGAGCGGCCCACCCAGCACTCACTAGAGCAGCAGCAGCAGCAGCCGTGTCCCAGAAGCCTCCCTCAGGCCTCTTAAGCTGTGGCGGTGAGTGCAGGCTCCGCCCCCTAGGCCAGATGGAGTTGGCAGGAAAGGGAGCTGCCCACCCAGCACTCACTAGAGCAGCAGCAGCAGCAGCAGCCGTGTCCCGGAAGCCTCCCTCAGGCCTCTTAAGCTGTGGCGGTGAGTGCAGGCTCCACCCCCTAGGCCAGATGGAGTTGGCAGGAAAGGGAGCGGCCCACCCAGCACTCACTAGAGCAGCAGCAGCAGCAGCAGTGTCCCGGAAGCCTCCCTCAGGCCTCTTCAGCTGTGGCGGTGAGTGCAGGCTCCGCCCCCTAGGCCAGATGGAGTTGGCAGGAAAGGGAGCTGCCCACCCAGCACTCACTAGAGCAGCAGCAGCAGCCGTGTCCCGGAAGCCTCCCTCAGGCCTCTTAAGCTGTGGCGGTGAGTGCAGGCTCCGCCCCCTAGGCCAGATGGAGTTGGCAGGAAAGGGAGCTGCCCACCCAGCACTCACTAGAGCAGCAGCAGCAGCCGTGTCCCGGAAGCCCCCCTCAGGCCTCTTAAGCTGTGGCGGTGAGTGCAGGCTCCGCCCCCAAGACCAGATGGAGTTGGCAGGAAAGGGAGCGGCCCACCCAGCACTCACTAGAGCAGCAGCAGCAGCAGCAGCAGTGTCCCGGAAGCCCCCCTCAGGCCTCTTAAGCTGTGGCGGTGAGTGCAGGCTCCGCCCCCAAGACCAGATGGAGTTGGCAGGAAAGGGAGCGGCCCACCCAGCACTCACTAGAGCAGTGTTTCCCAACCTTGTGCCTCCAGATGTTTTTGGCCTACAACTCCCATCATCCCTAGCTAGCAAGACCAGTGGTCAGGGATGATGGGAGTTGTAGGCCAAAAACATCTGGAGGCACAAGGTTGGGAAACACTGCACTAGAGCAGCAGCAGCAGCAGCAGCAGTGTCCCGGAAGCCTCCCTCAGGCCTCTTAAGCTGTGGCGGTGAGTGCAGGCTCCGCCCCCTAGGCCAGATAGAGTTGGCAGGCAAGGGAGCGTCCCACCCAGCACTCACTAGAGCAGCAGCAGCAGCAGCCGTGTCCCAGAAGCCTCCCTCAGGCCTCTTAAGCCGTGGCGGTGAGTGCAGGCTCCGCCCCCTAGGCCAGATGGAGTTGGCAGGAAAGGGAGCGGCCCACCCAGCACTCACTAGAGTAGCAGCAGCAGCAGTGTCCCGGAGGCCTTGATGGAGGCCCTCAAGCTGTGGCGGTGAGTGCAGGCTCCGCCCCCAAGACCAGATGGAGTGGGCAGGAAAGGGAGCGGCCCACCCAGCACTCACTAGAGCAGCAGCAGCAGCAGCAGCAGCAGTGTCCCGGAAGCCTCCCTCAGGCCTCTTAAGCTGTGGCGGTGAGTGCAGGCTCCGCCCCCTAGGCCAGATGGTGTTGGCAGGAAAGGGAGCGGCCCACCCAGCACTCACTAGAGCAGCAGCAGCAGCAGCAGCAGTGTCCCGGAAGCCTCCCTCAGGCCTCTTAAGCTGTGGCGGTGAGTGCAGGCTCCGCCCCCTAGGCCAGATGGAGTTGGCAGGAAAGGGAGCGGCCCACCCAGCACTCACTAGAGCAGCAGCAGCAGCCGTGTCCCGGAAGCCCCCCTCAGGCCTCTTAAGCTGTGGCGGTGAGTGCAGGCTCCGCCCCCAAGACCAGAAGGAGTTGGCAGGAAAGGGAGCGGCCCACCCAGCACTCACTAGAGCAGCAGGAGCAGCAGCAGCAGTGTCCCGGAAGCCTCCCTCAGGCCTCTTAAGCTGTGGCGGTGAGTGCAGGCTCCGCTCCCTAGGCCAGATGGAGTTGGCAGGAAAGGGAGCTGCCCACCCAGCACTCACTAGAGCAGCAGCAGCAGCCGTGTCCCGGAAGCCTCCCTCAGGCCTCTTAAGCTGTGGCGGTGAGTGCAGGCTCCGCCCCCTAGGCCAGATGGAGTTGGCAGGAAAGGGAGCTGCCCACCCAGCACTCACTAGAGCAGCAGCAGCAGCCGTGTCCCGGAAGCCCCCCTCAGGCCTCTTAAGCTGTGGCGGTGAGTGCAGGCTCCGCCCCCAAGACCAGATGGAGTTGGCAGGAAAGGGAGCGGCCCACCCAGCACTCACTAGAGCAGCAGCAGCAGCAGTGTCCCGGAAGCCCCCCTCAGGCCTCTTAAGCTGTGGCGGTGAGTGCAGGCTCCGCCCCCAAGACCAGATGGAGTTGGCAGGAAAGGGAGCGGCCCACCCAGCACTCACTAGAGCAGTGTTTCCCAACCTTGTGCCTCCAGATGTTTTTGGCCTACAACTCCCATCATCCCTAGCTAGCAAGACCAGTGGTCAGGGATGATGGGAGTTGTAGGCCAAAAACATCTGGAGGCACAAGGTTGGGAAACACTGCACTAGAGCAGCAGCAGCAGCAGCAGCAGTGTCCCGGAAGCCTCCCTCAGGCCTCTTAAGCTGTGGCGGTGAGTGCAGGCTCCGCCCCCTAGGCCAGATAGAGTTGGCAGGCAAGGGAGCGTCCCACCCAGCACTCACTAGAGCAGCAGCAGCAGCAGCCGTGTCCCAGAAGCCTCCCTCAGGCCTCTTAAGCCGTGGCGGTGAGTGCAGGCTCCGCCCCCTAGGCCAGATGGAGTTGGCAGGAAAGGGAGCGGCCCACCCAGCACTCACTAGAGTAGCAGCAGCAGCAGTGTCCCGGAGGCCTTGATGGAGGCCCTCAAGCTGTGGCGGTGAGTGCAGGCTCCGCCCCCAAGACCAGATGGAGTGGGCAGGAAAGGGAGCGGCCCACCCAGCACTCACTAGAGCAGCAGCAGCAGCAGCAGCAGTGTCCCGGAAGCCTCCCTCAGGCCTCTTAAGCTGTGGCGGTGAGTGCAGGCTCCGCCCCCTAGGCCAGATGGAGTTGGCAGGAAAGGGAGCGGCCCACCCAGCACTCACTAGAGCAGCAGCAGCAGCAGCAGCAGCAGTGTCCCGGAAGCCTCCCTCAGGCCTCTTAAGCTGTGGCGGTGAGTGCAGGCTCCGCCCCCTAGGCCAGATGGAGTTGGCAGGAAAGGGAGCGGCCCACCCAGCACTCACTAGAGCAGCAGCAGCAGCAGCAGCCGTGTCCCGGAAGCCCCCCTCAGGCCTCTTAAGCTGTGGCGGTGAGTGCAGGCTCCGCCCCCAAGACCAGATGGAGTTGGCAGGAAAGGGAGCGGCCCACCCAGCACTCACTTGAGCAGCAGCAGCAGCAGCAGCAGTGTCCCGGAAGCCTCCCTCAGGCCTCTTCAGCTGTGGCGGTGAGTGCAGGCTCCGCCCCCTAGGCCAGATGGAGTTGGCAGGAAAGGGAGCGGCCCACCCAGCACTCACTAGAGCAGCAGCAGCAGTGTCCCGGAAGCCTCCCTCAGGCCTCTTTAGCTGTGGCGGTGAGTGCAGGCTCCGCCCCCTAGGCCAGATGGAGTTGGCAGGAAAGGGAGCGGCCCACCCAGCACTCACTAGAGCAGCAGCAGCAGCAGCCGTGTCCCAGAAGCCTCCCTCAGGCCTCTTAAGCTGTGGCGGTGAGTGCAGGCTCCGCCCCCTAGGCCAGATGGAGTTGGAAGGAAAGGGAGCGGCCCACCCAGCACTCACTAGAGCAACAGCAGCAGCAGTGTCCCGGAGGCCTTGATGGAGGCCCTCAAGCTGTGGCGGTGAGTGCAGGCTCCGCCCCCTAGGCCAGATGGAGTTGGCAGGAAAGGGAGCGGCCCACCCAGCACTCACTAGAGCAGCAGCAGCAGCAGTGTCCCGGAAGCCTCCCTCAGGCCTCTTCAGCTGTGGCGGTGAGTGCAGGCTCCGCCCCTAGGCCAGATGGAGTTGGCAGGAAAGGGAGCGGCCCACCCAGCACTCACTAGAGCAGCAGCAGCAGCAGCAGCAGTGTCCCGGAAGCCTGCCTCAGGCCTCTTAAGCTGTGGCAGTGAGTGCAGGCTCCGCCCCTTGGCCAGATGGAGTTGGCAGGAAAGGGAGCGGCCCACCCAGCACTCACTAGAGCAGCAGCAGCAGCAGCAGCAGTGTCCCGGAAGCCTCCCTCAGGCCTCTTCAGCTGTGGCGGTGAGTGCAGGCTCCGCCCCCTAGGCCAGATGGAGTTGGCAGGAAAGGGAGCGGCCCACCCAGCACTCACTAGAGCAGCAGTAGCAGCCGTGTCCCGGAAGCCTCCCTCAGGCCTCTTAAGCTGTGGCGGTGAGTGCAGGCTCCGCCCCCTAGGCCAGATGGAGTTGGCAGGAAAGGGAGCGGCCCACCCAGCACTCACTAGAGCAGCAGCAGCAGTGTCCCCGAAGCCTCCCTCAGGCCTCTTAAGCTGTGGCGGTGAGTGCAGGCTCCGCCCCCTAGGCCAGATGGAGTTGGCAGGAAAGGGAGCGGCCCACCCAGCACTCACTAGAGCAGCAGCAGCAGCAGCCGTGTCCCAGAATCCTCCCTCAGGCCTCTTAAGCTGTGGCGGGGAGTGCAGGCTCCGCCACTAGGCCAGATGGAGTTGGCACGAAAGGGAGCGGCCCACCCAGCACTGACTAGAGCAGCAGCAGCAGCAGCAGTGTCCCGGAGGCCTTGATGGAGGCCCTCAAGCTGTGGCGGTGAGTGCAGGATCCGCCCCCAAGACCAGATGGAGTTGGCAGGCAAGGGAGCGGCCCACCCAGCACTCACTAGAGCAGCAGCAGCAGCAGCCGTGTCCCGGAAGCCTCCCTCACGCCTCTTAAGCTGTGGCGGTGAGTGCAGGCTCCGCCCCCTAGGCCAGATGGAGTTGGCAGGAAAGGGAGCGGCCCACCCAGCACTCACTAGAGCAGCAGCAGCAGCAGCAGCAGTGTCCCGGAGGCCTCCCTCAGGCCTCTTAAGCTGTGGCGGTGAGTGCAGGCTCCGCCCTCTAGGCCAGATGGAGTTGGCAGGAAAGGGAGCTGCCCACCCAGCACTCACTAGAGCAGCAGCAGCAGCAGCAGCAGCCGTGTCCCGGAAGCCTCCCTCAGGCCTCTTAAGCTGTGGCGGTGAGTGCAGGCTCCGCCCCCTAGGCCAGATGGAGTTGGCAGGAAAGGGAGCGGCCCACCCAGCACTCACTAGAGCAGCAGCAGCAGCAGCAGCCGTGTCCCGGAAGCCTCCCTCAGGCCTCTTCAGCTGTGGCGGTGAGTGCAGGCTCCGCCCCCTTGGCCAGATGGAGTTGGCAGGAAAGGGAGCGGCCCACCCAGCACTCACTAGAGCAGCAGCAGCAGCAGCAGCAGTGTCCCGGAAGCCTCCCTCAGGCCTCTTCAGCTGTGGCGGTGAGTGCAGGCTCCGCCCCCTAGGCCAGATGGAGTTGGCAGGAAAGGGAGCGGCCCACCCAGCACTCACTAGAGCAGCAGCAGCAGCCGTGTCCCGGAAGCCTCCCTCAGGCCTCTTAAGCTGTGGCGGTGAGTGCAGGCTCCGCCCCCTAGGCCAGATGGAGTTGGCAGGAAAGGGAGCGGCCCACCCAGCACTCACTAGAGCAGCAGCAGCAGTGTCCCGGAAGCCTCCCTCAGGCCTCTTAAGCTGTGGCGGTGAGTGCAGGCTCCGCCCCCTAGGCCAGATGGAGTTGGCAGGAAAGGGAGCGGCCCACCCAGCACTCACTAGAGCAGCAGCAGCAGCAGCAGCAGTGTCCCGGAAGCCTCCCTCAGGCCTCTTAAGCTGTGGCGGTGAGTGCAGGCTCCGCCCCCTAGGCCAGATGGAGTTGGCAGGAAAGGGAGCGGCCCACCCAGCACTCACTAGAGCAGCAGCAGCAGCAGCAGCAGTGTCCCGGAAGCCTCCCTCAGGCCTCTTAAGCTGTGGCGGTGAGTGCAGGCTCCGCCCTCTAGGCCAGATGGAGTTGGCAGGAAAGGGAGCTGCCCACCCAGCACTCACTAGAGCAGCAGCAGCAGCAGCAGCCGTGTCCCGGAAGCCTCCCTCAGGCCTCTTAAGCTGTGGCGGTGAGTGCAGGCTCCGCCCCCTAGGCCAGATGGAGTTGGCAGGAAAGGGAGCGGCCCACCCAGCACTCACTAGAGCAGCAGCAGCAGCAGCAACAGCAGTGTCCCGGAAGCCTCCCTCAGGCCTCTTCAGCTGTGGCGGTGAGTGCAGGCTCCGCCCCCTAGGCCAGATGGAGTTGGCAGGAAAGGGAGCTGCCCACCCAGCACTCACTAGAGCAGCAGCAGCAGCCGTGTCCCGGAAGCCTCCCTCAGGCCTCTTAAGCTGTGGCGGTGAGTGCAGGCTCCGCCCCCTAGGCCAGATGGAGTTGGCAGGAAAGGGAGCTGCCCACCCAGCACTCACTAGAGCAGCAGCCGTGTCCCGGAAGCCCCCCTCAGGCCTCTTAAGCTGTGGCGGTGAGTGCAGGCTCCGCCCCCAAGACCAGATGGAGTTGGCAGGCAAGGGAGCGGCCCACCCAGCACTCACTAGAGCAGCAGCAGCAGCAGCAGCAGTGTCCCGGAAGCCTCCCTCAGGCCTCTTAAGCTGTGGCGGTGAGTGCAGGCTCCGCCCCCTAGGCCAGATGGAGTTGGCAGGAAAGGGAGCTGCCCACCCAGCACTCACTAGAGCAGCAGCAGCAGCCGTGTCCCGGAAGCCTCCCTCAGGCCTCTTAAGCTGTGGCGGTGAGTGCAGGCTCCGCCCCCTAGGCCAGATGGAGTTGGCAGGAAAGGGAGCTGCCCACCCAGCACTCACTAGAGCAGCAGCAGCAGCCGTGTCCCGGAAGCCCCCCTCAGGCCTCTTAAGCTGTGGCGGTGAGTGCAGGCTCCGCCCCCAAGACCAGATGGAGTTGGCAGGAAAGGGAGCGGCCCACCCAGCACTCACTAGAGCAGCAGCAGCAGCAGCAGCAGTGTCCCGGAAGCCTCCCTCAGGCCTCTTAAGCTGTGGCGGTGAGTGCAGGCTCCGCCCCCTAGGCCAGATGGAGTTGGCAGGAAAGGGAGCGGCCCACCCAGCACTCACTAGAGCAGCAGCAGCAGCAGCCGTGTCCCAGAAGCCTCCCTCAGGCCTCTTAAGCCGTGGCGGTGAGTGCAGCCTCCGCCCCCTAGGCCAGATGGAGTTGGCAGGAAAGGGAGCGGCCCACCCAGCACTCACTAGAGCAGCAGCAGCAGCCGTGTCCCGGAAGCCCCCCTCAGGCCTCTTAAGCTGTGGCGGTGAGTGCAGGCTCCGCCCCCAAGACCAGATGGAGTTGGCAGGAAAGGGAGCGGCCCACCCAGCACTCACTAGAGCAGCAGCAGCAGCAGCAGCAGCAGCAGCAGCAGTGTCCCGGAAGCCTCCCTCAGGCCTCTTAAGCTGTGGCGGTGAGTGCAGGCTCCGCCCCCTAGGCCAGATGGAGTTGGCAGGAAAGGGAGCGGCCCACCCAGCACTCACTAGAGCAGCAGCAGCAGCAGCAGCCGTGTCCCGGAAGCCCCCCTCAGGCCTCTTAAGCTGTGGCGGTGAGTGCAGGCTCCGCCCCCAAGACCAGATGGAGTTGGCAGGAAAGGGAGCGGCCCACCCAGCACTCACTTGAGCAGCAGCAGCAGCAGCAGCAGTGTCCCGGAAGCCTCCCTCAGGCCTCTTAAGCTGTGGCGGTGAGTGCAGGCTCCGCCCCCTAGGCCAGATGGAGTTGGCAGGAAAGGGAGCGGCCCACCCAGCACTCACTAGAGCAGCAGCAGCAGCAGCAACAGCAGTGTCCCGGAAGCCTCCCTCAGGCCTCTTCAGCTGTGGCGGTGAGTGCAGGCTCCGCCCCCTAGGCCAGATGGAGTTGGCAGGAAAGGGAGCTGCCCACCCAGCACTCACTAGAGCAGCAGCAGCAGCCGTGTCCCGGAAGCCTCCCTCAGGCCTCTTAAGCTGTGGCGGTGAGTGCAGGCTCCGCCCCCTAGGCCAGATGGAGTTGGCAGGAAAGGGAGCTGCCCACCCAGCACTCACTAGAGCAGCAGCAGCAGCAGCAGCAGTGTCCCGGAGGCCTCCCTCAGGCCTCTTAAGCTGTGGCGGTGAGTGCAGGCTCCGCCCCCAAGACCAGATGGAGTTGGCAGGAAAGGGAGCGGCCCACCCAGCACTCACTAGAGCAGCAGCAGCAGCAGCAGCAGTGTCCCGGAAGCCTCCCTCAGGCCTCTTAAGCTGTGGCGGTGAGTGCAGGCTCCGCCCCCTAGGCCAGATGGAGTTGGCAGGAAAGGGAGCTGCCCACCCAGCACTCACTAGAGCAGCAGCAGCAGCCGTGTCCCGGAAGCCTCCCTCAGGCCTCTTAAGCTGTGGCGGTGAGTGCAGGCTCCGCCCCCTAGGCCAGATGGAGTTGGCAGGAAAGGGAGCGGCCCACCCAGCACTCACTAGAGCAGCAGCAGCAGCAGCAGCAGCAGTGTCCCGGAAGCCTCCCTCAGGCCTCTTAAGCTGTGGCGGTGAGTGCAGGCTCCGCCCCCTAGGCCAGATGGAGTTGGCAGGAAAGGGAGCTGCCCACCCAGCACTCTCTAGAGTAGCAGCAGCAGCAGCAGCAGTGTCCCGGAGGCCTCCCTCAGGCCTCTTAAGCCGTGGCGGTGAGTGCAGACTCCACCCCCTAGGCCAGATGGAGTTGGCAGGAAAGGGAGCGGCCCACCCAGCACTCACTAGAGCAGCAGCAGCAGCAGCAGCCGTGTCCCGGAAGCCTCCCTCAGGCCTCTTAAGCTGTGGCGGTGAGTGCAGGCTCCGCCCCCTAGGCCAGATGGAGTTGGCAGGAAAGGGAGCTGCCCACCCAGCACTCACTAGAGCAGCAGCAGCAGCCGTGTCCCGGAAGCCTCCCTCAGGCCTCTTAAGCTGTGGCGGTGAGTGCAGGCTCCGCCCCCTAGGCCAGATGGAGTTGGCAGGAAAGGGAGCTGCCCACCCAGCACTCACTAGAGCAGCAGCAGCAGCAGCAGTGTCCCGGAAGCCTCCCTCAGGCCTCTTAAGCTGTGGCGGTGAGTGCAGGCTCCACCCCCTAGGCCAGATGGAGTTGGCAGGAAAGGGAGCGGCCCACCCAGCACTCACTAGAGCAGCAGCAGCCGTGTCCCGGAAGCCTCACTCAGGCCTCTTAAGCTGTGGCGGTGAGTGCAGGCTCCGCCCCCTAGGCCAGATGGAGTTGGCAGGAAAGGGAGCGGCCCACCCAGCACTCACTAGAGCAGCAGCAGCAGCCGTGTCCCG
Organism: Podarcis gaigeae; assembly: GCF_964106915.1. NCBI lineage: Eukaryota > Metazoa > Chordata > Lepidosauria > Squamata > Lacertidae > Podarcis > Podarcis gaigeae. The sequence continues at coordinate 910,579 of NC_139695.1, read as the reverse complement.
GAAGCCCCCCTCAGGCCTCTTAAGCTGTGGCGGTGAGTGCAGGCTCCGCCCCCAAGACCAGATGGAGTTGGCAGGAAAGGGAGCGGCCCACCCAGCACTCACTAGAGCAGCAGCAGCAGCAGCAGCAGTGTCCCGGAAGCCTCCCTCAGGCCTCTTAAGCTGTGGCGGTGAGTGCAGGCTCCGCCCCCTAGGCCAGATGGAGTTGGCAGGAAAGGGAGCGGCCCACCCAGCACTCACTAGAGCAGCAGCAGCAGCAGCAGCCGTGTCCCGGAAGCCCCCCTCAGGCCTCTTAAGCTGTGGCGGTGAGTGCAGGCTCCGCCCCCAAGACCAGATGGAGTTGGCAGGAAAGGGAGCGGCCCACCCAGCACTCACTTGAGCAGCAGCAGCAGCAGCAGCAGTGTCCCGGAAGCCTCCCTCAGGCCTCTTAAGCTGTGGCGGTGAGTGCAGGCTCCGCCCCCTAGGCCAGATGGAGTTGGCAGGAAAGGGAGCGGCCCACCCAGCACTCACTAGAGCAGCAGCAGCAGCAGCAACAGCAGTGTCCCGGAAGCCTCCCTCAGGCCTCTTCAGCTGTGGCGGTGAGTGCAGGCTCCGCCCCCTAGGCCAGATGGAGTTGGCAGGAAAGGGAGCTGCCCACCCAGCACTCACTAGAGCAGCAGCAGCAGCCGTGTCCCGGAAGCCTCCCTCAGGCCTCTTAAGCTGTGGCGGTGAGTGCAGGCTCCGCCCCCTAGGCCAGATGGAGTTGGCAGGAAAGGGAGCTGCCCACCCAGCACTCACTAGAGCAGCAGCAGCAGCAGCAGCAGTGTCCCGGAGGCCTCCCTCAGGCCTCTTAAGCTGTGGCGGTGAGTGCAGGCTCCGCCCCCAAGACCAGATGGAGTTGGCAGGAAAGGGAGCGGCCCACCCAGCACTCACTAGAGCAGCAGCAGCAGCAGCAGCAGTGTCCCGGAAGCCTCCCTCAGGCCTCTTAAGCTGTGGCGGTGAGTGCAGGCTCCGCCCCCTAGGCCAGATGGAGTTGGCAGGAAAGGGAGCTGCCCACCCAGCACTCACTAGAGCAGCAGCAGCAGCCGTGTCCCGGAAGCCTCCCTCAGGCCTCTTAAGCTGTGGCGGTGAGTGCAGGCTCCGCCCCCTAGGCCAGATGGAGTTGGCAAGAAAGGGAGCAGCCCACCCAGCACTCACTAGAGCAGCAGCAGCAGTGTCCCGGAGGCCTCCCTCAGGCCTCTTAAGCTGTGGCGGTGAGTGCAGGCTCCGCCCCCTAGGCCAGATGGAGTTGGCAGGAAAGGGAGCGGCCCACCCAGCACTCACTAGAGCAGCAGCAGCAGCAGCAGCAGCAGTGTCCCGGAAGCCTCCCTCAGGCCTCTTAAGCTGTGGCGGTGAGTGCAGGCTCCGCCCCCTAGGCCAGATGGAGTTGGCAGGAAAGGGAGCTGCCCACCCAGCACTCTCTAGAGTAGCAGCAGCAGCAGCAGCAGTGTCCCGGAGGCCTCCCTCAGGCCTCTTAAGCCGTGGCGGTGAGTGCAGACTCCACCCCCTAGGCCAGATGGAGTTGGCAGGAAAGGGAGCGGCCCACCCAGCACTCACTAGAGCAGCAGCAGCAGCAGCAGCCGTGTCCCGGAAGCCTCCCTCAGGCCTCTTAAGCTGTGGCGGTGAGTGCAGGCTCCGCCCCCTAGGCCAGATGGAGTTGGCAGGAAAGGGAGCGGCCCACCCAGCACTCACTAGAGCAGCAGCAGCAGCAGCAGCAGTGTCCCGGAAGCCTCCCTCAGGCCTCTTAAGCTGTGGCGGTGAGTGCAGGCTCCGCCCCCAAGACCAGATGGAGTTGGCAGGAAAGGGAGCGGCCCACCCAGCACTCACTAGAGTAGCAGCAGCAGCAGCAGTGTCCCGGAGGCCTCCCTCAGGCCTCTTCAGCTGTGGCGGTGAGTGCAGGCTCCGCCCCCTAGGCCAGATGGAGTTGGCAGGAAAGGGAGCTGCCCACCCAGCACTCACTAGAGCAGCAGCAGCAGCCGTGTCCCGGAAGCCTCCCTCAGGCCTCTTAAGCTGTGGCGGTGAGTGCAGGCTCCGCCCCCTAGGCCAGATGGAGTTGGCAGGAAAGGGAGCGGCCCACCCAGCACTCACTAGAGCAGCAGCAGCAGCAGCAGCAGTGTCCCGGAAGCCTCCCTCAGGCCTCTTAAGTTGTGGCGGTGAGTGCAGGCTCCGCCCCCTAGGCCAGATGGAGTTGGCAGGAAAGGGAGCTGCCCACCCAGCACTCACTAGAGCAGTAGCAGCAGCCGTGTCCCGGAAGCCCCCCTCAGGCCTCTTAAGCTGTGGCGGTGAGTGCAGGCTCCGCCCCCAAGACCAGATGGAGTTGGCAGGAAAGGGAGCGGCCCACCCAGCACTCACTAGAGCAGCAGGAGCAGCAGCAGCAGTGTCCCGGAAGCCTCCCTCAGGCCTCTTAAGCTGTGGCGGTGAGTGCAGGCTCCGCCCCCTAGGCCAGATGGAGTTGGCAGGAAAGGGAGCGGCCCACCCAGCACTCACTAGAGCAGCAGCAGCAGCAGCCGTGTCCCAGAAGCCTCCCTCAGGCCTCTTAAGCTGTGGCGGTGAGTGCAGGCTCCGCTCCCTAGGCCAGATGGAGTTGGCAGGAAAGGGAGCTGCCCACCCAGCACTCACTAGAGCAGCAGCAGCAGCAGCAGCCGTGTCCCGGAAGCCTCCCTCAGGCCTCTTAAGCTGTGGCGGTGAGTGCAGGCTCCACCCCCTAGGCCAGATGGAGTTGGCAGGAAAGGGAGCGGCCCACCCAGCACTCACTAGAGCAGCAGCAGCAGCAGCAGTGTCCCGGAAGCCTCCCTCAGGCCTCTTCAGCTGTGGCGGTGAGTGCAGGCTCCGCCCCCTAGGCCAGATGGAGTTGGCAGGAAAGGGAGCTGCCCACCCAGCACTCACTAGAGCAGCAGCAGCAGCCGTGTCCCGGAAGCCTCCCTCAGGCCTCTTAAGCTGTGGCGGTGAGTGCAGGCTCCGCCCCCTAGGCCAGATGGAGTTGGCAGGAAAGGGAGCTGCCCACCCAGCACTCACTAGAGCAGCAGCAGCAGCCGTGTCCCGGAAGCCCCCCTCAGGCCTCTTAAGCTGTGGCGGTGAGTGCAGGCTCCGCCCCCAAGACCAGATGGAGTTGGCAGGAAAGGGAGCGGCCCACCCAGCACTCACTAGAGCAGCAGCAGCAGCAGCAGCAGTGTCCCGGAAGCCCCCCTCAGGCCTCTTAAGCTGTGGCGGTGAGTGCAGGCTCCGCCCCCAAGACCAGATGGAGTTGGCAGGAAAGGGAGCGGCCCACCCAGCACTCACTAGAGCAGTGTTTCCCAACCTTGTGCCTCCAGATGTTTTTGGCCTACAACTCCCATCATCCCTAGCTAGCAAGACCAGTGGTCAGGGATGATGGGAGTTGTAGGCCAAAAACATCTGGAGGCACAAGGTTGGGAAACACTGCACTAGAGCAGCAGCAGCAGCAGCAGCAGTGTCCCGGAAGCCTCCCTCAGGCCTCTTAAGCTGTGGCGGTGAGTGCAGGCTCCGCCCCCTAGGCCAGATAGAGTTGGCAGGCAAGGGAGCGTCCCACCCAGCACTCACTAGAGCAGCAGCAGCAGCAGCCGTGTCCCAGAAGCCTCCCTCAGGCCTCTTAAGCCGTGGCGGTGAGTGCAGGCTCCGCCCCCTAGGCCAGATAGAGTTGGCAGGCAAGGGAGCGGCCCACCCAGCACTCACTAGAGTAGCAGCAGCAGCAGTGTCCCGGAGGCCTTGATGGAGGCCCTCAAGCTGTGGCGGTGAGTGCAGGCTCCGCCCCCAAGACCAGATGGAGTGGGCAGGAAAGGGAGCGGCCCACCCAGCACTCACTAGAGCAGCAGCAGCAGCAGCAGCAGCAGTGTCCCGGAAGCCTCCCTCAGGCCTCTTAAGCTGTGGCGGTGAGTGCAGGCTCCGCCCCCTAGGCCAGATGGAGTTGGCAGGAAAGGGAGCGGCCCACCCAGCACTCACTAGAGCAGCAGCAGCAGCAGCAGCAGCAGTGTCCCGGAAGCCTCCCTCAGGCCTCTTAAGCTGTGGCGGTGAGTGCAGGCTCCGCCCCCTAGGCCAGATGGAGTTGGCAGGAAAGGGAGCGGCCCACCCAGCACTCACTAGAGCAGCAGCAGCAGCAGCAGCCGTGTCCCGGAAGCCCCCCTCAGGCCTCTTAAGCTGTGGCGGTGAGTGCAGGCTCCGCCCCCAAGACCAGATGGAGTTGGCAGGAAAGGGAGCGGCCCACCCAGCACTCACTTGAGCAGCAGCAGCAGCAGCAGCAGTGTCCCGGAAGCCTCCCTCAGGCCTCTTCAGCTGTGGCGGTGAGTGCAGGCTCCGCCCCCTAGGCCAGATGGAGTTGGCAGGAAAGGGAGCGGCCCACCCAGCACTCACTAGAGCAGCAGCAGCAGTGTCCCGGAAGCCTCCCTCAGGCCTCTTTAGCTGTGGCGGTGAGTGCAGGCTCCGCCCCCTAGGCCAGATGGAGTTGGCAGGAAAGGGAGCGGCCCACCCAGCACTCACTAGAGCAGCAGCAGCAGCAGCCGTGTCCCAGAAGCCTCCCTCAGGCCTCTTAAGCTGTGGCGGTGAGTGCAGGCTCCGCCCCCTAGGCCAGATGGAGTTGGAAGGAAAGGGAGCGGCCCACCCAGCACTCACTAGAGCAACAGCAGCAGCAGTGTCCCGGAGGCCTTGATGGAGGCCCTCAAGCTGTGGCGGTGAGTGCAGGCTCCGCCCCCTAGGCCAGATGGAGTTGGCAGGAAAGGGAGCGGCCCACCCAGCACTCACTAGAGCAGCAGCAGCAGCAGTGTCCCGGAAGCCTCCCTCAGGCCTCTTCAGCTGTGGCGGTGAGTGCAGGCTCCGCCCCTAGGCCAGATGGAGTTGGCAGGAAAGGGAGCGGCCCACCCAGCACTCACTAGAGCAGCAGCAGCAGCAGCAGCAGTGTCCCGGAAGCCTGCCTCAGGCCTCTTAAGCTGTGGCAGTGAGTGCAGGCTCCGCCCCTTGGCCAGATGGAGTTGGCAGGAAAGGGAGCGGCCCACCCAGCACTCACTAGAGCAGCAGCAGCAGCAGCAGCAGTGTCCCGGAAGCCTCCCTCAGGCCTCTTCAGCTGTGGCGGTGAGTGCAGGCTCCGCCCCCTAGGCCAGATGGAGTTGGCAGGAAAGGGAGCGGCCCACCCAGCACTCACTAGAGCAGCAGTAGCAGCCGTGTCCCGGAAGCCTCCCTCAGGCCTCTTAAGCTGTGGCGGTGAGTGCAGGCTCCGCCCCCTAGGCCAGATGGAGTTGGCAGGAAAGGGAGCGGCCCACCCAGCACTCACTAGAGCAGCAGCAGCAGTGTCCCCGAAGCCTCCCTCAGGCCTCTTAAGCTGTGGCGGTGAGTGCAGGCTCCGCCCCCTAGGCCAGATGGAGTTGGCAGGAAAGGGAGCGGCCCACCCAGCACTCACTAGAGCAGCAGCAGCAGCAGCCGTGTCCCAGAATCCTCCCTCAGGCCTCTTAAGCTGTGGCGGGGAGTGCAGGCTCCGCCACTAGGCCAGATGGAGTTGGCACGAAAGGGAGCGGCCCACCCAGCACTGACTAGAGCAGCAGCAGCAGCAGCAGTGTCCCGGAGGCCTTGATGGAGGCCCTCAAGCTGTGGCGGTGAGTGCAGGATCCGCCCCCAAGACCAGATGGAGTTGGCAGGCAAGGGAGCGGCCCACCCAGCACTCACTAGAGCAGCAGCAGCAGCAGCCGTGTCCCGGAAGCCTCCCTCACGCCTCTTAAGCTGTGGCGGTGAGTGCAGGCTCCGCCCCCTAGGCCAGATGGAGTTGGCAGGAAAGGGAGCGGCCCACCCAGCACTCACTAGAGCAGCAGCAGCAGCAGCAGCAGTGTCCCGGAGGCCTCCCTCAGGCCTCTTAAGCTGTGGCGGTGAGTGCAGGCTCCGCCCTCTAGGCCAGATGGAGTTGGCAGGAAAGGGAGCTGCCCACCCAGCACTCACTAGAGCAGCAGCAGCAGCAGCAGCCGTGTCCCGGAAGCCTCCCTCAGGCCTCTTAAGCTGTGGCGGTGAGTGCAGGCTCCGCCCCCTAGGCCAGATGGAGTTGGCAGGAAAGGGAGCGGCCCACCCAGCACTCACTAGAGCAGCAGCAGCAGCAGCAGCCGTGTCCCGGAAGCCTCCCTCAGGCCTCTTCAGCTGTGGCGGTGAGTGCAGGCTCCGCCCCCTTGGCCAGATGGAGTTGGCAGGAAAGGGAGCGGCCCACCCAGCACTCACTAGAGCAGCAGCAGCAGCAGCAGCAGTGTCCCGGAAGCCTCCCTCAGGCCTCTTCAGCTGTGGCGGTGAGTGCAGGCTCCGCCCCCTAGGCCAGATGGAGTTGGCAGGAAAGGGAGCGGCCCACCCAGCACTCACTAGAGCAGCAGCAGCAGCCGTGTCCCGGAAGCCTCCCTCAGGCCTCTTAAGCTGTGGCGGTGAGTGCAGGCTCCGCCCCCTAGGCCAGATGGAGTTGGCAGGAAAGGGAGCGGCCCACCCAGCACTCACTAGAGCAGCAGCAGCAGTGTCCCGGAAGCCTCCCTCAGGCCTCTTAAGCTGTGGCGGTGAGTGCAGGCTCCGCCCCCTAGGCCAGATGGAGTTGGCAGGAAAGGGAGCGGCCCACCCAGCACTCACTAGAGCAGCAGCAGCAGCAGCAGCAGTGTCCCGGAAGCCTCCCTCAGGCCTCTTAAGCTGTGGCGGTGAGTGCAGGCTCCGCCCCCTAGGCCAGATGGAGTTGGCAGGAAAGGGAGCGGCCCACCCAGCACTCACTAGAGCAGCAGCAGCAGCAGCAGCAGTGTCCCGGAAGCCTCCCTCAGGCCTCTTAAGCTGTGGCGGTGAGTGCAGGCTCCGCCCTCTAGGCCAGATGGAGTTGGCAGGAAAGGGAGCTGCCCACCCAGCACTCACTAGAGCAGCAGCAGCAGCAGCAGCCGTGTCCCGGAAGCCTCCCTCAGGCCTCTTAAGCTGTGGCGGTGAGTGCAGGCTCCGCCCCCTAGGCCAGATGGAGTTGGCAGGAAAGGGAGCGGCCCACCCAGCACTCACTAGAGCAGCAGCAGCAGCAGCAACAGCAGTGTCCCGGAAGCCTCCCTCAGGCCTCTTCAGCTGTGGCGGTGAGTGCAGGCTCCGCCCCCTAGGCCAGATGGAGTTGGCAGGAAAGGGAGCTGCCCACCCAGCACTCACTAGAGCAGCAGCAGCAGCCGTGTCCCGGAAGCCTCCCTCAGGCCTCTTAAGCTGTGGCGGTGAGTGCAGGCTCCGCCCCCTAGGCCAGATGGAGTTGGCAGGAAAGGGAGCTGCCCACCCAGCACTCACTAGAGCAGCAGCCGTGTCCCGGAAGCCCCCCTCAGGCCTCTTAAGCTGTGGCGGTGAGTGCAGGCTCCGCCCCCAAGACCAGATGGAGTTGGCAGGAAAGGGAGCGGCCCACCCAGCACTCACTAGAGCAGCAGCAGCAGCAGCAGCAGTGTCCCGGAAGCCTCCCTCAGGCCTCTTAAGCTGTGGCGGTGAGTGCAGGCTCCGCCCCCTAGGCCAGATGGAGTTGGCAGGAAAGGGAGCTGCCCACCCAGCACTCACTAGAGCAGCAGCAGCAGCCGTGTCCCGGAAGCCTCCCTCAGGCCTCTTAAGCTGTGGCGGTGAGTGCAGGCTCCGCCCCCTAGGCCAGATGGAGTTGGCAGGAAAGGGAGCTGCCCACCCAGCACTCACTAGAGCAGCAGCAGCAGCCGTGTCCCGGAAGCCCCCCTCAGGCCTCTTAAGCTGTGGCGGTGAGTGCAGGCTCCGCCCCCAAGACCAGATGGAGTTGGCAGGAAAGGGAGCGGCCCACCCAGCACTCACTAGAGCAGCAGCAGCAGCAGCAGCAGTGTCCCGGAAGCCTCCCTCAGGCCTCTTAAGCTGTGGCGGTGAGTGCAGGCTCCGCCCCCTAGGCCAGATGGAGTTGGCAGGAAAGGGAGCGGCCCACCCAGCACTCACTAGAGCAGCAGCAGCAGCAGCCGTGTCCCAGAAGCCTCCCTCAGGCCTCTTAAGCCGTGGCGGTGAGTGCAGCCTCCGCCCCCTAGGCCAGATGGAGTTGGCAGGAAAGGGAGCGGCCCACCCAGCACTCACTAGAGCAGCAGCAGCAGCCGTGTCCCGGAAGCCCCCCTCAGGCCTCTTAAGCTGTGGCGGTGAGTGCAGGCTCCGCCCCCAAGACCAGATGGAGTTGGCAGGAAAGGAGCGGCCCACCCAGCACTCACTAGAGCAGCAGCAGCAGCAGCAGCAGCAGCAGTGTCCCGGAAGCCTCCCTCAGGCCTCTTAAGCTGTGGCGGTGAGTGCAGGCTCCGCCCCCTAGGCCAGATGGAGTTGGCAGGAAAGGGAGCGGCCCACCCAGCACTCACTAGAGCAGCAGCAGCAGCAGCAGCCGTGTCCCGGAAGCCCCCCTCAGGCCTCTTAAGCTGTGGCGGTGAGTGCAGGCTCCGCCCCCAAGACCAGATGGAGTTGGCAGGAAAGGGAGCGGCCCACCCAGCACTCACTTGAGCAGCAGCAGCAGCAGCAGCAGTGTCCCGGAAGCCTCCCTCAGGCCTCTTAAGCTGTGGCGGTGAGTGCAGGCTCCGCCCCCTAGGCCAGATGGAGTTGGCAGGAAAGGGAGCGGCCCACCCAGCACTCACTAGAGCAGCAGCAGCAGCAGCAACAGCAGTGTCCCGGAAGCCTCCCTCAGGCCTCTTCAGCTGTGGCGGTGAGTGCAGGCTCCGCCCCCTAGGCCAGATGGAGTTGGCAGGAAAGGGAGCTGCCCACCCAGCACTCACTAGAGCAGCAGCAGCAGCCGTGTCCCGGAAGCCTCCCTCAGGCCTCTTAAGCTGTGGCGGTGAGTGCAGGCTCCGCCCCCTAGGCCAGATGGAGTTGGCAGGAAAGGGAGCTGCCCACCCAGCACTCACTAGAGCAGCAGCAGCAGCAGCAGCAGTGTCCCGGAGGCCTCCCTCAGGCCTCTTAAGCTGTGGCGGTGAGTGCAGGCTCCGCCCCCAAGACCAGATGGAGTTGGCAGGAAAGGGAGCGGCCCACCCAGCACTCACTAGAGCAGCAGCAGCAGCAGCAGCAGTGTCCCGGAAGCCTCCCTCAGGCCTCTTAAGCTGTGGCGGTGAGTGCAGGCTCCGCCCCCTAGGCCAGATGGAGTTGGCAGGAAAGGGAGCTGCCCACCCAGCACTCACTAGAGCAGCAGCAGCAGCCGTGTCCCGGAAGCCTCCCTCAGGCCTCTTAAGCTGTGGCGGTGAGTGCAGGCTCCGCCCCCTAGGCCAGATGGAGTTGGCAGGAAAGGGAGCGGCCCACCCAGCACTCACTAGAGCAGCAGCAGCAGCAGCAGCAGCAGTGTCCCGGAAGCCTCCCTCAGGCCTCTTAAGCTGTGGCGGTGAGTGCAGGCTCCGCCCCCTAGGCCAGATGGAGTTGGCAGGAAAGGGAGCTGCCCACCCAGCACTCTCTAGAGTAGCAGCAGCAGCAGCAGCAGTGTCCCGGAGGCCTCCCTCAGGCCTCTTAAGCCGTGGCGGTGAGTGCAGACTCCACCCCCTAGGCCAGATGGAGTTGGCAGGAAAGGGAGCGGCCCACCCAGCACTCACTAGAGCAGCAGCAGCAGCAGCAGCCGTGTCCCGGAAGCCTCCCTCAGGCCTCTTAAGCTGTGGCGGTGAGTGCAGGCTCCGCCCCCTAGGCCAGATGGAGTTGGCAGGAAAGGGAGCTGCCCACCCAGCACTCACTAGAGCAGCAGCAGCAGCCGTGTCCCGGAAGCCTCCCTCAGGCCTCTTAAGCTGTGGCGGTGAGTGCAGGCTCCGCCCCCTAGGCCAGATGGAGTTGGCAGGAAAGGGAGCTGCCCACCCAGCACTCACTAGAGCAGCAGCAGCAGCAGCAGTGTCCCGGAAGCCTCCCTCAGGCCTCTTAAGCTGTGGCGGTGAGTGCAGGCTCCACCCCCTAGGCCAGATGGAGTTGGCAGGAAAGGGAGCGGCCCACCCAGCACTCACTAGAGCAGCAGCAGCCGTGTCCCGGAAGCCTCACTCAGGCCTCTTAAGCTGTGGCGGTGAGTGCAGGCTCCGCCCCCTAGGCCAGATGGAGTTGGCAGGAAAGGGAGCGGCCCACCCAGCACTCACTAGAGCAGCAGCAGCAGCCGTGTCCCGGAAGCCCCCCTCAGGCCTCTTAAGCTGTGGCGGTGAGTGCAGGCTCCGCCCCCAAGACCAGATGGAGTTGGCAGGAAAGGGAGCGGCCCACCCAGCACTCACTAGAGCAGCAGCAGCAGCAGCAGCAGTGTCCCGGAAGCCTCCCTCAGGCCTCTTAAGCTGTGGCGGTGAGTGCAGGCTCCGCCCCCTAGGCCAGATGGAGTTGGCAGGAAAGGGAGCGGCCCACCCAGCACTCACTAGAGCAGCAGCAGCAGCAGCAGCCGTGTCCCGGAAGCCCCCCTCAGGCCTCTTAAGCTGTGGCGGTGAGTGCAGGCTCCGCCCCCAAGACCAGATGGAGTTGGCAGGAAAGGGAGCGGCCCACCCAGCACTCACTTGAGCAGCAGCAGCAGCAGCAGCAGTGTCCCGGAAGCCTCCCTCAGGCCTCTTAAGCTGTGGCGGTGAGTGCAGGCTCCGCCCCCTAGGCCAGATGGAGTTGGCAGGAAAGGGAGCGGCCCACCCAGCACTCACTAGAGCAGCAGCAGCAGCAGCAACAGCAGTGTCCCGGAAGCCTCCCTCAGGCCTCTTCAGCTGTGGCGGTGAGTGCAGGCTCCGCCCCCTAGGCCAGATGGAGTTGGCAGGAAAGGGAGCTGCCCACCCAGCACTCACTAGAGCAGCAGCAGCAGTGTCCCGGAAGCCTCCCTCAGGCCTCTTAAGCTGTGGCGGTGAGTGCAGGATCCGCCCCCAAGACCAGATGGAGTTGGCAAGAAAGGGAGCAGCCCACCCAGCACTCACTAGAGCAGCAGCAGCAGCAGCAGCCGTGTCCCGGAAGCCTCCCTCAGGCCTCTTAAGCTGTGGCGGTGAGGGCAGGCTCCGCCCCCTAGGCCAGATGGAGTTGGCAAGAAAGGGAGCTGCCCACCCAGCACTCACTAGAGCAGCAGCAGCAGCCGTGTCCCGGAAGCCTCCCTCAGGCCTCTTAAGCTGTGGCGGTGAGTGCAGGCTCCGCCCCCTAGGCCAGATGGAGTTGGCAGGAAAGGGAGCGGCCCACCCAGCACTCACTAGAGCAGCAGCAGCAGCAGCAGTGTCCCGGAGGCCTCCCTCAGGCCTCTTAAGCTGTGGCGGTGAGTGCAGGCTCCGCCCCCAAGACCAGATGGAGTTGGCAGGAAAGGGAGCGGCCCACCCAGCACTCACTAGAGCAGCAGCAGCAGCAGCAGCAGTGTCCCGGAAGCCTCCCTCAGGCCTCTTAAGCTGTGGCGGTGAGTGCAGGCTCCGCCCCCTAGGCCAGATGGAGTTGGCAGGAAAGGGAGCTGCCCACCCAGCACTCACTAGAGCAGCAGCAGCAGCAGCAGTGTCCCGGAGGCCTCCCTCAGGCCTCTTAAGCTGTGGCGGTGAGTGCAGGCTCCGCCCCCTAGGCCAGATGGAGTTGGCAGGAAAGGGAGCTGCCCACCCAGCACTCACTAGAGCAGCAGCAGCAGCCGTGTCCCGGAAGCCTCCCTCAGGCCTCTTAAGCTGTGGCGGTGAGTGCAGGCTCCGCCCCCTAGGCCAGATGGAGTTGGCAAGAAAGGGAGCAGCCCACCCAGCACTCACTAGAGCAGCAGCAGCAGTGTCCCGGAGGCCTCCCTCAGGCCTCTTAAGCTGTGGCGGTGAGTGCAGGCTCCGCCCCCTAGGCCAGATGGAGTTGGCAGGAAAGGGAGCGGCCCACCCAGCACTCACTAGAGCAGCAGCAGCAGCAGCAGCAGTGTCCCGGAAGCCTCCCTCAGGCCTCTTAAGCTGTGGCGGTGAGTGCAGGCTCCGCCCCCTAGGCCAGATGGAGTTGGCAGGAAAGGGAGCTGCCCACCCAGCACTCTCTAGAGTAGCAGCAGCAGCAGCAGCAGTGTCCCGGAGGCCTCCCTCAGGCCTCTTAAGCCGTGGCGGTGAGTGCAGACTCCACCCCCTAGGCCAGATGGAGTTGGCAGGAAAGGGAGCGGCCCACCCAGCACTCACTAGAGTAGCAGCAGCAGCAGCAGTGTCCCGGAGGCCTCCCTCAGGCCTCTTCAGCTGTGGCGGTGAGTGCAGGCTCCGCCCCCTAGGCCAGATGGAGTTGGCAGGAAAGGGAGCGTCCCACCCAGCACTCACTAGAGCAGCAGCAGCAGCAGCAGCAGTGTCCCGGAAGCCTCCCTCAGGCCTCTTAAGCTGTGGCGGTGAGTGCAGGCTCCGCCCCCTAGGCCAGATGGAGTTGGCAGGAAAGGGAGCGGCCCACCCAGCACTCACTAGAGCAGCAGCAGCAGCAAAGAGCAAGATGATCCATGAGGATATGTGCTTCAAAAACATGTTTTTGGGCCATTTTATGGCCAGGAAGCTGTGGATCCATGTTTTTTGTGGTACAGGCTGTGCCCCTGGCTATGACATGTGATTTTTACGGTGAGTTATGGGTGGCCCAGTGCAAAAAGCGTGAGGATCAATGAGCATCCGTGCTTAGAAACAACGTTTTTGGGTCTATAACGGCCACATTTTTGGGCCATGGAGCAGCCAGGAAGCAGTGGATCATAGATTTTTGTGGTACAGGCTGTGCCCCTGGCTATGACATGTGATTTGACATCGAGTTTGGAATGGCCCAGTGCAAAAAGAGTGAGGATCCATGAGGATCCGTGCTTCGAAACCCCATTTTTGGGCCAAGGAGCGGCTAGGAAGCCGTGGGTCCGTTTTTTTTGTGGTGCAGGCTTTGCACATGACTATGATGTGTGATTTGACGGTGAGTCTGGGGTGATCGAATGCAAAAAGTTTGAGGATCCATGAGGAGCTGTGCTTCGAAACCCCGTTTTTGGGTCTAAAAGGGCCAAGAAGCCATGGATCTGTGTTTTTTTCTGGTGCAGGCTGTGCCCCTAGCTATCATGTGTAATTCGACGGTGAGCTTGGGTTGGCCCAATGTAAAAAGCGTGAGGATTCATGAGGATACGTGCTTCAAAAACATGTTTTTGGGCCACGGTATCACCAGGAAGCTGTAGATCCATGTTTTTTGTGGTATAGGCTCTGCCCCTGGCTATGATTTGTGATTTGACGGTGAGTTGGGTAGGCCCAATGCAGAAAGCGTGAGGATCCATGAGGATCCGTGCTTCGAAACCCCGTTTTTGGGCCATGGAGCGGCTAGGAAGCCGTGGAATTTGTGTGTGTGTGTGTGTGTGTGTTGCTGCTGTGACCCTAGCTATGATGTGTGATCTGAAGGTGAGTTAGGGAGGGGCCCTATGCAAAAAACATGAAGATCAATGAGGATTTGATTGCGATTTGATGGTGAGTTACAGTTGGCCCAATGCAAAAAGCGTGAGGTTCCATGAGGAGCCGTGCATCGAAACCACATTTTTGGGCCTAGAACGGCCAAGAAGCCATGGGTCTGTTTTTTTCCTGGTGCAGGCTGTGCCCCTGGCTATCATGTGTGATTTGACGGTGATTTTGGGTTGGCCCAATGTAAAAAGCGTGAGGATCCATGGGGATACGTGCTTCAAAAACATGTTTTGGGGCCACGGTATGACCAGGAAGTGGTAGATCCTGGATTTTTGTGGTGCAGGCTGTATGTATGATTTGACGGTGAGTTTGGTTTGACCCAGTTCAAAAAGCATGAGGAAACCATGTTTTTGGGCCATGGTTTAGCCAGGAAGTTGTAGATCCTTGTTTTTTGTGGTGCAGGATCTGCTCCTGGCTACGATGTATGATCTGGCAGTGAGTTATGCGGGGCCCAATGCAAAAAACATGAGGATGTATGAGGATCCATGGTTCGAAACCATGTTTTTTGGGCCATGGTTTGGCCAGGAAGCTGTAGATCCTTGTTTTTTCTGGTGCAGGCTGTGCCCCTGACTATGATGTGTGATTTGATGGTGAGTTTGGGGGGCCCAATGCAAAAAACCTGAGGCTCAATGCGGATCCATGAGAATACGTTCTTCAAAACCACGTTTTTTGATGTGTGATTTCACGGTGAGTTTGGGGTGGCCAATGCAAAAAGCAAGATCATCCATGAGGCTACGTGCTTCAAGAACAGGTTTTTGAGCCACGGTATGATCAGGAAGCGGTGGATACTAGATTTTTGTGGTGCAGGCTGTGCCCCTGACTACAATGTGTGATTTGACCGTGGGTTTGGGGTGGGCAATGCAAAAAACAAGATGATCCATGGGGGTCCGTGCTTCGAAACCACGTTTTTGGGCCATAGAGTAGCCAGGAAGCCATGAATCCGAGTTTTCTGTGGTGCAGGCTATGCCCCTGGCTATGATGTGTGATTTGATGGTGAGGTAGGGGTGTCCCAATGAAAAAAGCGTGAGGATCCATGAGGATCCGTTCTTCGAATCCACGTTTTTGCGCCTAAAACGGCAAGGAAGCCATGGATCTGAGTTTTTTTTGTGGTGCAGGCTGTGCCCCTGGCTATGACGTGTGATTTTTACGGTGAGTTATGGGTGGCCCAGTGCAAAAAGCGTGATGATCCATGAGGATCTATGCTTCGAAACCACGTTTTTGGGCTATGGAGTGGTGAGGAAGTTGTGGATCTGACTTTTTTCTGGTGCAGGATGTGCCCCCGGCTATGACATGTGATTTTACGGTGGGTTTGTGGTGCCCCAATGTTAGAAGTGTGAGGATCCGTGCTTCAGAACCACGTTTTTGGGCCACAGTATGGCCAGGAAGCCGTGGATCTGTGATTTTTGTGGTGCATGTTGTGCCCATGGCCATGATGTTTGATCTGATGGTGACTTCGAGCTGATCTAGTGCAAAAACCATGAGGATCCATGTTTTTTAGCCATGTTTTTGCGCCATTGCGACACCATGAAACAGTGGATGCGTGATTTGTTTGGTTCTGCCTACAGACTAAGATGTGGTCTACAGTATCATGGTGTTTTTATTTTGTTTCAATATAAAAATCATATGAATTCATGAGGATCCATGCTGTGGATCCATGTTTTTGTGGTGCTGCAGCGCGGCAAAGTGTTGGATCCACGTTGTTTATAGTCCAGTCTGTAGGGTGCCTTCCAGGTGTGATTTGACACTGGATTTGTTGGAGTTATTTTTTAAAAAGTGGAGGATCCATGAGGATCCGTGTAGATCCGCCTTTAACCCAGTCCCCATTGCGGTGCTTCTGTATGCGGACGACGCAGTCCTACTCTCCTTTTCCTGCGTTGGCTTGAGGAAGCTTTTGAGATCACTTGCTGACTATTGTCAGCTTTTGAGATCACTTGCTGAACAACTATCAATAAATTACAGCAAATCTAAAATTATGGTGTTTTCAAAAAAAAGAAGGAAACACAAATGGAGAATAAGTGGTCAACCTATTGACCAGGTAGCAACTTTCAAATACCTGGGAATAACTTTTCAGGAAAGGGTCTCGTGGCACCAACAGATGAAAAACGCCATTGCCAACGCAGGAAGGGCCAATAAAGCCCTTACAAGATTTTTTCACGGGAAAGGGGGTAAATACGTTCCGGCAGCCTCCCAGGTTTTTGCTGCAAAAATACTCCCACAACTCACTTATGGATCCCAGGTTTGCAGTTTTAAAAATTTTGTGCCTATGGAGGCATTTCAAACAAAATTCTATCGGTGTCTATTGGGGATCCCCCCCTGTGTATCTAATATAGCTGTCCGCTTAGAAGTTGGACAACCACCCGTTAACGCACGGTTGTGGATTCTAAAGATACACTATTGGTTAAAACTTATTTTTTCCCCGGCCGGTTTGGCTCCTTTAACACTCTTAGACACCTTTCATTCTACCTGGAAAGCTTCCCTGTTTGAAAAGATAAGAAGCTTAGGATTCTCCCCGCAGATCTTGATAGCGGCAGGATATGAGAAAGCCAAAAGTCAAGTGCTTAGGGACATAGAGTTGCAATGTCATATGGGCAAAATGGATAAACATGCCACAATTAGAGATTTTGGGAGAGGGTTTTCACCCGCAAATTATCTGGCTAATTTACAAATACCTAAGTACAGACACTCCTTTACCCTGGCCAGATTCAACGTTCTGCCCTCTGCCCTGCTGCTAGGCAGATATGAGGGCAAACCATCCTCGTAATAACTACAGTGTTTGCCCATGTGGCTCATCGGAAGTGGAAACAAGTCTGCATGTATTGCTGCACTGTAGTTATTACGAGGATCTACGCCTGACCTTTATTGCCCCAGTTCTGCAAAAGCTTAAAAATGAACCAGAACTCCAACGTATGAGAGCCTTGGTAGAAGATAAGGTTCCTGAAATTACGATCAACGTTGCCAAATTCTGTGTAGCCGCTATTAGGCGTAGGAAACAAGAGCTTTCCAATGTCAATATGCAGGTGAAGGCAAATACTTAATTTTATTTATGCTGTCTAATTTTAATTTGCTGTTATGGCCTAATCTGTATTGAAATTGTCCTTTGTCCTTTGTTTTTTTCCGGTGTTATGCTTCGCTGACTAGCTGTACGAGTTAATCTGGTCTGTGACCGTTTAATAAAATTTGATTTGATTTGATTTAACCCAGTCCCCCTACAGAGTAAGACATGGCCTACAGTATCATTGTGGTTTTATTTAATTTGAATGAAAAAATCATATGAATTCATGAGGATCCGTTTAAAATCAGCTGGATCCGCCTTTTTCCCTTTTCCTGTGAGGACTCTGCCGCCCAATCACCGCCTTGCTCAAGTCCCGTATTCCCGCCTCGCTTTACTTCTGCTCAGTCTAATCATATCGCGCAGCCGCAGTGTGTGAGCAAGGCATTTCCTAGATAACTCGGAAGTCTCGTCTCTAGAATGAGAACAATCATAGATTTCTAAGTCTATCCACAGTCCGTAAGGAGACCGAGAAGCGGGAAGCAGAGCCGGAAGTGGCTCCGAGGTTCTTCCTAATACTGGTCTAAAATTTACTCTTTCCGGTCAGAGGCGGGACAGAAGGAGAGCGGGGCCACCTCCTAGGATGAGTATTTTCTGTTGCGGAGTGGGATGGGCCACTCCGACCGGAAATGCCTGGAGGGAGCGAGGCAAAGCCCCAGAACAGGAGAACGGGCTGGCGGTGTGAAGGTTGGGAAGGAGTGAGAGAGCGCAGCTGACTGCCTCGGAGACTCCTGCCCGGAGAAGCAGGTAAGGGGCGGTGGTGAAGGGGGAGTACAAAAAAATCATCATCATAACAACAACAGTTAATTATCATGAATTATTGTTGTGGGGTGCTGGTACTTCTATTCTCCTTCTCTCTCAGCTACTCCTCACAACTTTTTTTTTTATTCCTCTCCCGTCATTTCTATCACATCCTAGAAGGTGCCTTTGCTTCTCCTCCTCTCCCCCATGCCAGGAGAGGGGTGCTCTCGTTATATATGGCTGTTTCTCTCCTGACTAGAGATGGGAAGGCCTGGGGGGAAGCCGGGGAAAATGGGGAAAACCCCCAGGTATTTTCTGTTTTTTTCCAACGCCGCCTTTCCCCGGAAAAATTGAAAAAAAAAAAGTTTGATATAGGTTGAATATTCCACACACTCCCCCCCCCCAATTTTTCCTGAAAAAAAATGGCTTGGGGGGGGGAACTGAAAAAAAACTGCTCCCTCCCCCCAATTTTTCCACCCCCAGGCCTTCCAGCACCCACACTTTGGTGCCCCTGCCAACTTCCCACGGTTAGACCCATCATGTGATGTAAACATCGAACTGCTTGTTCGCAGCTGCGTAGTACTCATATCCCAACAGGCTACGCCCATGCCCTCAACGGACATATTTTCTCACCTCATTTGTTCTCCATGCAACTCAGTTTTCCCCTCGCAGCAGGCACACAGGAGCCCCCCTTTCCGCATTTTCTTCCCATATGCTGTACTTTATGCTGTACTTTTGTACTGTTTAATTGTTGTTAGCCGCCCTGAGCCCGCCTTCGGCTGGGGAGGGCGGGATATAAATAAAATTTATTATTATTATATGATTGTTTTCCCCGCTAAACAGCACAGAAGAGTCTCCCCGCCATTTTTTTAATCTCTCTTGCGCGCGCACATACACACAAAAACAACAACATCCCATGCATTTGCTGCTTCCCTTCTAATACACACCTGGGGAGAACCCCCAAATATGTGACTTTCCTTCTTGATCTGCACACACACAGGAGAGGGTTCTTGTGTGTTTGACCTCCTATGACACATACTTCAACCCACCAGAGAACTGCCCATTTATATTTCCCCACCCCCATCCCCACTGCAACCACCTAGGCTGAAATAATTTCCTGGTAGAGCATATACAGTATTTCACATGCAGAAGGTCCCAGTTTAAATCCCCAGCATCTCCAGATGGCCCTGGAAATGTCCTCTGTGTGAAACTCTGGATGGTTGCTGCTAGTCTGTGTAAACAGTGGTCTGAATTGGTTTAAAAGAGAGCCTGATGGGACAGGCTATGACCCTGTCACTTGCTGGGGATTGGAGTGGGGAGCGTTTTAGATAGTATCCTAAATACAGAGCTATATTGTATCGTTGCACAATTGGGGTTTTTTATACTGTAACTTAAGCATGCAGGGGTGTCTACTTGAATAAAACATTGGGGGGGGGCAAGTTAGCCCCACCACCAATCTTAGCAACGGTAGTACCTAGTGCTGGTGAAGGTTTATTCCCTCCTCACCCCACTTTTTATCCACCAAACAGCTCTGTGAGATTGACTGGTCTCAGAAACAGTGACTGATCCAGGGTTACTCTGAATTTTTAAAGTTAAGAAGGGACTTGAATCCATTTCTCCCCATCTGGTTGCCTCCACCCCCCCCCCAACAAAAAAATATCAACAAGGGTTGGCTGGCTGCAAAATTATGCATTTGCCTGCTTGGGCATATTTTTAGAAGCCACCTTATTTCTGTGACAGTAAATTGCTTCAAATTGCTTTTAAATAATTGTGTTTTAACTGTTGTAACAGTCCATGGACCTTGGATGAATGAATAACAATAATAGTCATTCCATTGGGGTCTCTATGCGGGTTGTCTCATTTGACAAAATGATTGGCTTTTGTAAGATCCTTCAATTGGAACATCTTTATTTAATTGCTCTGACTCTCTTAATAATATTGGAAGGTCGAACTCTTGAAGAGTCTCCTGAGAAGAAACATCAGGTAGATGCAAGTTTTTCTTTTGGCCATGTAGCTGTTCTTGCCGAGCAGGAAATATTTGCACAGCAGTTTCTTGCTCACCATTCTCTAGAAGTTCTTGTGCCAGATATTTAAGGTTTGCAGATTCCTGATGCTCGCTGCTGTGGTGTGATTTGTATAACGTGTGCAGGTCTACTTCATAGTCCACACAGCCTGTATACATATGTGGTGTAAGTTCTTTCATGCCACCATTATGGTCTGTCTGATGTTCATCCAGGACTGTATTCAGAGTCTCTCTTAATAAATTCTCTCTATCAGAGCCAAGTTGAATTAGTGGATCAAGTCTTCCTGATGGTTCATCCACTGATGAACATGTGTGAGGATTCCAAGGTCAGCATAGAGGCAAAGGAACAGCATGATACTACGTTATGAGCCTTTGTGCCTGTCAGTGGGAAGTTTTCCCTAAGTCCCATAGCTTCCACACTATCTGCAGCATCTTTGTTTTGTTGGTCCATCTTCTGTTCTAAGGACCGTTTATTCTGGATCTTTTTTGAAGTCTGGGGAGAGTCTTGTAAGTCTACTTACTGACTCCCTCAACTGAGTCATAGTCCCCTTTTTCTGTGAGGTATGTAAATCTGGTCTTGTTGCTATGGAGACGGAGCCTCTGTTCTCTGGCTTTGCTGTTCTTGGCTGAGCTCTTTATCTCACCAAGGTCATTGCTTAAACTCGAGCAGCTCTGGAGGGGAGGTGTGGGTTGAAAAAACCAGCTGCTCTGCTGTTTATTCTACAGCAGACCAGCAGACAACTTGCTTTGCAGCTCTTGCAAACAGTAGCACAATGGAATCAGATTTCTTCTTCCTGCGTATCTAAAGGCTTCTTGCAGAGTGCCTTAAGTTCAACAACCTGGTAATAGGTTTTCAGCTTTTGTGCTTGCTCTTAGGGATGTTGCCCTTGCTGGAGATTTTAGTCGCAACATTGCAACAGGAAATCTAAACTTGGTTGCAAGGTGGCGCTATTGAATTGCAAAAAGCACGTGTTCGTTTTGAACCCTGGGCCGAATGTACCTCGACCCCAAGGAGTTGGCTCCAATGAGTGATACCCAAGTGAATGTGATATGGACATCAGTGCTTCTGGAGATGTAAGCCTTTGTAGTTTTCAGTGGTGCCCTCAGGGAAGTGGTTCAGTGTAGCTAATACTCTGCCCTCCAACATTCCAGCTACCCAAGGGAGGGGGTTGGTGGCGGCGGCAATGGCCATGGAGAGTCCACAGGATGCTCCCTTACCGCCGCAGCTCAGGACAAGTGCCGGCTCCTCCCTGAGTTTGGTGGTGGCAGCACTGACATGGGGAAACAGGGACATTCCCAGATCAAATCAGAAGCCAGGATGGCTTTCGTAATTCTGGGACTCTCCCTGGAAAATAGGGATACTTGAAGGGTGTGCAAGGGTATGCAATACTGAGAAAGTTGGGCCAATGGTCCTCAGCAGCACAAAGCAACTTCCTATGTCCTCTCTGTCACTTATACTTCCAAACAGACAAGTATATGAAATTGAGCCCCAGTCCTGACTTGGTTTCTAGGTTGCTCCCCGCTGCCTCTGAGTATCTTCCTCTGCTACTGCATTCCCACCAGCCTCTGTCTGGGCTCTGACCCTCCTAACTACCCCCATAGCAGCAGAGCCTGTCTCTCCCCCTCCCCTTCACCACCCTCTCAAGTCCCCTACGTGGGAAGCAGAATGCCTTCCAAATGTTGGTGTGGGACTCTGGGAGAAAAAGGGGGCCACTGCCTCCATACAAGGCGAGTGTTACTGTGGCACCTATAAAATTCCTGTGAAGCAGTGAGGTGGCTGCTCCTGTGTTCACCATCTGGATGACCCCTGGAAGATTGAAAGAGCAGGTGTGGAGTGGACAGTGGCAGCAGTAGCAGGATACTCTTGGTGATGGGCTCTGGGAAGCCATTCTGGGATGCTCTGCATGTTGTTTCTTCTCTGTACACTGCCCAAAGCAAAGGTGTGTGGCAGATGGGCAAATCCTTTATCACCTTTGTGGAAAGCTTTTGCTGCTTTGCCTGTCTGTGTTCTCTGTACAGTAAATCATAAATAACTTGTCTGCAAAGACAAAAAGATTTCTGGGGCTGGGTCTTCCAATCACTTTGCTACTTTCCCTCCCTTGCCTTCCCTGCAGTTCACAAGTTCAGGCGAGATGGTGCTTGCTTGCCAGTGTAGGGAATCAGTCACTGTTTGTTCCAAACAAGTCTCCCCATTATGTTAATTGCTCTCACTTACAGAATCTGGTTTTCTTTTCTTTAATACTGCTCTCCCTTTATCTGTCCCCATATGATGTCTGCACTCTGTGGTGCCCATGCTGCCCAATGTGAAATTCATAGTTACACACAGCAAAGCAAGCTTTTCTTGAATGAAAAGTTTACTTTCTGTGAGGAATGTAGGAGGCACTCTGTATACACTAGTGGCCAAAATTGTGGAAACCTTTTGGAAAAAGTGTATTTCCGAGGTTTGATGGCTCATAACACCACTATTTTTTGGAGTAATACCATAAAATTATATATCAATGGAAAGATAATTTAATGAAGAATGTAATGCAATAAATTTTATGAAGGATTATTTATTACAACAGCAGTCATCAAGAAGAAACATGAAACACATACAAAGAATGAGATATACAAAAATTCTCACCATGTCAGTTAATACTTAGTTGGGTAACCTTTAGCTTTAATTACGGTCTTACAACGCCTTCCCATGGAGTGAACCAAGTTTCTTTAGTTCTGCAGCTGTAATAATGTGAAACCCAGATTGAATTATTGCCTCTATTAATTGGGTTTTATTGCTTAGTTGCTTCTGACTAACAAGGTTCTTTAGTCGGCTCCATAGATTTTGGATTGGGTTAAGGCATGGGTAGGCAAACTAAGGCCCGGGGGCCAGATCCGGCCCAATCACCTTCTAAATCTGGCCCGTGGGTGGTCCGGGAATCAGCATGTTTTTACATGAGTCGAATGTGTCCTTTTATTTAAAGCGCATCTCTGGGTTATTTGTGGGGCATAGGAATGCAGTAATTACTTTTTTTCAAAATATAGTCCGGCCCCCCCACAAGGTCTGAGGGACAGTGGACCGGCCACCTGCTGAAAAAGTTTGCTGAGTGACTTCCAGGTTAGCGCGATCGACTAATGGCGGATTCCCTCTGAGCTCCGGAGGGAATCGGCTCCGCAGGATCGGGTCTTGCCGCTGCGGCGACGCGGGGACCCTTAAAAATCACAGGCGGTGAAGCCTGTGAGCGTGGTGACTCGGCGGGCACCATTTGCGCCCCCCCGAGCTGCGAAGGAGCCTTTTTAAAGGCTCCGGAACAGGGATGGGGTGAGCAGCGCGGTGCTGAGAGTAGACTGCTCCTTCTGCGGAGTGAAGCCGCATTGCCATTGTCGGAGAGCGCTGACTTCTTCTTGTGAGCAATCGGACTGTAAAGTAACAACCCGTGAGTAGTACGGAAATTGGATCTTTAAAGAAAATTTTTGAATTAGGCACGATCGGGGAAGGCTTGAACAGGAAGTCCACCTCCCCGTTTTTTAAAAACTTTAAAGCAAAGGACCTGCTAACTAGGGTCGAGAGAACTCTCTTTTTTTTGGTTAAAATTTTTAATTTCACGGTTTGGCAGTATAAGAAATCTTACTGGAGGATAAAGAACTAATTTTGGGAGCTGAAGTGTCACCCCCCCCCCCCGGACCCGGGAGTGCCCCGTGAGAGAGCCTGTTGATGAGATATTGAAGAGTTTGACAGCTGTCAAATTAGCTGTCAAGACGGAAAAAGAGAACTTTGTTTTTGTTATTTCTGCTGATTATACTTGTTACAATTTGAAAATAAGGAAGAGCTGATAGAAACTAACTTGACTTTTGGATTTGAGCTGAAAGGAATATCAAGGAACCAAAATCCCTCTAGAGGGGGTTTTGGGACATTACAAGAATGGCTGGAGGAGGGAAAATCCAGGCGGAATTGGACAGAGCATTTGTTCTCTTGGGAAAGATACAAGGCCAACTTGATGTTTTGGCTACAAATGCTACAACTCTGGACTTAACAGTAAACAACATCATTGAGTTTGATAAGGACTTGAATCAGGAAGTCTATTCAACTGGGCAAACAGAGAAACTTGAGAGCTTTGAGAATTTGGAGAAGGAGAAAGATGATGTCTTTGAAGAAAAAGAAGGGAGGAGCTGCAATTCTGGAGGTGTTAAAGGAGAGCTTGAGGCCTGACATGATGGCAACAAAGGAAGATAAAAATTTGATGTGGAAAGTCTGGCCTGAATTGGAGATTGAAAAATGGAAAGATCTCTTTATGTGGAGATCTGAAGACCTAAGGATTACAAATTTGATGGTGGAAGTTGGAGCTTTGGGGACATTTGGTTTTGAAAGGAGCAAGAAACAAGATTTGGAGTACCCCATAGGCCCCACTTTTAAGTATGGAGGTCTGGCTGGAAGAAATATGAATCCTGTTGGGCCGGAGCCTCTCTGAGATTTGGTGTTCAATGTTAAGGACTATCAAAAAGACCGGCAGAGAGGAACTGAGAGAGAATTAAGAGCCTCGGATGTGAGATCTCCAGGCTGATAGTAGATTGATTGATAGACACTTGTTGGGGACTGAAACCGGGAAAGGGGGGGGTGGAGTTTGGAAATCCAAAGGGGACATAATTATAATTTGTTCTGTTTTTATTCTGTTTTGTTATTGGTATGAAAATTGGGAAATTCGTGGAAGGGAATTGTGATGGGATGATGAGCTGCTTGTGCGTTAAAGCTTAGTCCCTCAGAGCTTGGGCATGGTTCTCAAACTCTGCCTTAAGCGGAGCCCCCTTAAACATGACTCCCTCAATCGCTAGCAGAATCCAACAGTGGGCGTTTGCGGAATCTGCTCCAACATAAAAGTTCCTTAACGGAAACACGTCTTCGGGATTCTCGGCGAGACAGTTTCTTTTTTTAAAAAAAAAAATTAACAATTTTTTGTTTAAATCACAATGCCAATAAAACAGTACAATATCACATCTTTTAACATAGATCTTTTCACTTCTTTGGACTCCCTCACATCTCCTGCTCCTGCATTCCTGGTTGTAATTTTATTCAGCAAATTTATCCCCTTATTTTTAATCCTCATAATTAATTTTCCAATGTTATATCTCTAGTTTTGGCTATCCTTTTATTCAAATCTTAAAAAGTTTAGACATAACCAATATATTCCAAAATTTTTATCATTTCTTAAATTTATCTTATCTTCATAATTCACTTCCTTAAGCTCAATGGTGCCAAGTTGTTTATACTCTAGCATCCTTCTTAACATTCATACAATTTACAATATTTTTGTAAATAAGTCTTAAATTTCTTCCAATCTTCTTCCACCCTCTCCTCTCCCAGGTCTCGGATTCTGCCGGTCATCTCGGCCAGTTCCATGTAGTCTATCAGTTGCATCTGCCACTCTTCCAGTGTGGGTAGATCTTGTGTTTTCCAATGCCTGGCGACGAGTGTCCGTGCTGCTGTTGTTGCAAACATAAAGAATGTTCGGTCCTTCTTTGACACATTCTGGCCGACAATACCCAAAAGAAAGGCCTCTGGTTTCTTAGGGAAAGGTAAAGGTACCCCTGCCCGTACGGGCCAGTCTTGACAGACTCTGGGGTTGTGCGCCCATCTCACTCAAGAGGCCAGGGGCCAGTGCTGTCCGGAGACACTTCCGGGTCACGTGGCCAGCGTGACATCGCTGCTCTGGCGAGTCAGAGCCGCACACGGAAACACCGTTTACCTTCCCGCTGGTAAGCGGTCCCTATTTATCTACTTGCACCCGGAGGTGCTTTCAAACTGCTAGATTGGCAGGCGCTGGGACTGAGCAGCGGGAGCGCACCCCGCCGCAGGGATTCGAACCGCCGACCTTTCGATCGGCAAGTCCTAGGCGCTGAGGCTTTAACCCACAGCGCCACCTGCGTCCCTTCTTAGGGAAGGTATACTTAAATACCTTTTTCAACTCATTATATATCATTTCCCAGAAAGCCTTCACTCTAGGGCAAGTCCACCAGAGGTGAAAGAATGTTCCTTCATTTTCCTTACACTTCCAACATTTGTTATCAGACAAGTGGTATATTTTTGCAAGTTTGACTGGGGTCAGATACCATCTATATATCATTTTCATAACATTTTCTTTCAAAGCATTACATGCAGTAAACTTCAACCCAGTAGTCCACAACCTCTCCCAGTCTTCAAACATAATGTTATATCCAGTGTCCTGTGCCCACTTTATCATAGCCGATTTAACCGTTTCATCTTGTGTATTCCACTTCAGCAGCAAGTTATACATTTTTGAAAGTACTTTAGTCTTAGTCTTAGGCTCTAACAATTCCGTTTCTAACTTCGATTTTTCCACCTGGAATCCTAGCTTTTTATCAAGGTTAAAAACTTCTTTAATCTGAGCATAATGTAGCCAGTCTCGCACTTTGTCTTTCATTTTCTCCTGACTCTGCAATTTCCAATTATCTCCATCTTTTTCTAATATTTCCCAATACTTCGGCCATTTGGCCTCCATATTGAGTCTTTTCCGGGCCTTATTTTCCAGTAAGTCTTTGTATTTTATCCAGACATTAAACACTGCTTTTCTGACAATATGGTTCTTGAAAGTCTTGTTGATCTTAACCTTGTCATACCATAGATATGCATGCCACCCAAAAGCATTATTAAAACCTTCCAAATCTAGTACGTCAGTGTCCTCGAGAAGTAGCCAATCTTTTAGCCAGCAGAAGGCTGCGGCCTCATAGTACAACTTTAAGTCTGGCAGGGCAAAGCCCCCCCTTTCTTTCGCATCAGTTAATATCTTAAACTTAATTCTGGGCTTTTTGCCCTGCCAGACAAATTTAGAAATATCTCTCTGCCACTTCCGAAAGCACTCTGTTTTGTCCACAACTTGCAAAGTTTGAAACAAAAACAACATTTTTGGCAATACATTCATCTTAATAGCAGCAATTCGGCCTAACAAGGAAAGTTTCAGTCTTGTCCAACTTTCTAAATCTCTCTTAATTTCTGACCAACATTTCTCATAGTTGTCCTTAAATAAACTCAAATTTTTTGCTGTTAAGTTTACCCCTAGGTATTTTACTTTTTTAACCACATTTAACTCTGTCTCTTTCTGAAACCTTTCTGACTCTGTAACTGTCAAGTTTTTTCCCAAAACCTTAGTTTTTTGCTTATTTAATCTAAATCCCGCCACCCGACCAAACTCTCGAATCAATTGTAATACTCTTTTCGTACTAGATTCTGGCTCCTGTAAAGTCAAAACTAGGTCATCTGCAAAAGCTTTAAGTTTGTACTGTTTCGCTCCGACCCGTATTCCTTCAACCAACCGGTCTCCTCTAATCATGTTCAAGAGCACCTCCAGGACAGAAATAAATAACAAAGGGGAGATAGGGCAGCCTTGTCGTGTTCCCTTTTCAGTTTTAAGCTCTTCTGTCACCACATTGTTGACTATCAGCTTAGCCTTTTGTTCTGAATAGATTGCATCTATCCCATTTTCAAATCCCCGTCCCACTCCCATCCCTTCCAAATTTTTCTTCATAAATTTCCAGGAAATGTTGTCAAAGGCCTTCTCCGCATCTATAAAGATTAACACAGCTTTTGTATTAATATTTGTTTGCAGGAGTTCTAAAATGTCAATAATGTTCCTTGTATTAGCAAACAAATGTCTGCCTGGGAGGAAGCCTGCCTGGTCCTTATGAATTACTTCATTTAGAACTTTTTTAAATCTATTCGCTAAAATGTCCGCAAAGATTTTGTAATCCACATTTAAAAGGGAGATGGGACGGTAGTTCTTGAGTTGTGTCTTTTCAGTTTCTGATTTAGGTATCAACGTGATGAAAGCCTCTTACCACGTTTCCGGCGCCCTTTTCCCTTCCAAAATTTCATTGCCTACCTCCATCAATGGTTGTATCAGATAGTCTTTCAATGTCTTATAATACTTGGAGGTAAGGCCATCGGGTCCTGGGGATTTGCCCAATTGCATGTTCTGGATGGCTTGTTCAATCTCTTGTCTTGTTATTTTGGAGTTCAGGATTGATCTGTTATCTTGTGACAGTTTTGGTAGTCCATTGTTTTTCAAAAATTGTTCTATCTCAACCTCATCTTGTGGCCCTTGGGTGTACAATTGTTTGAAGTATCTCTGGAAACACTTTCTAATCTCCTCAGGGTTCTGTATATTTCTTCCTTCAATCTCTAAATTTGTAACTGTATTCATTTTTTGTCTCTTCTTCAACTGCCATGCTAGCAGTTTCCCACATTTATTCGCCGATTCAAATGTTCTCTGTTTCATTAGTTTAACTTTCCACTCTATTTCCTGATTTATCAATTTAGAATATTGCGCTTGATAAAGCTTGATTTCTCTCAGGATCGGCTGTGACTTCGGTTTTGTCCTTAATTTCTTCTCACAGTCTTTAATTTTCTCCAAAATTCTATCTTTTTTCTCATTTTGTATCCTTTTCTTTACTGCATTCTGCTGTATCAAGAACCCCCTCATCACCGCCTTACTTGCGTCCCAGATAGTTATTTTTTCCACCGTAGTGTTCAAATTTATCTCAAAATAGTCTTTCAAAGCTTTTTGGGCCTTCTTAATGATCTCCTGATCCCGAAACAAATTGTCATTCATCCTCCATCTGAAGGAGCCGGTTGGTAGTAATCTCATATCCATCTTTACTGCATTATGGTCGGAGCAGGTCTTTGGGCAGATTTCCACTTTTTTAATCTTAGGTGCCAGACCTCTAGCTATCCATATTTGGTCGATTCTTGTCCATGTCAGTTGGGCTTCAGAAAAGAATGTTCCTTCTCTTCCCAAGGGGTTATTTGTTCTCCAAATATCAATCAAGTCCATATTGTCAGTTAGTTCAAAAAAGGTCTTTGGTAGTCTGCCATCCTTTGTTACATTTTGACTTTGTGACTTATCCATGTTGGTTGATACGACCCCATTCATATCTCCCATCATGATGATGTTGTCATAGTCCAGATAATCCAGCATGCTCTCATGCAACTTCTTGTAAAATTCCGATTTCCCCTCATTTGGTGCATAAATTCCTAATATTAAAAGCTTCTCTCCTTGGTATTGTATCTCAATTGCCAAAATTCTTCCTTGTTCGTCTTTAAATAAAAAATTTGGTGACAGGCTCTCCTTTGCATATATCACCACTCCTCTTTTCTTAACTCGGTCCGAAGAGATAAATTATTGGCCTAATCTTTTGTTTATTAACACTTTTCTATGGAGCCTGGTCACATGTGTTTCTTGCAAGCAAACAATGTCCAATTGTTCTTTTTTCAATATATGAAATATTCTTCTTTTTTCCGGGGAATTGGCGCCATTAATATTCCAACTCAAAAGTTGCAGAGACATCCTGAATAAATCTGTTATTGTTCTGGTGGGGGTATCTTTTTCTCTGAATCTTCAGTTTCCGAAGGTGGAGTTGGTCCAGGTCTCGGGGGTAGTTCAAGCCCTTTTTGAAGGTCTTCTCCGTAGGCAATCAAAAATTTGTCTCTATCTTCAGGTGATTTAATTTTAACCTTCTTCCCTCTGAAAGTGAAGGATAATCCTTGAGGAAATTCCCACCTGAATATGATTGAGTTGCTCCTCAACAACTTGACCAGTTCCAGGTAGGTGGATCTAAGGTCCAAAAGTTGTTTCGGGATATCTTTGTAAATTTCAGCTCTCTTGTCCGAGATGTCCAGTGACTTTCCGTAGTGTAGGCCTAGAATTTTATCTCTTTCCTCCTTCGATCTCAGGGTTATCAAACAGTCTCTGGGCTTGCCTTTGGTCGCAAACTTTCCGAGTCTGAAGGCCGACACAATTTTAAAGTCCTTTCCTTCTTCCAAAGGCCAGAATTTAGAAAATTCTTTAGTCAAGAACTCAATTAAGTTCCCTTGTTCAAGTTCTGGTATCGCCCTCAGTCTCAGATTATTCTCCCGGTTCCGCAGTTCAATCATAGACAAATACATCTGCTGCTCCCCAACTTGTTTAGACAGTGGCTTGACCTCTTGTTCCAATTCTTCTACTTTTTGATTAGTTGCCTCAGCCAATTTACGGTTTTCTGCAGTGGCATCTGATAACTGTCCAATTGCTTGTACGTTCTGAGCCACTTGGTCATTTATTTTGCTTAAGCTGGCTGCATTTTGGTCAATCTTAGCCGTTTGTTCATCAACTTTCTTATCCAAAGTTTCCAATTTTTCCAAGATTTTCTCTAAGGTTGGGCCTAATGCTCCTGCAGCCATATCTTCCTCTTGTAGTTGCTCAGTTTCTTCCTCCCCTGCCACCGGCAGAGTAGGAACAGAAGATCTACGTGCCTGTGAGGCTAAAGCTAGAGTTGTTTGTCTGGTTCTAACTCTAGCGTCTTTTTTTCTTGCGCCACTCATGCCAATTTTATCTAGCAATCAAGGTCAAACCGAGTTGTTCCCATGGGAATACGGCAGCCCAGAGAGCAAGCAGTCAAAACAAAGGAAGGGAAAGAGAAAGTAAAATTAAGTCACATCTGTAAGTCCAAAATCCTCTAGAGGGAGCTCATAATGTCTTGAGGGAAGAAGCAAATCAATAAGGTTCAATAAGTTCCAATATAGTTTCCAGTAGCTTTCAGTTAGGTTGTATTTAGCAGAGCTAGTATAAAAAGTATCACTTTGTCTCAGACTAGTGCAACAGTGGTGTTTCAAGGTAGCAAGTCCACAAGCACTCAGATTGTAGCAAGTCCCAATATCAAAATCTGCAATCTGACAGCTCTATTTTATAAGCAGTTCCAAATGCCTGGGTTTCTCAGTAAGGTATAACTTCAAGGGAAGAAGCTTAGCACAGTCCATATAAAAGATAAATCCTAAAGTTGGTTAAGTCTTCACTTCACACAGAAGGCAGTTCCAATGGATGCATAGATCAATCTCTCCTTAGCGCCCCTTCAAAGGCTCCAAGTGTCCCAATCTTTGCTTTGATATTTAAGCAGCAGCGGAAGACGGACTTCCTGTTAACGTCAATCCGCTTTCAGCCAAATTTATTACGAATTTAAGTTCCAATTCCCCTTTTACTCACGGGTTGTTGCTTTTTGAATCAGTCTTTCCAGGAAAAAAGGTCAGCGCTCACCGACAGCGGCTGTGCGGCTTCACTCCGCAGGAGTAGCGATCGACTCACAGCGCCGCGGACCCCCTCCACGTTCCGGAGCCCCTTACGGGGTTCCTTCTGCGTTTCGGGAGCCGCTTCTGGCACCCGCCGAGTCCCAGGACCACAGGCTCTTGCTACCTGTGGGTTTCAGACGCGGGTCTCCACTTCGCCGTAGCGGAAGACCCGATCTCCGCGGAGCTTCCCTTTCGCTAAAGGAAAAGGACCGCCATTGCCGTTCGCGCCGCCTCCGGAAGTCCTCTCGGCGAGACAGTTTCCGGCGAGGAGTGGGTGTACCTATGGGGGGTCCTGAGACTTCTCCACTGTTTTCGCTGGCAGTCTCTCGGAGCCCTCCCTCCGACTCACTTTCTCTCTGAGCTCTTTCCCTCCCCCTGCTGGTACCTTCCTCTGCTGCTGAGTCTCTCTTAGCGTCTGAGAGCCCTTCCACCGCCTGCCTTTCCGATGGCAGTTCCCTGACATCCACCTCCCCTCCAGGGCCCCCTTCACCCCCTCCCGCCCCCTCCTCTACGGGCGGTGCGGGCGGAAAACCCTGGAAAGAACTTTCCTCGTCGTCAGAGGACTCGAACACTTCTTTCCACTGACTTCCGTCTCCTTCCCCCAAGTATTCCTCCTCATCGGAATCTACACCTTCTTCCAGCCCTGATTCTGGGAACCCTTCGAACTCCTCTTCCTCATCGGTGGTGCCTAAGTATTCCCTCCTGAACCGTGTTACCGGCTGCGGTTTCCTTGGGAATCGTTGATGAAACGTTTCTATTAAAACCTCGTCATTGACCTCCTCTGCCAGTACCCAGGTGTTCTCTGCCTCCGGTTCTCCTTCCCATTCTACCAGATATTCCACCCGATCCCCCTTCCACCTGGAATCGACGATTCCTGCCACATGATTGTTGCGTTCCCTTTCTTCTATCACTGGTGTTTGAGTGACCTCCCTCTCACGTCCCCCCCACTCCCGCCCCCCTCGGTGCGGCGACAGTAAGGACCTGTGAAAACCTGGGTGCAGTTTCATGTGGTTGGGCAACCTAAGTTTGAATGCCACTGGGTTGACTTGTTGTATCACCTCAAATGGTCCCAGCCGTTTAGGTTTCAATTTCTTACATCCCCCCTTAAACGGCAACCCTTGGGTGGATAACCACACCCGGTCCCCCACCCTTATGGTTTCACCTTCCCGTCTGTTTCTGTCTGCTTGCTTCTTGTATTCTTCTTTGGCCCTCTCTAAATTAAGTTGGAGCTGCCTGTGGATCGCTTCCATCTCTTCTACAAAGTGTTCCGCTGCCGGGACACTCCATCTTTCCCCTCCCTCTCCTGGAAATGCCCTGGGATGACACCCATAATTTGCCAGGAAGGGACTCATCCCTGTGGACACATGCTCCGCGTTGTTATAGGCAAATTCTGCCAGAGCCAACTTATCTACCCAATCATTTTCTCTGTCATTTACATAACACCTCAGGTATTGTTGTAGAATGCCGTTCGCCCTTTCCGCCTGCCCATTAGTTTCTGGGTGTCGGGCAGTCGAAAAATTGACTTCCACGTGCAGTAAGCTCATGAGCTTCCTCCAGAACCTGGAAGTAAATTGTTTCCCTCGGTCTGAGACCACCCTCAAGGGGGCGCCATGCAACCTAAAAATATGTTTTACAAACAACTTGGCGGTTTCTTCTGCTGTGACCGCATGTGAGCAGGCTATAAAGTGGCACATCTTGGTCAATAGGTCTATTACCACCATGACAGCTGTTTTCCCCTTGGATTTTGGCAGATCCGTCATAAAATCTATGGATACTGCCTCCCATGGCCTTTCTGGTGTGGGTAAGGGTTCCAGTAGCCCCGCCGGTGCCAGCCTCTCCCCTTTTGCCCTCTGGCAGCGGTCGCATCCCCTTACATATTCCCGTACGTCTTCCCTCACCTTAGGCCACCAAAACTCCCTGGTAACCAACCACATGGTTTTGTGTTGCCCGAAGTGCCCCGCTGTGGGGCTGTCGTGCAATTGTTTGAGTACCCGCCCCCTCAATTCTCCTTCGGGTATGTACAGTGCCCCCTTGTAATACAACGCTCCGTTCCTTTCCTCAAAACCCCCTGTGTTCTCTCCACCTCCCCGAAGTCCTCTGAGCTTATCTTGGGTGTATTCATCGTTCTGGGTTCCCTCCACCAATTCTCTCGGCCCCACCAATGCCGCCCCACACATCCAGCGGTCCTCTGGGATGATATGTCTCTCCTCGGGCGCTCCCTCCCCCTCTAAATACTCGGGTTTTTGAGAGAGGGCGTCCGCTCTGACATTCTCTGCCCCTGGCACGTAACAAATCGCAGAGTTGAATTTGGAGAACTCCTGGGCCCATCTCACTTGTCTCTGGTTCAGTACTCGGGCAGTTCTCCAGTATTCTAGATTTTTGTGGTCGGTGCACACTTGGACCTTGTGCTGCGCTCCGATCAGCAAGTGTCGCCACCTCCGGAACGCCTCATGAATGGCGAGTAGTTCTCGGTCGTACACGGTGTAATTCCTCTCAGACTTGTTCAGTTTCCGAGAGAAGAATGCACACGGTCTCCATTCCGACGTATCCTTTCCCGGCTGAAGAAGCACCGCCCCCACCGCGCGGTCTGATGCATCTGTTTCCACTCTCATCGGTTGTTGCAGATCCACGTGCAAAAGTTGTTCTTCCGACGCGAACGCCCTTTTTAATCTTTCGAATGCTCGCTGCGCCTCTTCCGTCCAGACAAATTTCTTTTTGCTGCTGAGACAGTGATGGGCGCCGTTAAGTCGGCGAAGTTCTTGATAAACGTCCGGTAGAAGTTTCCGAACCCCAGGAACCTTTGTACGTCCTTTTTGGTCTTCGGTGTCTTCCATTCCAGTACCGCTTGAACCTTGCTGGGATCCATGGCCAATCCTTTGTCTGATAAACGGTACCCCAGGAATTCCACCTCTCTGGTATGAAACTGACATTTCTCCAGTTTCACCCACAGCTGGTTTGTTTGCAGCCTGCTCAGTACCTCTCTTACGTCCCGCACATGCTGCTCCTCATTCTCTGAGTACACCAATACGTCATCTAAAAATGCCACACAGTTTTTGTAAAGTAAAGGTCCCAGGACGTGATTCATGAACGATTGAAAGCAGGCTGAGCCCGCTTGTAGACCGAAGGGCATAACGAGATACTCAAAGGCCCCCAGGGGGGTGAACATGGTAGTTTTCCATTCGTCTCCCTTTCTCATTCGTATCAGGTTATACGCCCCCCTCAGGTCCAGTTTGGTAAAGATTTTCCCCTTCCTCACTCGGTTCAAAATGTCATCGATTCTTGGCATGGGGAATGTCACGGGTTCTGACACGGCATTCACGGCCCTGTAATCAACTACAAGCCTGGGTTTATCCGTGTTTTTTTTGTCCACAAAGAAAACTGGGCTACCCCCCACCGCTTGTGACTCCCTGATGAAACCTCGTTTGAGGTTCTTGTCAATGAACTCCCTTAACTCCTGCATCTCCCGGTCGGACATAGCGTACAGCTTGCCCACTGGTAACTGGGCTCCTGGGAGTAGGTTAATTTGACAGTCAAAGGGCCTGTGCGGGGGCAGTTTATCTGCTTCTCTTTCGCTGAAGACGTTACCCAGGTCGGCGTATTGTCGTGGTACCTTCCCTTTATCAGCTACTTCCATCCCTGCTAGGGTGGCCTTGGCTCCTCCCTGAGCCTCTTCTCCCTTGCAGTGTGCTAGGCAATGTGCTGACCCAAAGGAAACTACCCGCTGGTGCCATCCCACTAGCGGATCATGCAGCGCTAGCCAGCTCATCCCCAATATGATGGGCGCCCCTCCCAGGGTGGCCACATTGAACGCTATTACCTCCGTGTGTCTGGCCACCTTCATTATCATAGGGACAGTCTGTTGGTTAACTTCTCCGCCCAACAGCTCCCTCCCATCAATTGTTGTGACCTGTAAGGGGTTACTTAAAGGGATCGTCTGTATCTGGTGTTCTGCTGCAAACTCCTTGCTCATAAAATTGCAGGAGCTGCCTGAGTCCAATAGCGCCTTTATCTTTAGCGGGTGACCGTTTGGTAGCTCTAGCACCACCTCTACTACAAGCGCTGGTCTTGGGGGTTCAGGCTTGGGCACATTCACTGCTCTTTGGCCTGGCTGCTGTGCCCCGATGCTGGCAACCAGGCGTTGGCTTTTACCTGCTCCTGAACCCCCTCTTCTTCACCCCCAACAGCTCCCGCCATTCCTTGCCATCCCTTCCTTTGCGGACAGACTCTGGCAAAGTGACCTGGCTGTTGGCAGAGGAAACATTTCTTGGCGCTCTTTCCCTCCTTCTTTCCCCCATTGTTGGTGTTTGAAACTCCGTGCGCGCTGTCCCAATCTCCATCGGTTCTACGGGCAGAGAATGGTGCTCTGGCATCTCTGGAATGCGGAACTCACTCCAACGTTCCCCTTTCCCTTCCCGCTTCTCCAAGGCTCTCGCCTCCTGGCGCGCTCCTATGGTGAGCGCGGATTTAGTCAGCTGGTCCGCGGATAAACCTTCTTCGAACAGCATTTGTATCGGTTCCGCAGTCAGGTCCCATCCCAATTTATGGATCAGCATGGTAAACTCTGTCCAGTACTCTCGGACGGAGCGATTCCCCTGTTTACACGCCATCAACTGTCTGCGCGCCACCCCTTGCTCAATCTCGCTGGAAAACATCAGATCCATGGCGCGAAAAAACTTTCTCGAGTCTTTTAGAACGTCATTATTCGCTGCCATCAGGGGCCTCACCCAGTCTTTCGCCCCCCCTTCGAGATGCCCAATGATAAACGCCACTCTCGATTCCTCATCGGGAAAGTCATCAAACTGCAGCTTGAGGGCGTATTGCATCTCTGTTCTAAAGGCTTGATAATTTCTGGGATCCCCCCCAAACTTCTGCACCAACCCCAGCACCTTCCTTGCGAGTGGGGTGGTTTTTCCCTTGTCCGCATCCTGAGCCCGCCTCTCTTCGAGCCTCGCCGTTTGCGGCGCTAGCCGGAGTTCCAACACCCTGTACCTTTCTTCCAGGCTTGGACCCGCTCCAGCTCCTCCTGCGTCTCCGGCTCCGGTTGGGTTGCTCATGATGCCTCTTTTTGCACAAGCGGCTTTCAGAGACTGTCGGATTGCTGTGATGGGATGATGAGCTGCTTGTGCGTTAAAGCTTAGTCCCTCAGAGCTTGGGCATGGTTCTCAAACTCTGCCTTAAGCGGAGCCCCCTTAAACATGACTCCCTCAATCGCTAGCAGAATCCGACAGTGGGCGTTTGCGGAATCTGCTCCAACATAAAGTTCCTTAACGGAAACACGTCTTCGGGATTCTCGGCGAGACAGTTTCCGGCGAGGAGTGGGTGTACCTATGGGGGGTCCTGAGACTTCTCCACTGTTTTCACTGGCAGTCTCTCGGAGCCCTCCCTCCGACTCACTTTCTCTCTGAGCTCTTTCCCTCCCCCTGCTGGTACCTTCCTCTGCTGCTGAGTCTCTCTTAGCGTCTGAGAGCCCTTCCACCGCCTGCCTTTCCGATGGCAGTTCCCTGACAGGAATATTGGTCGATCTTAGAAAAATGTTTTAAGAATGAGTATTAATGTATAAGTATTGATGTTTAAGTTTGGATAAGGCAAAACTGGTTTTTAAAATGAACTAAATTAAATGAAAATAAGGTTAGCAAAAATAAATTGAGGAAATAGACTAAAGAGAAAAAGTAAAATAATAATATGTTAAAATAAATTATTAAGTTAAGTTAAGGTTGAGAAATAAGTAATAAGGATTTGCTGAGTTAACAATTTAAATTGGAATACAAGAAGGGGAGGTGTGAGGAGGTCTGAGAAATAAGCCAATCAATCAATTTCCTTTATTCGACCGATAGTCAGAAATAAAACACAATACAGAATTATGAACTAAAACATCATAGGGGTACATGAATAAGGTAGGGCCACAGCACTAAACCTCTCACAGATAACCCACATCAAGGCATTCAATTATACGTTTCCGACGCTTGAGTGCCAGGAAAAGGAATTTAGCCACTGACAAAGTTGTTTTCCTAGAAGACGTATTTAGCAAATATGCTGTCTGCTTTCCTCTTTGTCGGGGACTAAGCTGGGGTAAGTATGGGGTTATAAGATACTGTCTTAAATCGTTGTAGAAGGGACAGCTCATTAAAATGTGCTCTGCGGATTCTACCTCACCCAACGCACAATGGCATAATCTCTGGTCATATGGGACTCCTCCATATCTTCCCTTCAGAACCGCCGAGTCAAGAACATTCAGCCTAGCCGCGGTAAATAGTCTGCGGTATTCCACGTAGTGGATATCCGCCAGGTAGCGAGCTGGAGCAGCTCGGTACATCTGCTCCCCCAGAAACAGCCCAGGTTTCACACGGGCTATGTCCTCCTGTCTCGCAATATCCCTTAATCTCTGGGCGATCACCGCCTTTGCGTGGCTATACGTCATGGACTCTATATAAAGGGAGGACAACCCGCACTTCTGCACTTCCTCCACTATCTCCCCTTCCCATGGAGATTTAAAGTTATCCCTCAGAATCAAGGGGGCCAAACCCACCGGTCTGAAGCAAAGCTTAAGCCAAAGCCATAACTTCGCTTTCAGGGCCACATACCTAAAGGCTTGGCAACCGGTTTCCAATCTCATGATTGCACCTGCCACGGAGGGGGGGATCCTGAGTATGGCCCTGAGGAATTGGGTTTGGATAGATTCCAATTTTTCAAAGTCCCTACGTGAGCCCAAGGCAATGCCCACCAGTAGAAGAGGGAGGGCTTTCATTTTAAAGAGTCGCAAGGCAACTTTGACAGTTTGTGCCTGTTTCTTAGAGTACAGGGTTCTAATCACCAAGGCTGCTTTGGATGCGTTCGAGGCTATGTATTCTCTGTGCACCAAGAAGGACCTATTTGATCTAACAACCTGACCCAGGTATTTGAAGCAGCTGACCTGCTCTAAAGCAATACCATTAATTGACCATAAATTAGGTTTCGGTCGAGCGGCAAAGACCATTATTTTGGTCTTGGCATAATTTAGTTGGAGCTCATGTTGGGTCACATATTCATGAAGAGCTCGAAGCATCCTCCTTAATCCGATGGGGGACGTAGCTAATAGGGCGGCATCGTCTGCATACAGCAGGACATTCAAGGCTCGTCCTGCCAGTTTTGGTGGATGGAAATCAGTATTTGCCATATGCACCACTAGCGAATTAATATAGAAGTTAAACAGGGCAGGGGCAAGCAAACAGCCCTGTCTTACCCCCCTAGTGGTGGCAACCGGATTGGAGACTAGCCCCTTGCTATCTAGCCTAATCCTCAGGAAGGTATTAGTATGCAAATTAATAATCAGCAGGAGAAGGCGGTGGTCGATAGATGTCGCTGCCAATTTTGCCCATAGCTGGTTCCTGGGAATTAGATCAAAGGCCTGCTTAAAGTCTATAAAGGTGACGTGGAGGCCTTTTAGGCCATTGTCAGCATACTTGGTGGCCAAGTGATTTAGGATTAAGATTTGGTCTGTTGTTGATCTTCCAGGGCGGAAACCCGCCTGTTCCTCTGCGATGATGTTGTTGCTTTCCATCCAGGTCGTTAATTTGTTAAGTAGAAATCTTGAATAGATCTTCCTGATAACATTTAGCAGGCTAATTGGTCTAAAATTGGCCGGGTCTGTGCGCGGCCCTTTCTTGTGGATTAACACAATCAGTGCAGAGTTCCAGCTTGGAGGAAATTGTGCTGTTTTGTTTATATAAGTAAAAAGAGCTGCTAGGGGTGGACACCACCAATCCTTATTGGCTTTAATAACATCTATGGAGATAAGATCGTCTCCGGGTGCCTTGCCCGCCTCAAATTGGCCTATAAGTGTTTCCACTTCAGAGCAGGTAACAGGATCCCACTCAGGCAAGGGGGCCAATTCTATCCTTTCTCCACTGGCAGTGTGAGCTGCATATAAATCGGAGAAGAAGCTTTCCCAGGTGTCAGCTGAAATTTGGGGTTCTATCCTTGGCCACGGTCTACCCAGGTATTGAGAAATTTGGTGCCAAAAGGAGGAGGGATTTCTATTTTCTGCAGCTTTTAGAAGGTTGTTCCAATCATTTCTTTCTGCCGCAAGCTTCTTTTCCTTTAATAGTGCTTTATACCTTCTCTTGAGGTTCATAAGGTGACTGCTAGGTGCGGGGTCATTTGATGCCCTATATGCCAAGAATTCATTATATAGGTTGTTCTTGAAGTGTCTACATTCCTCGTCAAACCACTTTTTATGAGAGAAATGGTTACTATTCATTACCGAGGCCTTAGTCAACGAAGGTTTTAGCAGATCTACTAATTTGTCATACATTGGCAGTGGCTCAACTGCCTGGACAAGGGAGTCCCGTGTCTCTTGCAGTTGGTCAGACCGAAGGAGTTCATTTATCCGTTGAGCCAAATTGTCGGTCCATTTTAAGGCAGTGGGCCTCATCTGAAGCTGGTTATTTGTAATAGGCACACAGGAATAGGTAGCCAATTCCCCATCCAGGGTCAGAGAGAGTTCTAATGGAAAATGGTCACTTTCCAGCCTCGTTACCACCCTAAAGTTAGAAATTTTGGGAATTAGGTCTACTGATGTCCAAATAAAATCTATGGTAGAGGCTCGGGAGCCTGACCAGAAAGTAAATTCGGCAGGGTAATCAGAACTGAGAGCTCCATTTAAAAGGTGAAAATTAAGAGACATCAAAGTTTGTCTACATTTAAAACCTGCGTATGTAGCAACACTGTCTTTAAAATTCCTGGGTAAAAGGTCTGAGGTTAAAATGGGTAGTGGGGGATATTTATTATATTTAGCAAATAATGATTTATCAGAGTGAGACAATCGGCCATTGAAATCTCCTGCAACTAGGAAGGAGGCTTCAGGATATTTCTCTAGGAGAGTTTCAAGAGTCAGTTGAATTCCCCTCCATCTTTGGTCCACCAGGTTTTTCTTGTAGGTTGGGTGCAAATAAACATTAATCACCACGAACACTTCCTCCGCTGTTTGTAGCTTTACACCCAGCATGGATGACGACTGGATGTTGATTTGTTCCACCTGCAGATTTAAGGCCAAAGAAACTAAGGTAGCCAGTCCACCTTGTGGTCTACCAGGTGATAGTGAATTCTGGTGTGCATTCAGGTAGAAGCCCTTATACCCTGAATAAGGAGAAGCCCTCACAAGCCCAGGTCTCTTGCAGCAAAAGAATACGACTGCCTTTTATGTAGGCGACAAAGGATGGGTCCATCAGCTTAGGTTTAATGCCAGCTACATTCCAGGATAAGAAAGTAAGTGATCTCCTGGTCACCCCTTCGAGTCATGCCAGGCCTTGCGGAACCGGCACGGCAGAATCCACCTGGGAATGCGTGCGGCGAGGGGGAGCAATAGGCTGGAAGAAGGAAGTAATTGTAGCTTGCTTACCCGGCAATTTCCAAACACCACTTACCGCAGCAGCAGCAGCCATGGATTGAGGCTTAATTTTTGGTGGCTGCGGGGATGGGTTCTGGTGCACGGGGATATCACTTAGTGACAGGTCCATAGACTCCGCATTTAAGGATGCTCTAAAATTGAGAGGGGTGGGCCTTTTGGGTCAGCGGTTGCTGTAGGGAACATGCAGTGTAAGGCAGGTGGAAGACATCCTTTTCGGTTTGCCTCCAAAAGAGCATTCAGTCTTACTTCCGGGTTAGCGCGATCGGTGAATGGCGGATTCCCTCCGAGCTCCGGAGGGAATCGGCTCTGCTGAGGACGGGTCCTGCCGCGCCGGCGACGCGGGGAGCCTTAGAAACCGCAGGCGCGGAAGCCTGCAGACTTGGTGACTCGGTGGGCACCTTAAGCGCCCTCCCCGACCCACGAAGAGCCTTTTTAAAGGCTACGGAGAGGGTACGGAGAGTGGCGTGGTGCTGTGAGTAGACCGCTACTTCAGTGGAGTGAAGCCGCAAGCCATGGCCGGAGAGCGCTGACTTTCTTCCCAAAATTTGGACTGGAAAATAAACAACCCGTGAGTAGAATGGAATTTGGACTGTAAAATTTTTACCTTTGAATTCGGCACGACCGGGGGATGTGCTAAAGGGAAGTCCGCACCCCCCCTATCTACAAACGATCTAAAGCAAGGATCGGAGAACTATGGTGGAGAGATTGTTGTTCTGTCAGATAAAAGATCTTTCCATGAATTTGACAGGAGAAGTCTTTGTGCTGGAGAGAAAGGGAGGAATTTTGGAACTTTATATGTAAATCCCCCCCCCCCCCCGAACCTGGGAGCGTCCTGTGCGGGTGCCGGAGGAAAAAGAATAAGGAGTTTGACAGCTGTCAAAGGAGCTGTCAAACGGGCGGTTAAAGTTAAGAATTTTGCTATTTAATAACTCTCTGAACTAAAGGTGATACATTTGAATTGAGGTGGTTGGAAACAAAGTAGTAATAAATAATAAAGTAACGGATTGTTGGAAAAGGACTATTAAGCAATTGGAATCCCCCTAGGGGGAACTAGAGACATTACAATGGCTGCAGAGGGAAAATTACTGGCAGAAATAGAAAAAATGTTCTTTCTCGTGGGAATTCTGCAAGAGCAGAGTACGGCTATGAACAAAGAACTTATGACCTTGAACTCTAAATCAAACAACTCTGCTGAGTGCACAAAGGATTCGATTGACAAAAAATCTGCAGCTGAACCAGAAGAGATATTTTTGGAATGGATGGAGAGGAAAGAAGGAGTGGAGATAGTTCAGGTGGAAAATACCAACCAAATAAATACCAACCAAAAGCCAGAAAATAAGGAAGAAGATCTTTGGATTACAAATCTGCGAAAGATGAGAAAGATGAAGAAGGAAGTCCCTGGAGTACTTGGAACACTGGAATTCAAAAGAATAAAGAAATATGATCGAGACTTCCTTTTTGAGTATGGGAGAGCAGCTGATCTTTTGCAGCAATTGCTTTTAAACATTTTTGATGGAAGAAAATTTGATTTGACTGTGACAGACCTGAGGACCAACAAAAGGGACTACAAAAAGGACTACAAACAAAATTGGCAGAGAGAGACTGACAGAGAATTGAAGGCCTCGGATGTGAGGAATCCGGGCTAGGAACTGTTTTTGGACATTTGCTTGGGAAGGGATGGAAACCAGGGTAGGGAGGGAGGGGAGAATAGAATTTTAAATTTTTATGACTTTTGTATTTGGCCAATGTGACCTATAATTAATATAATAAAGGGAGAAATTCGTGGAAGGGAAGTTAGGTCGACCTTAGAAAAAGGATTTAATGTTTATAAGAGAATTGGAAATGGAAAAGTTAAATGTTTATAAGTAAAAAGAGTTAAGTTTTAAAAATAATAACAATATGTTTAAGATGATAGACAAGAACTTGCTGAAATAATTATTGGAATTGGGATGTATGAAGAGGGGGTGGGGGGAAGTCAAGGAAAGAGGGTAAAGAAAGTAAGGGTATGAAATTGTATATGTGTTGTCTTTGTCTTTTTGTGTGTGTGTGTGTCTTTATAAAATGTAAAAACCCAATAAATTTTTTATAAAAAACAAAAGAGCATTCAGTCTTGCCACAGCTTCCGAGTTTGACCAGAGGGTTGTTGAATCTTTCACTATATCCTGCCCAGGCTTGACATCCCGAGGCCGTGTACAGCCAGGTTGCCGATCAAAGGTCGTTAAAACGGGTTCCACTTGGGCTTGTGTAGACTGCTCTTCAATTGGTGAGGAATTCATCTTATTTACCTGAACATGATCTTCTGAGTTATGGAGACAGAGTAGCAATTCATCCAGTCTGTCCGTTATCTCCGTTCGCTCCAGTTTTGGCAATTGGGAGAAGGATAGAAGTAACTCACGCTCCGTAGAATTCTCCAGATGTATAGCCTTTGTCAGTGGAGGCAGGGGGGGGGGGGTCAGTCCAGCTAATTAGACCTGCAGCCAGGGGAGTTGGAGTCGTGGCAATTGGCGAACCCTCAGACTTGTCTGCTTTCTTTTTGAGCAGGCAGTTTGGTAAGAGGGGGCAGATCTTGGTATTGGTAAAGACTCTTGTAGCAAAGATTCCATAGTTAATTAGAAGGCTTCTTGAGGACATAATAAGTGCAGGGAGCTTTTTGGTTTTAAAGGAGAGCAGCACTCTCTGCCTCTGAGGTCTGCTGCTAATATGGACAGAATGCTTCAGGTCAATAGAGCTAGGGATTACCCCCAGGAGCTCCGCTAGGTGTCTCCTTATATCACGCTTATAATGCCAGTTTATCACCTTGCCTCTAAAGGGGCAAACCGTTAAGCAAATTTTAGTAGCTTGGAGCAGCAGTTTGTAAGGAGGTGCATAGTGTTGTTCCTTCTTATTTTGCTCACTTTGCTCACTTTTCTGATTGCCAACAACTTGAGAAATTGTACAGGAGGTGTGAGGTAAAACGGGTGCTCTGGACAATTGTATGGATTTCATCTCAGGTGATACATCAGGGGAACTGTCTTTACCTGTTAGGGATACAAGCGAGATAATCTTCTCCAAGGATCCTCGGATGTCTTTTATGTATTTAAAGATACAGTCCACTGTTTTAGCAACTAGGTCTAGAGTAGTCGAGTGTTCAAATAGCATCTCATCAATACAACTTTCACGGGCTCTAGTGCAGTCATACATGTGGATACCAGTATTACCATTGCTTGCAGGCTTAATAGGCAGGTTATCGAAAGGTTCCTTCGCAATGGCTTCCCCATCATTCATCTCTGCTAGCAGTGAGAAAGAGTTTGAAACCGGAACATTAAAGACAGTCTTTGTACTTTCAGATTCACTAAATTTTGTTTGTTTAGCAAGAGGCAGGCATCTCTGTTCCTCTGTGGCGTCTAAATCTCCGGAATCTCTGGCATGTTTCCCAGTTCCTCTCCCACGAGCAGGGCTGTGTAATTGCTTAGTCATTTCTCTCTTCATGCAGCCGCCCCAAGTTTCAGGGTCAATGATTGTCTCCTTGATAGAAAGAGGCGTCCTCCTACTTACCAATTAGCACTAAAACTAAAAACTAAAAACTAAAAACTAAGGTTAAAAAAAAAATTAATAGGTTTCTATACTCATTAAAACAACTTTGAAGGATAAAAGACAAAAATAAGTCAGAGAGCTCACATTCACGCTGACTAAGTGCCGTTCGCCATCTTGGATCTCCCCCTGAGAAATAAGGTAAAAGAAAATAAGCAATTGAAAACTTATGTGTTTTTATTTTTGTATGTTGGTTATTTTTTGTTTATTTTTGTTTTTGTTTTATTATTGAAAATACTAATAAACATTTATTTAAAAAAAAGAAAGAAAAAGTTTGCTGAGCCCTGGGTTAAGGTCTCTAGGCTATGTATTTGGGGGCATTTACATTCCCATTAATGATGCAAATTCTGCTCACACCTTTTGCTGTCACACAACCCCAGATCATAACACTAACTGGGTGTTTCATGGTAGGTGTAATGCAAGTAGGATGTAAATCTCTGATTCTTCTCACATATTTCATGCCATCACTACTAAGCAAAGAGATTTTGGTTTCATCACTCCAAATAGCACTGTCCCATTGTTCCGCTGTCCAGTTAACATGGGTTTTAGCCCAGTTTAATCTTTTCAACCTTTGTTTGAGAGATAACAATGCCTTTTTTTAAAACAATGGTGACAGGGAGCGGCTGTCGAGACCACATAACACCAGTCTTGAAAGACCTACATTGGCTCCCAGTACGTTTCCAAGCACAATTCAAAGTGTTGGTGCTGACCTTTAAAGCCCTAAACGGCCTTGGTCCAGGATACCTGAAGGAGCGTCTCCACCCCCCCATCGTTCTGCCCGGACACTGAGGTCCAGAGCCGAGGGCCTTCTGGCGGTTCCCTCACTGTGAGAAGCCAAGTTACAGGGAACCAGGCAGAGGGCCTTCTCAGTGGTGGTGCCCACCCTGTGGAACGCCCTCCCATCAGATGTCAAAGAAATAAACAACTATCTGACATTTAGAAGACGTCTGAAGGCAGCCCTGTTTAGGGAAGTTTTTAATGACTGATGTTTTAATGTATTTTTAATCTTTTGTTGGAAGCCTCCCTGAGTGTCTGGGGAAACCCAGCCAGATGGGCGGGGTAGAAATAATAAATTATTATTATTATTCCATGGAATTCTAGTATTTAGACCATATTCCTTCAATCTGCGCTGAACAGTGCTAGCAGTCAATTTCACATTACGTTGCGCCATGTCATCTTGTATACACCCAGATGATTTTCTTCTGTCACGTAGGTACAGTCTCTCAGTTCTTCTATCGTCACATGCTGTTGTGCACCTT
Source organism: Podarcis gaigeae (assembly GCF_964106915.1). Classification (NCBI taxonomy): domain Eukaryota; kingdom Metazoa; phylum Chordata; class Lepidosauria; order Squamata; family Lacertidae; genus Podarcis; species Podarcis gaigeae. The sequence continues at coordinate 866,141 of NC_139695.1, read as the reverse complement.
TTCCTGCCTTTACCAGTCTGATTTTGTAGTGACTAAGTCTCCTTGTTGTTGTTTAGTCATGTCCGACTATTTGTGACCCCATGGACCAGAGCACTCCAGGCACTTCTGTCCTCCACTGCCTCCCGCAGTTTGGTCAAACTCATGCTGGTAGCTTCGAGAACACCATCCAACCATCTCGTCCTCTGTCGTCCCCTTCTCCTTGTCTAAGTCTCCTTACACCTCATCAAAAATTTAGGAATGCCACCTTTGGTTAAGTTTTCACCATTTTTTATTCTAATTTCTTCATAACTGTTCACTTGATAGTACTATTTTACATCACTTTCTGGGTGACCAGTCAACTCTTTGTGCCATTCCTTTAATTTTATTACATTTTACAAGCTCACTAAATGAAAGAACACACAAAAAATAATCAACTTGATAGGAATCACATAAAAACACTGACAAATGTCCTCCTCTCAGCTCCAGTACATAACATCAATAGCTGAATCCTCCTCCTCCTTCTTCTTTGGCAATTACTCGTAGCCGAGTAAGATTATCTTCCATAAACACGGATTTAACAATGAGTCCGTAAGTGACTATGGAAGCCAATTCTAGACCCATAAGTCCTTCCACAGTGGGGACATTGGTTTCTGGGCGGGAGTTGATTACAGTGTGGATTTGCCAAGCATGCCTTCCTCTTAGCACGTTTCTCCCTTGTGACACCTTTGGTAAAGGCTGTTCTCCAATTGGAGCGCTTGCAGGCCAGGGTTTCCCAGATGTCTGCATTTATACTACCTTTTAAAGATTTGCCTTGAGACAGTCTTCAAACCTCTTTTGTTGACCACCAGCATTACGCTTTCCATTTTTAAGTTCAGAATAGAGTAGTTGCTTTGGAAGATGATAATCAAGCATCCACACAACATGACCAGTCCAACGAAGTTGATGTTGAAGAATCATTGCTTCAAGACTGGTGATCTTTGCTTCTTCCAGTACACTGATATTAGTTCTCCTGTCTTCCCAAGTGATGTGTAAAATTTTTCGGAGACACTGTTGATGCTATCTAAACACTCATGCTCATTGGCTACCTTCCAATGAAGGAAAGCTGCAGCATATCAACCTAAACAAGTTGTGTTTCCTTTTTCTGGTTATTTGGCTATAACCTTTGATAGAATACAGATAATTGAACAAACTTTCTTGTATTACATTCTTCATAAAATTATCTTTCCATTGATATATAATTTTATATATATGTGTGCTTGTAAAAAATAAACATCCTGTGGTCGTCATAGTGCAGGGTTCACTAACCCATAACCCTTCCTGGACTACAACTCCCACCATAGGAAACCTAGGAAGCTGTCTTATACTGAATCAGACCTTTGGTCCATCTAGCCAAGTATTGTCTACACTGACTGGCAGCAGCTCTCCAGGGTTTCAGGCAGGGTTATCTGGCAGTTTTACCTGGAGATGTTGGAGATTGAACCTGGGACCTTCTGCATGCAAAGCATGTGCTCTAACCACTGAGATACAGCCCTTTCCTACCATTGGCCATGCTGACTGGGGCTAATGGATACTGGAGTCCCAGCAACAGTGTTAGAAACTGGGATAGGAAAGCTAGGAGCCGTGTGGCTTCTGGGACCTAGGTTGTGGGTGCCAAAACAAAATGTCTAGGTGCCATTTTTTTATTTTTACTGCCGTGCCACCCCGCAGAACACCTGATTTGGTTTCAGGAATGTTGGGGGAGAAGCAAAAAGGTTACAGATGGTGAATAAATGAGGCTGTATTAAATAATTCAGAAGTAGTAACCAAAGGGAAGGCGATTCTAAGATAACAATTTGAACTTAATCTCAACAAAGACGTAGATGCAAATGTGGTGTGGGACACAGGCACGGTGGTCATGAAGGGGATATATGATCCAACAGAATGCATACCAAAAAATAAGAGAGGCAATTATTCAAGGTATTTTAAAGGAACTAACAAAAAGAAAGAAAGAGATTAGTAAGAAATCAGATAATAGAGTCAGAACAAGAGATAAAAATATTACAAACACAATACTCTGTTAATTAACCAAGACATAGAATCAGGTGGTCTGCCGAGTCTTCTGCAGCCACGCTAACCCACAAAACACCTGATTCTCCCAGAGGCGCTGCATCAGAGAAAAGAGGCATCTTGCGTATTTTGCTGCTGTGGTGCCCGGCAAACCAGCTGACTGTAGCCAGGCAGGTGGAGATACTAGGCCCCAAGGGTGGCACCCGGACATCTCCATCCAGTCACAAAAGGCCGGTTGCCTGTTGCAAAATGTGATTGGCGCCCGGCTAATTTCGAACGCTGCTATTATGGTGCTTGTTGATATATGGCAGGCATGTCCAACTTCAAGTAGCCTGTGATCTACATCTACCATCCATTATCAAAAACTGGCAGTGATCTACCACACTCTTCCATTGGCATTCTTCCACTGTGAGAACAGGATGCTGGACTCGGTGGGTACTTAGTCTGAGCCAACAGGCTCTTCTTATGTTCTATTTTCTCCACCACCTAGGCTGGGTTCAAACATCATTACCTTGGAGGTGTGAGAGACACAGCAGCAATGCTCCTTCCCACTTCACCCCAGAAAGCCCAGGGAAGAGCTCATGCTGTGGCTTCCCACTGTGCCACAGTTTGACCCACTTTCCTGAGGTTTAGACATGCTGTGGGGGGAGGTGACCTTCTCTGGCCAGCTCCTATAGCACCAAGATAACTTGAAGGATTTTAAAAACACTGAAAAGAGAGGAGTAAAAGCTGAGATGTAATACTAGTTCCTGAATGATATTAAGATAACTCCTTGGTTGCCCATTACCTATCAGTGCCCTGATATAGCAGGAGCAAAGGTATGCTTCACTTCTGCCAGGAAGTGTGCCATGCCTTGAGGCAGAATTCCCAGCCTGCTGCCACCCAGCTGCTTGGGAGCACAATACTCACCAGCCAGTGTCCTGCCTGGAGGAAGGCTGCCTTAAGGCAGAAGTGCACAAGCTACAAAGGTTGTCGTGAGTGCATTAAATAAAGACATTTGCAAGTCTGAGAGACCCAAACTTCTGTGGCCTGATGAATTTCTTCACCTTTTTCTGACACTTGCCAAAGAAAGCACTATTTTGTTTTTACATGTGGTGGGCTCATTGCAGGCAGGGCTCCTTCCCTTCCTCCTCCAAGACATTTGCAGCTCAGTATTGTCTGTGAAGATGAATGAACTAAGACCCACTTGGCAGAGGACTCAGAAACCCACCACTTTTGAGGTGCCTGTATGTATCTCGCAAGGTCCATTCCCTTCCTCCCTGTCAAAGGGAGCCGTGCAGCTGATGCTGTTTCTGGTCCTGATCCTGCCTCCCCTTGGCAGAGATGCGGCTCCTCATCGTGCCTGGATGAAGTCCCTCCCTCGCCACACCTGCTTCTCATTGCTGCCTCCATTTCCTGCACTCCTGCCGCACACATGCCTCAGTTTTTCTCCCCTTATACCACCTCGCAGATCATTTCTATATATGTTTTCACACTGTGTTCAGGAGGGCTTCCTCCCCAGTAAATGTACCTATATATTTTTTTAAAAAATTCATTAATAACAATCCAATGGAGGCCACATCAATACAATACCAAATCATGCCAAATAACATACACTCAAAAAAGCCAATTAATCAATTCCGAATTCAATATTTTTGGATGACTTCCCGTGGTCCGGTTATCTGGAGTTGATGTTAATCCTTGGTCCTGCTCCAATTCTCTTAATTAGTCCAAATTCCACAATTCTGATCTTAATCCTTGGTTTTAGCAGCTACTGGTGTGCTGACTTTCATTTGTAATAATAATAATTTATTATTTATACCCCGCTCATCTTGCTGGGTCCCCACAGCCACTCTGGGTGGGTTCCAACAAAACATTAAAATACAATAACCTATTAAACATTAAAAGCTTCCCTGAACAGGGCTGCCTTTAAATGTCTTCTAAAAGTTTGGTAGTAATTTTTCTCTTTGACATCTGATGGGAGGGCATTCCACAGGGCGGGTGCCACTACCGAGAAGGCCCTCCGCTTGGTTCCCTGTAACTTGGCATCTTGCAGCGAGGGAACCGCCAGAAGGCCCTCTGGGCTGGACCTCAGTGTCCGGGCAGAACGATGGAGGTGGAGACGCTCCTTCAGGTATCCTGGACCGAGGCCGTTTAGGGCTTTAAAGGTCAGCACCAACACTTTGAATTGTGCTCGGAAACGTACTGGGAGCCAATGTAGGTCTTTCAAGACCGGTGTTATATGGTCTCAGCGGCCGCTCTCAGTCACCAGTTTAGCTGCTGCATTCTGGATTAATTGTAGTTTCTGGGTCAGCTTCAAAGGTAGCCCCACATAGAGCGCCTTGCAGTAGTCCAAGCAGAAGATAACCAGAGCATGCACCACTCTGGTGAGACAGTCCGCGGGCAGGTAGGGTCTCAGCCTGCGTACCAGATGGAGCTGATAAACACCTACCCTGGACACAGAATTGACCTGTGCCTCCATGGACAGCTGTGATTCCAGAATGACTCCCAGGCTGCGCACCTGGTCCTTCAGGGGCACAGTTACCCCATTCAGGACCAGGGAGTCTTCCACACCCACCTGCCCGCCTCCTGTCCCCCCAAAACAGTACTTCTGTCTTGTCAGGATTCAACCTCAATCTGTTAGCCGCCATCCATCCTCCAACCGCCTCCAGACACTCACACAGGACCTTCACCACCTTCACTGGTTCCGATTTGAAAGAGAGGTAGAGCTGGGTATCATCTGCATACTGATGAACACCCAGCCCAAACCTCCTGATGATCTCTCCCAGCGGCTGCATGTAGATGTTGAAAAGCATGGGGGAGAGGACAGAACCCTGAGGCACCCCACAAGTGAGAGCCCAGGTTTCTGAACACTCATCCCCCACCACCACTTTCGGAACACGACCCAGGAGGAAGGAGCGGAACCACTGTATAAGAAGAAGAAGAGGAGTTTGGATTTGATATCCCGCCTTTCACTCCCCTTCAGGAGTCTCAAAGCGGCTAACAACCTCCTTTCCCTTCCTCCCCCACAACAAACACTCTGTGAGGTGAGTGGGGCTGAGAGACTTCACAGAAGTGTGACTGGCCCATGGTCACCCAGCAGCTGCATGTGGAGGAGCGGAGACACGAACCCGGTTCCCCAGATTATGTGACTGCCGCTCTTAACCACTACACCATAACAGTGCCCCCAGCTCCCAGCCCCTCTAGAGGTCCAGAAGGATGTTATGGTCGATGGTGTCAAAAGCCACTGAGAGATCCAGCAGAACTTGGAAACAGCTCTCACCTTTGTCCCTAGCCCGCCGGAGATCATCGGCCAGTGTGACCAAGGCAGTTTCTTTTTTTTTCTTCAAATAATTTTTATTAACAGGCCAATCACATCATATTATTCAAATCACATTGGTTCCAAATTATACAGCCAAATTTTAATTTTTTTGGGAGTACCCATATATCAAGCTCCGCACGAGTCCAAAATTCCGGCTATTTCCAGACTTCACTTATTTTACTGCATTAATTAATCAGTTCTATCCAGTTCAGACCAGATAGTTCTTTGTATATTTTCTTCATCTTCTTGTTATCGTATTCCTTTCTTTGCGATCCCTGATGATTCTCATAAGCAGACTGAAAGCTGGTTTCTCTCTGTGTGTGGGTTTAGTCCAGGACAGCCCTGTTCGACACCTCCGTAGACAAAATTAATCTTCATTGTCCTTTATTTTTCCAGGCTAGCCGAATAAATCAAGTAGATCAGGGGGCTCTGTCAGGTCAAACTTCAGTTTCGTACTCCTTCTCCTTCCAGCATTCCTGATTCTCCTCCCCCGTCTTCCTCTTTTCTCCTGCAGCCTGTCTTGACGAGACACCATTTTTTAACTGCGTCATAAAAATTCCTCGGCGTCCACCGATCTTTTTTCCATCTCCCACACAGCTCTTAAACTTCTGCTTATGCTTCTTAAAAAAAACGCAACGATCTTGTTTCTTTCTGGAGTGGAGGATTATTTTTATCACATCATATAAAGAAAAAAAAAAGAGTTTTTCCTCCACCCCCCCTTCGTTCCAAACATACAGTCTCTTGGTGATGACATATCAAAAGATTTACTTATCCATCCGTCGCTCTCAGTCGCAGAGATCCATTATTCAGCAGCCTTATCTGTCGAGCATTGCTTGATATATGTGCTTCAGGTTCATTTCCAATCATCTGTTTCCAATTATAAATCCAGACTGAAGCAACCAGCACGCGCTAATCGGAATCGGCGTCAGGAAGAGCTGACCTCACCGAGGGCTCGTGCCAAGTGTTCTGCACCCCCATCTCTCGGATCAGGGGGTGCATTATGAACACCGCTGGCAAGACAGGGTCCCACCACATCCGGGTGGGAAGGGAAGGCTGCCTACTTCCCATAGCAGCCCCTGAACTAGCTCGTGTGGGTCAGAGAGATGTTATTGTCGGCCATCTTCCAACGTGCCCCCTGGTGGTCTCCGTGACCAAGGTAGTTTCAGTCCCATGATGAGGCCTGAATCCCGACTAGAAGGGATCCAAATGGTCCGCTTCTTCCAGGCATGCCTGGAGTTGTTCAGCAACCACTTGCTCAATCACCTTGCCCAAGAATGGAAGATTTGAGACTGGGCGATAGTTGGCCATATTGGCAGAATCTAAATATGTTTTTTTAAGAACTGGTTTGATAACCGCCTCTTTCAGCGGGTCTGGGAAGGCTCCCTCACAGAGAGAAGCATTCACCACCCCGCAGAGCCCATCGTCCAGCCCTTCCTGGCTAGCTTTTATTAGCCAGGATGGGCAAGGATCAAGGAGACAGGTGGTGGTTTCACTCGTCCAAGCAGCCTGTCCACATCCTTGGAGGTAACAGATTGGACTTGTTCCCACGCAACTTGACTAGACAGAACTCTAGCACTCTCCTGCCCTGGCCCTGCTCCCACGGTGGAGTCTACCTCTTCCCGAATCTGAGCAACTTTATCTGCAAAGAACTTTGCAAAATCATTGCAGGAGAACATGTGTCCCGTACTCTGCTAAATTGCGAACCACCTGAAAAAGTCTCCTGCTGCTGTTTTTTGCAGATGCAATAGAGACGGTGAAGAAAGTCTTCTTCGCCGTCGCTACCGCCACTTGATAGGCTCGACATTGAGCTCTAACCTGTGTCTGATCCGATTCAGAATGAATTATCCACCATCGGTGCTCTAGCCATCTCAACAATTGTTTCATTGCCCTCAGATCCATGGAAAACCACGGGGCTGTCCAGACTTCATGCAATTGGAGAGGGCACTTCGGAGTCAGACAGTCAATAGCCCTGGTTAACTCCGCATTCCAGCGTGCCACCAGGAAATCAGCTGAAAGGCCATCAACATGGGATAAAGCATCCCCTACCACTCTCTGGAAACCATTTGGATCCATTAAGTGGCGGGAGCGGACCATCCGAATTGGTCCCACCTCCCTGCAGAGGGGAAGGGTCGTGGAGAAGTCCAGTTGCACCAGGAAGTGATCTGACCATGGCACTTCTTTCGTTTCGCTTTTACTTAGTGTCAGATCACCAACATCCATAGAGGTAAACACCAGGTCCAAGGCATGTCTGCGGCTATGGGTTGGGCCAGACTTATTCAGGGACAGCCCCATGGAGGCCATGCTTTCCACGAAGTCCCGAGCGGCCCCTTGTAAGGTCGTGTCGGCATGGATGTTAGAATCCCCTAGGACAATCAAACTAGGTGTCTCCAGGAGAACATCTGCCATGACCTGAAGCAGCTCAGGCAGGGAATCCTTGGTGCAGCGGGGAGGTCGGTACACCAAAAGGAATCCTGTACTGCTTCTATTGCCCAACTTCCAGAACATGCACTCAGAGAACTGGGTCTTCCCAATAGGACGCCTGGTGCAAACTAATGACTTCCTAAAAATCACTGCAACCCCCTCTCCCCGCCCACAAGGCCCGGGTTGCTGTGCGTAAGAGAAACCTGGTGGACAAGCAGCGGCAAGGACAGGCCCATCTTCTTCTTCATCCAACCAAGTCTCTGTTACAAATGCTAGGTCAAGTCCTCCATCCACGATCAAGACATGGATGGCAGTGGTCTTATGAATCATTGACCTGGCATTGCACAGCAGCGCCTTCAGGTCATGTGGGTATCTCTTGCTGATTCTAGTATCCGTCCGGTCAGGACCAGACCCAGAGGCAGGTATTTAATAAATCTATATCCATTAGCTTGCAGAGGGAATTTATATCCTGTAATTTCTGTTTGAAATATTTGTTTACCTACTTTTCTTTCATGTTGTAATCAGTCCATTTTCTTCAACATTGCTCTGCCTTTGAAAACTCATTTATAAGTACGCCACAACTTCTCCATTTTGTCTCTCCAAAACCAAAAGCCCCCCAGGGTCTGGCCACGGCTCCTGGCTTACTTCCAGCGTTTATGTCCTCTGATCCTTTCAAACTTTCTAACGATCTGGTGTCTCGCCAAAACCATAATAAATCAGAATTAGAGCTCTCTTTGGTAGGCAATGTCACAAATCACCACAGTACTTCACACAGTCCATTCTTTCAAGTACTCTGTAAATAAAATTATAGGTTTTTGTTGGATCCCTCTTGCATTCCATATATAGTTGTAGTCCATTCAGTGCAGGCTTGCCGAATCATAGCACAGCAAATATAATGTAAATATGATGTAAAAAGAGAACAAAGGCTCCTCTTCACTTACATAGCATTACAGTTACGATAACGAGAGTCCTCTCCAGATCAAAACCTTGGCATTCAGTGGCTGATTCATTTAGCAGGTTATCTTTCTCCTTCATCCAGAACACACCTGTTTCTTAAATCCAAATTGAGATCCGTCTTAAAAGAAAAAGAAGTACCATATTTTTCGCTCTATAGGATGCACCCGACCATAGGGTGCACCTAGTTTTTAGAGGAGGAAAACAAGAAAAAAATATTCTGAATCAAATGTTGCATAAACTACATATTACAGCCATGTAAAGTGAACAGCACTCAACAATGGCATTAAGAACCATCATCACTGTCATTAACAAATGAAGAGAGACTTTAAGGTTTGAGTACTCTTCTAGTCTTCTGTGAACCCCAAGAACTCAATAGTGCTAGAGTCAGAATTTATGAAGCTCAGTTGCTCACAGTCACTGACATCACTTTCTTCGCTATCTTCATGTAAAATACCATCTTCGTTTCCATCCAAAGCATTGCTAATGCCACATTTTCCCTCTCAGTCCTCTTCCAGCTGCTCGCAGACATTCCCTTTACTTGAATTACAGTCAAGAAACAGCAGAGCAGAGCTTCTCAGCGGCAGGCTTGGGAGGCTTTCCTTCTCCCCACTTATTTCTCCCCCTCCCCAAGCAGCACAGTCGCCTTTACCAGCCTCCTCCTTTCCATCCCTTTCACCCAAACTCCTCAGGTGACGTCTGCAATTTCTCCCCTTCCCTGCTCCCTCTCCTTTGCCCTCTACCATGACTCTCCACTCACGGCAACCTATGGTACCTCCTCTCCCTTCACCCAGCTTCTTGGTCCCCCTTCTCTCCGTCCTCTTCCTCCTCTCTCTCAGCGAACAGCCTGCCCGCTGCTCCAAACCTTGAGGGGAAAGGGCAGGCTGCTGGAAGAGCAGCACCCCCCACCCCCATTCAGCAGCCCAGGAGCTTGGGGCATGGGCGCACAGCCCTCCTGCTGCTCCAAAGCTTCCCGGGGCTGCAGGGGGAAGCCGAGGCTGCCGGCAGAGGAGCGTGGCTCCCCCCACCACCACCACCAAAGAGCAGCCCAAGAGAGTGCCGCACTCTGGCAATTTGGCTCCAGGGACCACACATTCGCTCCATAGGACGCACAGACATTTCCCCTTACTTTTTAAGAGTAAAAAAGTGTGTCTTATGGAGCGGAAAATACGGTACCTCCGCTCATGGTGACTGCATTGGGTATTTTCCAGTATGTGCAGTGCTATGCACTCTGCGTCCCTGCCCCCCCATTCCATCGGAGCGAGAGGCAGTTATTGGATGATCCGTGAGTGAAAGCTCTCCCCTCTCCAACCTGGGGGGGGGGGGCCTTGCAAGGATAATTACTCCCAGATTATCCTCAATTAACTGCGCTGCTAAATGTGTAAATGGTGGGGGAACTGTAGCCTGAAGAATGTTTATTGCTCAGTTCTGCTAGGCCTCTGGAGTTCAAAGGCCACATTCCAAAGGCTCTGAGCAAATGCAGAGTTTAACGCAGCGGTCAGAGAAAGCTGCAAGCTCCAATGCGTTCTTCAGTGTGCTTAAATAAAATCCACTCAGGATATTAGCAGCTAGAAGCAGTTTTTATTCACAGCAGACTATCCATTGTCTATCACAGCGAACAGCATCCTGAAAAACACGTCCTCTCTCCTCAAAAGCGAAAGTAGAGAGAAAAAACAAAGGCTGGAGACTCTCGCATATCTCCCCCCTCCCATTAGTAGTTAGGGCGTACACTCTGAGCTGTTTAACCCTGTAAGCAGTAAGTTTATTCTTACTGCTGTGGAGTGCAGACATGTTTCTCTGTACTGATGTAAGGGACAGAAATAAAAGATGTAAATAGATTTCTGTCTGCTTCTTTCCCCTCCCTGGGGGACACCAAAGGGGAGAGAGGAAGAATGGTGTGTTCCTCTCACACATCTGCTTATCAGCAGAGTGGAGCAGCGGGGAGGTTGCCAAGGAATTTCTGCCGGTGCCTGGAAGACTGGCACATCCCTCTGACCGAGGCAGAATTCCAACAGTGGTAGCAGATGCCGGTTGCTGGTTTTTTCGATCCATGGGAGTCTGCATCAAGGAGTAGCAGAGCTACTGTTTTCATCGCTCCATGGAGGCCTGAAGTGAGAGGCTAATCCCTCTGCAGCCAGAAGCTGACCAGACGAAGCTAACAGCCAAGCCACGGAGCCCAAAGGTATGAGATTTTCGGGCTTAAAAGAGTGAATGCAGATTGAGTTATTCTCTGCTTCACGGGGGAGCAGTGTTTGGAAAAACAGCTCCAAGTTAGAAGAGGCCTGCATTCCAGACATTCTTGTGGTTTCTTGTCCAAGGGAAGGAATGCACTGTTGCTAAGCAACGCCGGCCAGTTACTCGAGAGAGCTGTACAGTCAGGCTGTGCCTCAGAGAGGCGAAAACAATCTATGTTTTGACTTAGGCTCTCACGAACTGTTGGAAGGGACATTCCAACGCAGCCAGTGTCAGAGCTGCCAGGTGCACAAGAGTGTAAACAAACCAGCTTTTGGATTTTAGAGGCTTGTGTTTGAGAGTTAAAGGCAAAGGACTCAAAATGGATGCCAAGAAGGGAAGTTTGCCTTCTCCATCCCTCCTGACCAATGACAATTATGCATCTTGGTCTATTAAGATGAAGGCCCTGCTGCAGAATCAGAGACTGTTTGAAGTGATTGAGAACCCCATCCCTGCAGCACCAACACGTGCTTGGGAGTCACAGGATGTGAAGGCCAGAACGGCTATAATTCTGTGTGTGTCAGATTCTCAGCTTATCCATATACAAAATTTAGAGCACGCGAAAGATGTTTGGGACACGCTGAGAAGGACACATCAGAGAGATGCAGGTTCTTCAGCGTTGCTGTATTTTGAGAAGCTGACCAACCTGAGGCTTGCGCTTGATGGAGATGTTCAAGCGCACCTGACGGAAATGAAATATCTGCGTCAACAGATGGTGGAACGTAATTTCCGTTTGCAGGAGGAAGTGTTTTGCTTCATGGTGATAAACAGCCTGAATCGGACTTACAAAACCGTTGCCAGTCAGCTGGGGTCTCTCCCAGCGAACGATTTGACTTCGGAGAGGGTGTATGCGGTTGTTCTTTGTGAACATGACAGACTTGCTGCCCTGGAAGTCAAGGAAAGGGGGAGACAAGAACGGAGTTCTAACGCCCCCACTGCTGTTGCTACTGGAGAAAATGCTGTAGCTTTGAACGTTGTCCGATGTTACAATTGTGGACAGACTGGGCATCTTCAGCGGAGCTGCAAGAAGCCACGTCAGCAGACAGGAGCCAAGGCGAGCTCCGCAAAGTCTGAGGCGTCAGGCAAAGGTCATACCATCCCAAAGGCAAAGACTGCAAAAGCTTTGATGTCGCTAAAAGCCACACCAGAGGTGGAGAACGCTTTTGTCATCGATACTGGAGTCACGGTTCACATGACAGGACACAGAGGACTATTTTCTACGTTTAAGAAGCAAAGCTTCGCTGTACAACAAGCCAACGGTCAAGAGCTGGAAGCCACCGGAATTGGGACTGTGTATCTTGAAAGTCTGAACTTGACTATCAACAATGTTTATTTGGTTCCAGAGTTGAAGTTCAATCTGCTCAGCGCTTCGCAGATTGCCAAGAAGGGACTAAAACTGTCCTATGATGATGAGAACTGCGAGATCTACAAAGATGGAGAGTTGTATCTTTCTGCCAAAGAGAAAGATGGACTGTATTTGTTGACTTTTGATCAAAGTGATTACATGGAATGTAATTCTTGTGATTCTAACGTGATCTCTTTTGCAGGTCTGACCAAGGAGAATGCCAAGAAGGTGACCTCGAGGGTCAACAGAGAATTTCAGCGGGTGTATGCTGATGTGATTGGTCCTCTAGCACCTTCTAGAGGCAATGCAAAATATTACCTAATATGTGTTGATTCTTTTACAGGTTTTGTCTGGATTTATCTTTTGGAGAGACCGAAAGAAGCCTTAGAAAGGTTTAAAGAGTTTTGTGACAAAGTTAAAAATATGCATAATGCTGACATAGATTGTCTTTGCACAGATGAGAAGCCAATTTTTCTCTTTTTTTATAATATTTTTTATTAGTTTTATGAAATACAGAAAAAAGAATAAAGAGCATATTATAAAAGTAGAAAAGGAAAGTTACAAATTTTTCTTACTCTTTTTTCCAAATCTGTTGGACTTCCCCACGTCCTCCCAACCCTGCATTCTCTGTGATGCATAACGTCTGCAATTTGTTAACTTGTTTCAATACTTATTGTATCTTCCTTTTTATCATGTTACCCAATTTCAAATATATTATGGCCCAAATCATGTACGTTTTCATTTTAACACAATAAAGTTGTTTCATTATTCTATCTCTGACTCCTTGTACCTTAATTTCCATTTCTTTAATTTAACATTACTGAAGCTAGAATTTCCTAAAAGGTGCGTTTTTTAACATTCATACAACTTATAATGTTTTTCCAAATAGTCTTTAAATTTTCTCCAATCCTCCTCGAATGTTTCTTCTCCCAAGTCTCGGATTCTGCCAGTCATTTCGGCCAGTTCCATGTAGTCCATCAACTGCGTGTGCCATTCCTCCAGTGTGGGTAAATCTTGTGTCTTCCAATGTTTTGCAATCAGGATCCTTGCTGCTGTAGTAGCATACATAAAAAAGGTTCTGTCCTTCTTAAGCACTCTCTGGTCCACCATGCCCAGGAGGAAGGCCTCTGGTTTCTTAGGTAAGGTAAATCTAAGTACCTTTTTTAGTTCATTATGAATCATTTCCCAAAAGGCCTTCACTTTCGGGCAGGTCCACCAGAGGTGAAAAAATGTCCCTTCCGCCTCTTTACATTTCCAGCATTTATTATCAGACAGGTGATATATCTTAGCAAGCTTGACTGGGGTCATGTACCACCGGTATATCATTTTCATAATGTTTTCCTTCAAGGCACTACATGCCGTAAATTTCATTCCGGTGTTCCATAACCTTTCCCAGTCTTCAAACATAATGTTATGCCCCAAATCCTGCGCCCACTTTATCATGGCGGATTTGACTGTCTCATCCTGAGTATTCCATTTAAGCAGCAGGTTATACATTCTCGAAAGTAGTTTACTTTTTGGTTCTAACAATTCTGTCTCTAGTTTCGATTTTTCCACCTGGAATCCAACCTTCTTGTCTACTTTAAAGACCTCTTGAATTTGTGCATAATGCAACCAATCTCGCACCTTGTTTTTTAGTTTTTCCAAGCTCTGCAACCTCCAATTGTCTCCAATCTTTTCAATAATTTCCTCATATTTAGGCCAATTGGCTTCCATATTAGGTCTCTTACGTGCCTTGGCCTCCACCGGTGAGAGCCACCTCGGAGTCTTACTCTCCAATAAGTCTTTATATTTTGTCCAGACCATTAAAATTGCTCTCCTGACAATGTGGTTTTTAAACAGTTTGTGCGCTTTGACCTTGTCATACCACAAATATGCATGCCACCCAAAGGCGTTGTCAAACCCTTCCAGATCTAGGACATCAGTGTTTTCCAGTAAGATCCAATCTTTCAACCAGCAGAAGGCTGCGGATTCGTAATATAACCTCAAGTCTGGCAGGGCAAATCCCCCTCTTTCTTTCGCATCAGTTAATATCTTAAACTTTATTCGGGGCTTTTTGCCCTGCCAAACAAACTTAGAGATATCCTTCTGCCACCTTCCAAAGCATTCCACCTTGTCCACGATCTGTAGGGTCTGAAACAAAAATAACATTTTTGGCAATACATTCATCTTTATAGCTGCTATTCGGCCCAACAAGGAAAGTTTCAATCTTGACCATGTTTCCAAATCTCTTTTGATTTCTGACCAACATTTCTCGTAGTTGTCCTTAAACAGATTCAAATTTTTGGAGGTCAGATACACCCCTAGGTATTTTACTTTTTTAACCACATTTAATTCTGTTTCTTTCACAAACTCATCTGTTTCTGTACTTGTCAAATTTTTTGCTATAACCTTAGTTTTTTGCTTGTTCAGCTTAAATCCCGCCACCCGACCAAAGTCCGAAATTAATTCTAACACTCTTTTAGTACTAGAGACAGGCTCCTGGAGAAGCCAATTTTTCTCTTACAGGTTTTCCAGAGGTTCCTGAAGAAGAAAGGGATAAGACACAAAATTGCTAGTTCCGAAGAAGCATGGAAAAGATGTGTCTGTGTTAGGGTGAACAAAGAATTGCAAAAGGGAATGCATGCGCAATTGCTTAGTTCACACCTGCCAAATGAATACTGGGCTGAATCGCTGATGTCATTCTGTTATACGTGGTTGAGAAAATTTTCAAAAGAGTTGGGAAGTTCTCCTTTTGAGAAACTGTTCCATAGAAAACCTTCAGTTGCCCATTTCAAGGTTTTTGGGTCTCATGTGAGAACAGAAACTCCAGGTGGGGTAAAGAATGCCAGAGGCATTTTTGTGGGTTATGAAAAGGGTCTCTACAGAGTAATTTTGTCTGAATCTGGTCAGGTGATTCTCACAAAATCTCTAGAGAGTGCTCCTAAACAGGAGAGAGTGATTGTTCACACATTTCCCACTGATGATTCTGATGATGATGATGATGAGTTTGATCTTATTGAGTTCAGTAGTACTGATGATGACAGCGAAAGCTCAGACAGCTCAGTTGTCACAGTCATTGAGAGGAAATCTCACATAATGACTAGACCCTCAGAAGAGGAGGATGAACCACTGATTAAGCTTAGTACTGGTTCTCCAGAGAGTTCAGAGGCTGAACCAGAAAGCAAAGAAGAGCAGCACCTCTTACGTAGGTCTGAGAGAGCAACGAAGGGTGTACCACCCAAGAGGTATTCACAAGAGTTTGCTAACTTAGCTGTTGCTGTTGTAAACGACCAAGGTCAGATTGAAGCTGTGTCTGAGTCAGAGACAAAGACACAACAGAGAGTTGTTAAAAGTATAACAACTGTTTGTTTTCTTCTCTGGATGACGCTTTGCTTGCAGCACGCATTGATACTTTAGGGGGAGTATGTTACTATAAAGCACCAAAGCTGCAGCAAGCAAAGGCTCTAGCAGCTCAGTCAGCTGCTTGTGGCTGGAAAGCCAAACAGAAAGTTTGTGACTGTTGCCATGGGAACAAAGGGGCAGTCCATTCTGTACTGAGCACCAGATGTTAGCTCAGTGTGTGTGTCATATGACCTGTACTGGAAGTACATGGGTGGAGTTTATTCTTACTGCTGTGGAGTGCAGACATGTTTCTCTGTACTGATGTAAGGGACAGAAATAAAAGATGTAAATAGATTTCTGTCTGCTTCTTTCCCCTCCCTGGGGGACACCAAAGGGGAGAGAGGAAGAACGGTGTGTTCCTCTCACACATCTGAGAAGAATCGCCGAGACCTCGGCTGCTTATCAGCAGAGTGGAGCAGCGGGGAGGTCGCCAAGGAATTTCTGCTGGTGCCTGGAAGACTGGCACATCCCTCTGACCGAGGCAGAATTCCAACACTCCTCACATAGCCAAGCTCCCTGGCTTCCTTCCTAGAGGAGGAAGAGGCGAGCAGCAATCCTCCAGCGCGATCGATCAAAATGCATCCCACGATCCATGAGTCGATCACGATTGATGTGTTGGGCATGCCTGATATATGGCATAGACGTTGTATAAGCCTTATTCTTCTGAGTCTTTGGTAAAGTAAATCATGTTTTCCTAGACCTTTTTCAGCTGTGCGCCGGTCTACCGTCCCTCAGACCATGTGGTGGGCCGGACTATATTTTTTTGGGGGGAATGAACAAATTCCTATGCCCCACAAATAACCCAGAGATGCATTTTAAATAAAAGCACACATTCTACTCATGTAAAAACACGCTGATTCCCGGACTATCCGCGGGCCGGATTGAGAAGGCGATTGGGCCGCATCCGGCCCACGGGCCTTAGTTTGCCTACCCCTTTCCTATACTGACCTTCTTGAACTTGGAAGTGTCTCAAAGACCTACATAATTCAGGTCACAAAAATTCTCTCAATCACATGACTTTTCTCATAAGAATTGCTGGGCCGTGTCAGTATGTGAGGAGGCTATGGTCTTTGCCAGTGTTGGAAACCGGGATAGAAAAGCTATCCATCACATGGCTCCTAGAACCTAGGTTGCAGGTGCAAAAACAGAATGACTAGTCACCATTTTTTACTCAATTTGATTTTTGTACTGCTTTCTCAACACACTCACATGCTGTTAGTCACATACATGCACATGCACACATGCACCATTGCTTGAACCAATTGAGTTATGCTACTGGCCTAAAGAAATAACTCCCACCACATAGCAGTTCTTCATAAATCACAGTACTTCAATTGTACCAGCTTTACAGATACACACATGCACACACTATATTCCTGCATTGCAGGGGGTTGAACTAGATGACCCTTGGGTCTGGGGCATAGGAAGGGGTGTGTGTGAGATGCGGACCACCCTGGGTGTCATCCTGAAGGGGGGGTGATATTCGGTGCCCCCTGCACCAAGATTGGCCCCCAGGGAGGATGGCGGGTCGTTGCACCCAGCTTCGCCACTGCCTTGGGGTACCTTCCTACTATGATTCTATGACTACCTAGATTTATTCAAACTACAATGAAAGCTAGTTTTCATACTTGAGATTTTATAATTAAATATGAAAACGGGAATTATCTCAAATACTTGAAAGCCTTTCCTGCAATATAATAATAATTAATAATAATAATAATTTATACCCCACCCATCTGGCTGGCTTTCCCCAGCCATTCTGGGTGGCTTCCAACGAAAGGGGAGGATTGCGGACCAGCCTGGGTGTCATCCTGAAGGGGGGTGACATTTGGCGCCCCCCACCAAGATCGGCCCCTGGGGAGGATTGTGTAGCCGTGCCGAGATTTCTTGGAAATTTATGATAACCATGATACAACAAATGGAATTTGGAGAACTTTTTTGTAATGGAATCCAGGTAATCTATACTAAACAAAAGGCAAGAATAATAATTAATGGTAACATAACTGAAGAGTGTGAGATAAATAAAGGGACCAGACAGGGATGTCCTCTTTTGCTGTTAATATTCATCTTAGTGATGGAAGTGCTAAATAAGAAAATTAGAGAGGGGGAAAAAACATTAAGGGAATAACACTCAGAAATAAAACATACAAACTACGGGCATTTGCGGACAATCTCGTTATAACAATGGAAAATCCTAAAGAAAACATCAACAAAATTTTAGAAATAATTAGCAACTATGGGAGGGTGGCAGGGTTTAAACTAAATAGTAAAAAGACCAAACTTATTGCCAAGAACCTCACGGTTCAAGAGAAAGAAGGAATTGAGAGGACAACACAATTGAGGTTCTGCCAAAAAATGAAATATCTCGGAATATGGCTAACATCGAAAAACATTAATCTTTATCAAGACAATTACATTAATACACGGTCCGAAGTAAAAAGGAATATGGAGATTTGGAGTAGACTAAATTTGTCTTTTTGGGGACGCGTATCGGCTATGAAAATGAATATCTTGCCAAAGCTACTCTTTCTGTTTCAAACCATTCCAGTTATTGGGGGCACAGGCTGTATAAGAAAATGGCAGAAGGAAATCTCTTAAATTTATTTGGCAGGGGTGCAGACCGAGGATTTCAATTCAAAATCCTTTATTAGGCATAGCACACCACACATTAACAAACAAACATCATATACAAACTGTATAAAATACGGGTACAGCAAACACAATTTATCCTAGTCCTATTCTTAACTCCCAGAAATTAAACGGTGTACATGAATAACATAATACAATATAAAATAATAATACAACGCAACAACATCACCTACCATTAACAACCACTAAGTCTCTTTATCATGGCCCATTCTTTCTTAATGGACAGCACTTAAAAATTCAGCCGCTATTAAAGTAATTTGATCATCGCTGTCCGCCAGCAGGTCCTGAACAGTTGGTTGTGTAAGAATCTGTCTATTAAATTTTAGGGCCTCAAATAATTGTCTTCTGGCATAACTACCAAAATCACAGGAAAAGAATATATGCTCTAGAGTATCGAGTTCCTGTTTTCTGCATTTGCAGAGATGCTCCGATTCTGGGATAGCTAAATATCTTCCTCTCACTACCACCGAGGGAAACATGTTAAATCTGGCCAACATAAACAGCCTACACGATTCATGTTTCTTCAGATTTGTCATGTATCCCTTTTGGAAATCTCTACACAAAGGGAGATTTAAGTGGATAGGAGAGCAGGTGCTGTGCTTTGCAACCTCAAGCATGGCGAGAACACTTTTTTCTGTGAGAGTCTTCCTGATAATTTCCCATATATCTTTGGGATCAGAGATTTCAAAGTCAGTTAGAATGAGCCCTATAGAATCCAGTTTTCTCCTACATATCAATGATAGATTGTAGATTGAACTATCACTTAAAAGACCGTAAAGTAGAGAATTAGGGGATAGGGCTCTATAATGGAGGAAGATCCAATATTTCAAGGTCCTCAGCCATGCTCTTACTGATAAAGGCAATATTCCCAGCTCACAACATATTGTTTCATATTTTACTGAGTTTGCAAGTCCTAATAATGACCTCAAAAGGGAAGCGTGAAATTTATCCAATCTCTTGAGGTCACCTGAAATCCACACTGGTGTGCCGTATAGAAGTTGGGCACAAAGTTTCATATCAATCACTTGCAATACAGCTGGGATGAATCTGTTTCCTACTGGAGAAAAAAATAGGATTTTATATGGTGGGCTGTCACTTTGGCCTTAGCTATAGCAGCACATATATGTGTATTCCAATTCATATTATTTTTAAATGTGATTCCCAGATAACTGAAGTGCTTAACTTCCTGTATTAGATGTCCATTAATTATACAGACTTTTGGGTTCCCTCTCTTTCTGAATTGCATAATCTTTGTTTTATCATAATTAATTTTGATATTATTAAGAGAGCAGTAGTTTGAGAAACTCTTAAATAATTTTTTTAAACCCAAAACAGATAGTGAAATAATTACAGCATCATCTGCATAAAGTAGTAAAGAGAGTGGGCAATTGTTTAAATAAGGAGTATGCGTGGTTGCGTTTTGAAGGAATAATGGTAGGTCAGATAAAAAAAGATTAAATAGGGTGGGGGCCAAGATACAGCCTTGCCTAACTCCTCAATTGTTCAGAATAGGACCTGCAAGTCTACCATCTTTTGATACTTTAATATATATTTGGTTATTAAAGTGTAAACTTTGAATCAGTGTAAGTAAATATGGGTCAATACCAAGATGTTCTAGTTTAGACCATAGTTTGTTGCGGTCGACCGAATGAAAGGCACTTTTTAAATCCACAAATGCCACAAAGAGTTTCCGTTTATTTCTCATGACATATTTATCCACAAGATGACTTAACACTAGACACTGGTCAAGAGTTGACGAGCCTGCCTTAAAACCAGCCTGCTCTTTACCAGGTAGGCCTTTTGTCAGCATCCATTCTTCCAATTTAATCAGCAGAGATTTGGCATAGATTTTACTTATGCATGGTAACAAATTTATAGGCCTGTAATTCTCTTGGCAATTCCTATCACCTTTTTTGAAGATCGGTACCACTATTGAGTACAAGGGCTGAGTGATAGATAGAATTAAAAAGCGGCACAAGTTTAATGGCCCACCATTCTACATCTAATCTCAACAGATCTATTGGGATGCGATCCATACCAGGTGATTTCCCTTGCTTAAACGAAAGGATTATCCTTTTCATCTCCTCAACAGTAATTTGAAATTGTGTGGTTTTTGCCAAAGAAACTTTAAAATTTTCCTTTTTACAAACTTGGTGATAATAAAAAACAGCAGTAAAATGTGAAATCCAAACCTCATCACTTATATTAGGGAACTCAGTGGTACCTTTTATTGAGAGAAGTGACCAAAAAGTTTTAGTATCTTTAATTTCTAATGCAGTGACAATTTTAGACCATTTAGCTAGTGCAAACTCAGATTTTTTTCCCAGGAACATGTTCTTAAAAGCATTTTTCATTTCAAAATAAGTCTTCCAGAGACCTTGAGAGTTGGTAATATAGGCTTCTTTTAGACAAGTTCTAAGTTCTTTCTTATAGTTAATACAATCTTTATCAAACCAATTATACTTATTTAAAGGTTTATTGCTGGACTGAGGGTCTAAAAAAGAAGAAAATAATTCCTGGATAGTCTTATAGTAACAATCATTATCCTCCAAGGGCATCAAATTTTGGTTAGCCACAGGTTCCAGAAGAACTGGGTTATTTTCAAATACTGCTAATAGATCCTCCCTATTTTTATCACTTATATAAATTCTTTTGGCATAAATAGTCTTACCAATACTAATAGGAGGTCTAATATAATTATTTCTAGGATTCCTGTACATCTCTAAAACTATTGGGAAGTGGTCACTTTCTGAGCGAGGTACAACTGTAAAAGAGGCAACTTCATTTAACATTTCAACGGAAACTAGAGAATAGTCAATTACGCTCCTGCCCCTTTTGGAGCTAAAAGTAAAATTTCCTGGAATATCCGGCCACATTGAGCCATTCAAAAATGAGAGGTTCAATTCTAAAACCAATTGTAGAAGTTTTCCTCCCGCTTTATTAATAATGATGTCCTTAGAGTTCCTCCCTATTCTCAATGGAAGTGGGGCATCTTCAGCTAGATTTGAGCCATAGCGTTTATAGAGAGCTGTATTGTCTGATCCAATTTGAGCATTGGTGTCTCCCATTACAATCAGGGGAATATCTGGAGATTTACTACGTATTAAATACAACTCTTCAGAGACTATATTCCAACCATAATCTGGTCTAATTTCCAGCTCTATGGGAGGAAAATATATATTTAGAAGAAGAATTTCCCTGTATACAATGGCAGATAGGTAGCCCTGTTGGTCTGCCATAGTCAAAACAAAAAAAATTCCTTCCAGTAGCACCTTAAAGACCAACTAAGTCAGTTCTTGGTATGAGCTTTCGTGTGCATGCACACTTCTTCAGATACACTGAAACAGAAGTTTCCAGACCCTTCTATATAGTGAGAAGGTGGGGAGGGGTATTACTCAGAAGGCTGGTGGGAATGGGTGATTGGCAGATAGCTGTGATGAGCCTGTTGACGACTCTTAACGACTGCAATAGGTCTTACAGGAAGAAGCAAGGGGTGAAAAGGTGAAAAATGGCTTTGTCATGTATAATGAGATAATAATCCAAGGTCTTTGTTCAGGCCAGGTTTCTCCATGGTTTTAAGTTTGGTGATAAGTTGTAATTCAGCAGCTTCTCTTTCCAGTCTATTTCTGAAATTCCTTTGTAGTAAAACAGCTACTTTGAGATCTTGTATAGAATGTCCTGGGAGATTGAAGTGTTCTCCTACTGGTTTCTCTGTCTTGTGATTCCTGATGTCTGATTTATGTCCGTTTATTCTTTGGCGTAAGGTCTGGCCTGTTTGTCCAATATAGAGAGCTGAAGGACACTGTTGGCATTTGATGGCATACACAACGTTAGACGATGAGCAATTAAATAGTCCCGAGATGGTATGTGTGATGTTGTTGGGGCCAGTAATGGTGTTGTCCGGGTGTATGTGGCAGCAAAGTTGGCATCTGGGTTTATTGCAGGCTCTGGTGCCAGTGTCCGTGTTAGGTCTGGTTGTAGTATTATTGTGGGTTAGGAGTTGTTTAAGACTGGGTGGCTGTCTGTAGGCAATGAAAGGTCTTCCTCCCAGAGCTTGAGAAAGAGAACTGTCATTGTCCAGGAGAGGTTGTAGATCTCTGATGATACGTTGTACTGTTTTAACTTGGGAGCTGTATGTGATGACTAGAGGTGTTCTGTTATTTTCTTTTTTGGGTCTGTCTTGCAGCAGGTTCTCTCTGGGTATCAGTCTGGCTCTGTTGATCTGTTGTCTAACTTCATCTGTTGGGTATTTTAGTTCTAAAAAGGTTTGCTGTAGATCTCTTAGGTGAGAGTCTCTGTCTGTAGAATTGGAACAGATGCGGCTGTAACGTAGTGCCTGGCTATATACAATGGACTGTTTGGTATGTTTGGGATGGTAGCTAGAGGCATGTAGATATGTTTGTCGGTCAGTTGGTTTACGGTATAAGGTGGTGTCTATGTGCCCATCCTGTATTTTTATAGTAGTGTCCAAAAAATGTATTTCTTGCATAGATTGATTCATAGTTAGGTTGATTGTGGGGTGAAAATCATTGAATTTCTGGTGGAAGGTGTTCAGGGTCTGTTGACCATGTGTCCAGATGATAAAAATATCGTCAATGTATTGCAGGTACAAGAGAGGTTTGAGTGGGTAGGAGTTTAGGAAACGTTGTTCTAAATCTGCCATGAAGATGTTGGCATACTGTGGGGCCATGCGGGTGCCCATTGCTGTGCCGCTGATCTGAAGGAACAGGTCATCACCGAATTTGAAGTTGTTGTGGGTAAGGACAAATTGGCAGAGTTTGGTGGCAAAGTCCGCTGTGGTTTTATCTGAAATGGTGTTTCTTATAGCTGTATACAATGGTAAGTGATAACAGTTGTGCAAACTGTCCAATATTTCTGATATAATTAATTTTAAGTTTAGAAGACTGTTTAATGCCACAGATCAAACTGGCTTTAGGGCGACCTTTTGTTGACATTTTAGTAGCGGGTAAATTATAGGTAATAAAATTAGGAATATTTAAAGGTTTAAGAGACCAGGTTTCCTGCAAAAGTATTATATCATAAGATTCAAGAAAATTTATAAAATCAGGATCAGCTAATTTACATGAAAGTCCAGCTACATTCCAGGACATAATAGAAAGAGTTTGGAGAGAACTTTGATTTAAGGGTGCTAGTGAGGTATGCGTGGTGGGTTCCGGATGTCACACCAAGTTCCTCTGGTTCTTACTATTATCCCTTTCAGCGGGATCATATAGTTCAGATGCTAATTCAATGATGTTTAAAGATGTATTCAGAATGCTCACATTTGAGGAGGGTGGAATGCTAGGGTTGCAACCTGTCGCACCTATGCTGGGCACTTTATTTGGGGAGCCCAATTCAGTCTCATTTAATTCTCTCATTTTACCCCATGCTAATGTAGTTACCAGGTTTGCCTCTGGGATGGATTGCATGCGAGCTGGGTTATAGGAGGGGCGTTTCAGCTCCAGGATCTGAGAGGATGGATTCATCTCCGCAGCAACCACTTGGCCTGGGGTAACGGAGGGTTTCTCGGCCCATAAATCCAGTTCGTGACGATAGAGGCATGAGGCCTGATCTGGGACATACTCGGATATGTTTTGATTATGTAGTCCCGGTTGGTCCTTCGTCAAATTTGTCATACAAGAGCGAAGGTTATTCAGTCTATAAAGTATTTTGTTCTGAGTTTCTTGGGGGAGAGCGCAGTAGGAGTAGATTAAATTATTTTCAAAACTTTCGAACCCGTTACCTTGGCTCGCCTCATATAAAGTCCCGGGCGAGTCTGGTCTTTGAAGATCATTAATAAGTAACTCTGGGTGGTGATTAGGCGAGTCCTCAGTGTCTTTTATATCAATTAAAGTGTGGTGTTCAGCCTTTTGATGAGGTGTTGCAGTCGAGGTCGCAGGACTGGTGAATAGTGGGATAGGAGAGGCCTCATTTTTAAAGTACCTTGATATTTTTACACCACTTGTCTTTAGGTGTTCTCTGTGTTTATATATCAGTTTTGCCATTCTCCGATCATGGAATGTAACCACCGCCCTGGCAAGCAAGCCATCAAAATATAGATATTCCACTTGGTCCAGCTCCGAGGGATTACTCAAAGTACCTGGCATATATGCCTTAAGGAAGTTCAGTAAATGGACTTTGCGATCCTCTTGAGATAAAAATCCTGGAGGCTTAGGATAGCTTGAGAAAACAAGCTTGTTTTGAAGCAACACCAGCTTCCATTTCTTATTTGTTGGAATGCTCTCCTTTTTTGATTTGGAGTTGTCTATAGTTAAAACGTAGGACCATGGATCTTGGGGCGACAAATCTTGCTTTGAGCTTGGCGGTGGAGCAAGCATTGAAGGTTTTAGACAATCCAACGCTTTATCAGCACAGCCGTTTGGGGGCAAATCCTGTTTAACTGACTTCTTGGCTGAAGACTTCACCAGGTTCCCTGTAGTCCCAGAGGCTGTTGTGCTCTCTAGTAGGTTAAAAAGCTTTTTAAAAACCATTTTTTTATAATGCACTGTCTTAAGATTTTTTATGTTTTTTACTTTTTTAACATTTTTTACAACTATGGATCTCCTTTTACAAGCATTAGCTCTGCAGGCTTTCTTACCCCTCCTTAATGGGCCACTCCTACAGAGGGTGGGGGCGAGGCCATGCTTACTTTCCGATTTTGCAGGCATTCCGACGGGTTTTCTCCAAAGAGTTTTACAGGAGTCAGCCATGATGGTAAGAATTTTTGTGCAAATGTCCAAGTAGGACTTTATGGATTCAATGTCCTCAGTAAGAAGCACTAGCCATTTGATGATTGAGAGACCCTCTTCATTTGTCTCGTGGGAATGAGGATAAGAGTCTTTCGAAGGTTTAATATTTCCCGAGGCCAGTTCCGAAATTTGTTTTAACATTAGTTCCTCCATTTTTTGATCTAACGATGGTTCGGGGGGAATTTAGGATTTGGCTTTCAGTTTCGGGGATGCTTCATCGACTGTATTGAGGATATTTTGTGTTGGTTCCAATATATTCAGGCATTTATCACTGCTTTTGGTACACTCCTTTCTTTGCATAGCCAGTCCTTCACTATGGCTGTAAGAGAGATTGGTAGGAGAGAGTAGACTTTCTCTTCCCTTCTCGTTCTCGTTCTCATTCATTTCAGTCGTTTCCTCATTTGTTCCACATTTTGCTCTGTTCGTATAAAAGCGAGTGATTTTTGTTTGTGTTTTTGTTTTCTTTAGAGTGGCTCTTTTAGAGGTAGGTCTTACAGCCTTCAGAGAAAAGTCTGAGGTTTTGCAGCCACTCCTGGTCATCACCATTGTTTCTTATTGATATCAAGGGGGGTGTTGTGTACCATCTGTACATCATCTTCATGTAATTCTCCTTCAATAGGGAACAGACTGTAAATTTTAAGTCAGTTTTCCATAATTTTTCCCAATCTTCCATCATAATGTTGTGACCTACATCTTGTGCCCATTTTATCATAACTGATTTTACCTCTTCATCTTTCGTCTCCCATTCTAATAGTATGCTATATGCGGCCTTCAGTAGTTTCATTTTCCTTCAATCACTTCTGTTTGAAACCTAGATCTAGTATAACTAAATCCTTTCTTACTGTCTTCTTTATATGTTTCATATAGTTGTCGATAATGCAACCAACTCTGAAAGTGGTCTTTGATCTCATCATAATCTCTTAATTTCCATTTTCCATCATGTTCCTTTAATAAATCAGCATATGTGAGCCATTTTCCTTTCTTTCCAAGTGGTTTGAGCAGTAGTGCTTCATTTGGTGAAAGCCACCATGGGGTCTTTTGTTCCAATAAGTCTTTGTATCTCTCCCATACTCTCATTAGTGATTTCCTGATTATATGGTTGTAAAATCTTCTATGAACCTTCCCTTTCCCGTACCATAAGTATGCATGCCAGCCGAATCTGTTGTCATGTCCTTCTAGTTCTAATGCCTCTTGCTTATCCAATCTCATCCAGTCCCTGATCCATACCAAACAAGCAGATTCATAATACAATTTAAGGTCTGGGAGGGCAAACCCGCCTCTATCTTTTACATCTGTAAGAAGAAGAAGAAGAGTTTGGATTTGATATCCCGCCTTTCACTCCCCTTCAGGAGTCTCAAAGCGGCTAACAATCTCCTTTTCCCTTCCTCCCCCACAACAAACACTCTGTGAGGTGAGTGGGGCTGAGAGACTTCAGAGAAGTGTGACTGGCCCAAGGTCACCCAGCAGCTGCAGGTGGAGGAGCGGAGACGCGAACCCGGTTCCCCAGATTACGAGTCCACCGCTCTTAACCACTACACCACCGCTCTTAACCACTACACCACACTGGCTCTCAAGTATTTTATGTTTTATCCTTGGCCTTTTGTCCCCCCAGATAAATCTTGAAATCTCTTTCTGCCATTTTTTAAAACATTGATCTTTCAGGATGACTGGTATTGATTGAAAAAGAAATTGCATTTTTGGCAACACATTCATTTTAATCGCCAATATTTTTCCTAACATTGAGAGATTCATTCTGCTCCATATTTCTAAATTTCTTTTTACCTCAAGCCAAATTTTTTTATAGTTATTTTTAGATAGGTTTTTATTTCTTGATGTTAACCAAATCCCTAAACATTTAACCTTTTTATGGACTTCAATCTCAATGTTTTGTTCTAATTCAGTTCTTTCTTCTTCTTTCATGTTTTTAACTAATAAATTAGTTTTATTCCTATTTAGCTTAAATTCTGCCACTTCCCCAAAATTCTGAATTTTTTCTATTACTTTAGGGAGTAAAGTTTTAGGTTCTTCCACTGTTATCACTAGCTCATCTGCATACGCTTTTAACTTGAATTGACTTTTCCCAGTTTTTACACCTGTAATCTCTTCATTTGCTCTTACGTTTTTGGCAAGTACTTCCAAAACCAGAATAAACAATAATAGTGACAATGGGCATCCTTGTCTTGTTCCTTTTTGGATCTTACAACCATCCGTTATCACCTGATTTATAATTAGTTTGGCTTTTTGTTCTGAATAGATTGCTGCTATTGCTTTTAAAAACTTAGGACCGCTTCTGATTTCTTCTAACAGCTTTATCATGAACTTCCAAGAAACATTATCGAAGGCTTTTTCAGCGTCTATATACTACATTGCCACTTTCATTTCATTTTTAGCCTCCAAATATTCTATTATATTCAAAATATTCCTTATATTCTCCTTCATTTGTTTTCCTGCTAAGAACCCGGCTTGATCTTGATGTATATATTCATTTAATTTTTTAAAAATCTGTTAGCTAGAATATTTGCAAACAATTTGTAATCATTATTTAACAAGGAGATAGGCCTATAGTTTTTAATTTGCAGTAAATCTGCGTCTTGTTTTGGAATTACTGTTATATAGGCCTGTTTCAAGTTTCTGGGATTTCAGCTGTGTTCAATATTTCATTCATGACATCTTTCAATGGGTTCGCTAATTGTTCATTTAATTTCTTATAATATTTTGCCGTAAAGCCATCTGGGCCCTGGGGACTTGCCATTTTTAGAGCTTTTTATTGCCTCAAGTAGTTCTTGCATTGTTATCTGGGAGTTAAGGATATTCCTTTGTTCTTGTTTTAAATATGGCATATTGCTATTTCTGATGTACTCTTCTATCTTAAATGGTTTTTTTCCTTTCCCTTGTCTATACAGCTCAGAAAAATATTTAAGAAATCCTTCTCGTATTTCCTTCAGCTTGTCTGTAATTCTGCCATTTATGTTAATTTTATTTATGGAGTTCTTTTGTTCATTTTTATTCACTTCCAGGCTAACAACTTCCCCAGTTTATTTGCATGCTCAAAATATTTTTGTTTTACTCTTTTTATTTTCCAGCTGATTTCCTCGTTTATAATCATTGAGTACTGGGTTTGTAATGTTTTGATTGCCTGTTTTACTGCCTCTTTGTTTGCTTTGTTTGGCAGCTGTTTCTCCTTTTTCATAATTTCCTCTAATATTTCTTTTTTTTCTCTCTCTCAATTTCCTTTTAAATGAGTTTTGTTGTATAAAGAGTCCTCTCATTACAGCCTTGCTTGCATCCCAGACCGTCTGTAACTTTGTTTGCCCTTGACTATTTATTTCAAAATTATCCATCAAGGGCTTTTTTGCTTTTTCAACAAATTTGTGATCATCTAATAAATCATCATTTAATCTCCATCTAAAAGAGATTTGGCTTTCTTTTTGTAATTCCATAGTCAGGGAATTATGGTCTGTAAAGGTTCTGGGATTGATTTCAATTTTTTTGACTCTTGTTTCCAATTCTTTGGAAATCCATACAGAGTCTATTCTCGAGCTGCTGTCATGTACATGGCTGTAAAAAGTATACTCTCTATCAAACATGTGTCTCATTCTCCAGATATCTATCAGCTTTAGATTTTGAGTCATGTCAAAAAAAGGTTTTGGCAGTTTACCATCTTTGGTCTTTTTTTTCCTGGCTGATCTGTCTTTGTCTAAAGTTGGAACTCCATTTAAGTCTCCCATTAATATAATCTTTTGATCTGCAAATTCAAGTAGTTCTGTTTCTAGTTTTCTGGAAAAAAATGCTTTTTTATCATTAGGGGCGTAAATACCAACCAATATCACTTTCTCTCCCTGGATTTTAATTTGTATAATTAAAATTCTGCCTTTTTCATCCTGAATCAATTTGGGTTCAAGTGCAGGATTAATATAAAAAACAACTCTCTTTTTTGTTTTATCTGATGAGATGAAATCCATACCTAATTTTTTGTTAATTAAGACCTTTTTATGCTTTTTTGCAATATGTGTCTATTGGGGACACATTATATCCAATTTCTGTTTTGCTATTACATGTTCAATCCGATGTCGTTTGGCTTCATAATTTAAACCGCTAACATTTCAACTCAGTAATTTAAGATTGGCCATTTCCAGAGTCAGTTACAATATCTGTTTTCCCTGAAAGCCTGTTCCAAGGCTTTATTTTGCTCAGATCGGGGGTCTCCCCTGTCTTGTTTGGGGTCTAAGTCTCTCCTATTTTTATCCAGGAATTCTCTCGCCTGAAATTCTGATGTCAGTTTATATCTCCTCTTCATGTATGTAAAGGAGATACCCTCAGGAAATTCCCATTTGTATCTGATGTCAGCTCGCCTAAGAGCCGTTGTCAGAAACAGGTATTTTGTTGTTCTTAATCTCAATTTCAGATGGATTTCTCTATAAATGCCTACTTTCTGTCCAGCAACCACGAGATCATTTTCAAAGCTATTCTGAAGGATTGTGTCCTTCACTTTTTTTGTCACTAATGTTAACAAAATCTCTCCTGGCTGCTTCCGTTCTCTGCTCTGAAACGATTTAATTCCAAAACAGCTTTCAACTGAGCCATCCAGCCAATCTTTACTTTCCCTCATCCATTCTGAAATTGTCTGTGTCACATATGTCTCTAGGACTGGCTCAGAGTCAGAGTCTGGTAGCCCTCTGATTCTGACCGTCCTGTCCCGTTCCTGTAATTGCAGAAGTAAAACCTGATCTTCTATTTTTTTTTCATTAGTAATATTTTATTAAGTTTTAGGAATAACAACAAACAGAAAAAAGAAAAAACACATACACAAAAATATAGAGTTACAAAATCCAAAAGATACAAACACTTAACTTATAGAAAAAGCAAAAAAGCAAAAAACAAAACACACTAAAAAGAAAAAAGAAAAATCCCTCTTTTTAATTTCTCATCTTTGATTCACTTATTTTCCTGACTTCCTCACATCTCCCTTTTTTGTATCCCTTTTGAAAATTAATTCAGCAAATTCATATTCAATTAATTTATCTATTATCAATCCAATCTTATTTTTAACCTTGTTGCTAGAACCCCTTCAGTTCATTTCAATGTCATCAACATTCAAAAATTTTACAATGTTTCTGTAAATAAATTTTAAATTTCCTCCAATCTTCTTCCACCAAGTCTTCTCCCTGGTCTCGGATTCTGCCAGTCATTTCCGCCATTTCCGGGCGTAAAACCTGATCTTCTAAATCACTCTGTTTCTCTTGAACCCCTTGTACCAATCCTGACATCCCTTTTTGTTCCTCCCTTACTTCTGTGACTTCCTCTCTTAATTTTTCTAATTTATCTACTTTTGTCTCCAAATTGCTAACCTTATCTCCCAGTATCCCAAACTGTTCTTTTAGAACTTTGTTTGAGTTCTCAATATCTCTATGTACTTGTTTCTTCAATGATAAATTAGATTTTTCCATGTCACTACGGACCTGTTGTGTAAATTCTTGCATCTCTTTCCTAAATTCTAAAAGCTGCAGTGCAAAAGGGTCTGTCTGTTCTTTGTCGCCTTTCCCCCCATTATCGCCCTGTACACTGGCCCATCTTGCAGCTGCAGCAGCAACCGAAGCTGCTGTTTTACGTGTTGTTATTCTGCCTGGCCCCGACATTTCTTATCTGTTGGTTCCAAGTATTGTATGAGTTGTTCAAGGTCACACCTGCCAGCTCTGAATCTGTTCGGCTGTACAGCTATCACCCCCTCCCAGCTTTCTCCCGGTTTCCCTTTCCCTTTTGTCAGCTATCTCTCTCCCTGTCACAGTTTCACATTCACTTTTATCCCCTAAGCAAAGGAAGATATAAAAAGAAAAAGAAAAAAAGGGGAAACTTTCAATAAAACAATAAAACATGTAACATAGAATATGTAAATACAATATTTAACAATAAGGGGGGGCAGTTAATATTCCAAGAACAAGGGAGGTAAACTAAAAAATATATTAGGCCAGTCCAATTTCCAATACAGTGGTGCCCCGCAAGACGAATGCCTAGCAAGACGGAAAACTCGCTAGACGAAAGAGTTTTCCGTTTTGGAGGTGCTTCGCAAAACAAATTTCCTATGGGCTTGCTTCACAAGATGAAAATGTCTTGTGAGTTCCTGCGGGTTTTTTTCCTTCCCCCCCCTTTTTCTAAGCCGCTAAAAGCCGCTAATAGTGCTAATAGCGCTAATCCGCTAAGCCGTCAATGGGCTTGCTTCGCAAGACGAAAAAACCGCTAGACGAAGAGACTCGCAGAACGGATTCTTTTCGTCTTGCGAGGCACCACTGTATTGTCTTGGAACAAAAGGCATTCACAAAACAAATAAAAAACCAGCAGAGAAGAAATTATTCTTTAAATTATACTTATCTACTTATAGTCTCTCAAATGGTGGTGGTTTGCAATATTTCCATAACTTGTAGGTCTTTTTAGTTAGTTCTTATTTTTAATCCCATGGCCGTAGTCTTGTTTTCCAAATCGCAAATTCACAGGCAACTAAAGTTCCAATTATCAAGCAGCTGAGGCTTTGATTAACAAATCTTATTTGGAGAACTCTCCCATTTCTTTTTTCTTTTTTCTTTTTAAAGGGACACGGGTGGCGCTGTGGGTAAAACCTCAGTGCCTAGGACTTGCCGATCGTATGGTTGGCGGTTTGAATCCCCGCGGCGGGGTGAGCTCCCGTCTTTCGGTCCCAGCTCCTGCCCACCTAGCAGTTCGAAAGCACCCCTAAAAAGTGCAAGTAGATAAATAGGTACCGCTATATAGCGGGAAGGTAAATGGCGTTTCCGTGTGCTGCGCTGGTGCTGGCTCGCCAGAGTTGCTTCGTCACGCTGGCCATGTGACCCGGAAGTGTCTCCGGACAGCGCTGGCCCCCGGCATCTTAAGTGAGATGGGCGCACAACCCTAGAGTCAGACACGACTGGCCCGTACGGGCAGGGGTACCTTTACCCATTTCTTTTTGGGGTACTTTAGAGTACTTGGGAAGCTGTTCCAGGCTCTTTTCTACTTTTATTTTGTAGGTTGCCCCCCAAATGTGCAAGAGTTCCCTGCAGGCTTCCTGTCTTTACTTCCCCCTTTCTTCTTTAGCTCTTCCAATTTTTTTTATAAAGTTGCTTAAACCTCCAGCTGTGTAGATTTTCACTTATATCTCATTGGGTAACTGGATACAGTTAAAGTTGCAAGCCATTAGAATGTAACCATCCTTCCAGTCAAAGTTAGCTGTAGCAATTCTCCATAGCAATAAACAAGGTCTGAGTCCCATTCACAAAAAAGTTCCCTTGCAGAGTCTGTCCGCAAAGATCGGAAACTGACTTCCTATTTTGTTTCCGTTTCGCCAAATTGAAGTTTTATGGTCTATCTGTGCCTTTAAATTGTTTTATTGGCTTTTACCTCTAATTAGGAAGGTCTGCTGCTTCTGGTGATGGATCGTAGCTTCAGCAGGAGGTTGCATTGTTGCCTGGAGCGTTCTCAAGCCTCTTCCCCTTTCCTCCCGTGTGCTAAACAGCAGCCGGGGGGGGGGGCTCAGAGGGGGGGGGGGGAGAATTCTTGCTCTGCAGGAACCCTTGGATCCCCACACTCCTGTGGGGTTTTTTGGGGGGGTGCGCTGAGCTCCGTGTCACAGAGGACACTCAACACACCGACATTTTTCTCTGCAGCAGCCGGAACTGAAGTCTGTTTTCATATAATTTAGTTTATTGGATTTTTTACTTTGGCTTATTTTTGTTTAGTTAGAAATTATAAGAAAAAAGTATGTACAAATACATGTTTAAATCAATATTTAATGGTATAACTATTTAAGGCTGTACATGTACCTAAGATCGTGTATGGATGTAAATTAATTTTAAAAAGAGAGAGATCGGCCCTTGGGGAGGATTGCGGCACCAGCAAACTATTAAAATACAATAGTCTTTCAGATATTAAAAGCTTCCCTAAACAGGGCTGCCTTCAGATGTCTTCTAAAAGTCTGGTAGTTGTTTTTCTCTTTGACATCTGCTGGGAGGGCATTCCACAGGGCGAGCACCACTACCGAGAAGGCCCTCTGCCTGGTTCCCTGTAACGTGGCTTCTTGCAGCGAGGGAACCACCAGAAGGCCCTCTGGGCTGGACCTCAGTGTCTGGGCTGAACAATGGCTTTGACAGGGGCGCCAGTCATATCAGCCGAAAAATCCCCCAGACCTGTTTGGAATCCCACTGGATCCATCAGCCTCCAAGGGCGGACCTTCCTAATAGATCCCCCTCTGTTGAGGGGGAAAGGTGCTGACATCCTAAATCTCAACAGGACGTGATCTGACCACGACAAGTGTGTGTTGGGCTGGTGACATGTTGGAACAGCCCCATGGTTGTCATGGCAGCCATGAAGTCCTGAGCCGCCCCAGAGCCAGCTGTCTCAACATGGATGTTGAAGTCTCCCAGAACCAGTAGTCTGGGAGTCCCCAACACTGCCTCCAAGACCAACTCTGTCATCTCAGGCAGGGAGACTGCTGGGCAGTGAGGCGGGTGGTAAACTAGCAGAATCCCTAATCTGTCCTGATTGCCCAACGCCAGGAACAAACACTCTAGGTCCCCGTCCCCCCCGCAAACTGGACAGAGAGCCTGGAGATAGAGAATCTCTCTGTTGTTGTTGTTTAGTCGTTTAGTCGTCTCCGACTCTTCGTGACCCCATGGACCAGAACACACCAGGCACTCCTGTCTTCCACTGCCTCCCACAGTTTGGTCAGACTCATGTTTGTAGCTTCGAGAACACTGTCCAACCATCTTGTCCTCTGTCGTCCCCTTCTCCTTGTGCCCTCCATCTTTCCCAGTATCAGGGTCTTTTCCAGGGAGTCTTCTATTCTCACGAGGTGGCCAAAGTCTTGGAGCCTCAGCTTCAGGATCTGTCCTTCCAGTGAGCACTCAGGGCTGATTTCCTTAAGAATGGAGAGGTTTGGCCTTCTTGCAGTCCATGGGGCTCTCAAGAGTCTCCTTCAGCACCATAATTCAAAAGCATCAATTCTGTGGTGATCAGCCTTCTTTATGGTCCAGCTCTCACTTCCATACATCACTACTGGGAAAACCAGAGCTTTAACTATACGGACCTTTGTTGGCAAGGTGATGTCTCTGCTTTTTAAGGTGCTGTCTAGGTTTGCCATCACCTCTCTCCCAAGGAGCAGGCGTCTTTTAATTTCGTGACTGCTGTCACCATCTGCAGTGATCATGGAGCCCAAGAAAGTGAAATCTCTCACTGCCTCCATTTCTTCCCCTTCTATTTCCCAGGAGGTGATGGGACCAGTGGCCATGATCTTTGTTTTTTTGATGTTGAGCTTCAGACCATATTTTGTGCTCTCCTCTTTCATCCTCATTAAAAGGTTCTTTAATTCCTCCTCACTTTCTGCCATCAAGGTTGTGTCATCTGCATATCTGAGGTTGTATCGAAACAGTTTAAAAACAGTTTTTTAAAAAAAGAGGTCCTCTCTGCTGAGCAGCAGTCCTCATGGGCCTGTCAGGCCCCGCTCTAGGCCAGGTGGAGAGAGGCAGGAATGGGGCCCTCAGGCACTCAGCAGAGGAGTCCTCTGGTTGAAACCCAGATATCGCCCAGTCCTACTATTGCATATCTCTGTCCAGGTGCTAAGTACTTTTATGCTGCTTTACAAATGTGTCCACCACCTAGTTGATTTGTGCAGTATATTTGCCTGTAAAATAAATATAAAGAAAGTAGTGGGGGTTATTGGGAATGTTTGATGTTTTATTGTGTTCTTTATCTGCAGGAAGCTGCCTAGAGTGGCTGGGGAAACCGAGTTAGATGGGCAGAGTACAAATAATAAAATTATGATTACTGTTATTTGGTTACAAAGAACAGGAAGTAAGTGACACAGGGTGGCGTCACTAGAAAGTTATCTGTGATTAAGCCAAGAGTAAATGCAAACATGGGAAAAGTGAAAGTGAAAATTTCACTAGCCTTTATCTGCTTTAATGTGTAATTGAGGTAAATATTTATATTTTATTAGAGAGAAATTTTGAATTGTCTTAAAACAAGCCTATCCAAATTTCTGTGGGAAGGGAAGAAACCTAGGATTAAACACCTGATCTTAATAGACATAAAAGAGAGAGGAGGTTTTTCCCTACCCGATCTAAAACTTTACTACGAGGCAGCCTGTTTCACCTGGCTAAAAGATTGGTGCACGTTGCAGGATCCGGACCTCCTGGACCTGGAAGGTTTTGACAACCGTTGGGGATGGCACGCCTACCTAATATATGGAAAAGCGAAAATTCATAAAAATTTTACCAACCATATAATAGGAAAGTCACTCTTTGCTGTATGGGAAAAATATAAAGACCTGATGGTGCCTAAAGTCCCGTGGTGGACTTCTCCAGTAGAAGCCATAGCAGTAAAACGGAAAAATACTCAGGAAAGCTGGCCAACATTCTAAAAAATGAAGATAACCAAATAAAATTTTAAAAAATTGAGGAAATAAGAGAACACATTTCAGACTGGTTCCAATACCATCAGTTATTTGAAAAATTTAAATCTGACAAACAAAAGGGGTTCTCAGTAGATATTTCCCGATTCGAATCTGATCTTGTAAATTCTAAAAGAAAAACTCTTTCCAAAACTTACCCGACTCCTCCTTGACTGGACAGTCAAGGAGGAGGAGGTAACAGTGGCAATGGTGAGGTGGTCCCAGGATTTTGGCCATTAAATAACCATGGCCCAATGGGAAAATTTATGGAAGATCAATTGGAAATTCACAAACTGTTACACGATTAGAGAGAACTTTCAAAAAATGCAACATCGATGGTATCTAACACCATGGAAACTTTCGAAAATGTATAAAAATGTGTCAAGTAATTGTTGGCTGTCAGGGAACTGCCATCGGAGAGTCAGGTGGTGGAAGGGCTCAAGGAGGTTAGGAGACCCTCGGATGCTGAGGAAGGAACCAGCAGGGGGAGAGAGTTCCCGCAGAAACTCAGTCGGAGGGATGGCTCCAAGATACTTCCAGTGAGAACAGCGGAGAGGTTTCTGGACCTCCGCTGGGGACGCCCACTCCGCGCAGGAAACTGTCACGCAGAGATTCCAAAAGGAGGGTTTCAGTTAAGGAACTCCTATGTTGGCGTAAATTCTGGAAGCGCCCACTGACGGATTCTGCCAGCGATTGAGGCAGCCATGCACCCATGGCTCCGCGGACGGGGAGAGTTTAGAAACTGATTGCAGGAGTCAAGAACTCAGCCATTTACGCACAAACAGCCCCTTAACCCATCACAGCAATCCGTCAGTCTTCGACGCTGCGTGTGCGAAAGAGAGGCATCATGAGCAACCCAACTGGAGACGGAGCAGCGGGAGGAGCTGGGGCGGGACCAACTCTGGAGGAGAGAAACAGAGCGTTGGAACACCAGCTGGCACTGCTAACGGCGCGTCTCGAGGAGAGGAGAGCTCAGGATGCACAGGGGAAGCCCACCCCCATCGGAAGGAAGGTACCGGGGTTGGTACAGAAATTCGGGGGTGACCCAAGAAACTACCAAGCCTTTAAGACAGAAATGCAATACACACTCAACCTGCAGTTTGATGACTTTGCCGATGAGGAATCGAGAGTGGCTTTTGTGATTGGGCACCTCGAGGGGGGAGCTAGAGAATGGGTGAGGCCCCTGATGGCATCGAATAATGATGCCCTAAAGGACTTGAGGAAATTCTTTATCGCGATGGATTTGATGTTTTCCAGCCAGATTGAACAGGGCGTGGTACGCAGACAGTTAATGGCATGCAAACAGGGGAATCAGTCCGTCCGAGAGTATTGGACGCAGTTTACCATGCTCATACATAAATTGGGGTGGGACCTGTGTTCGGACCCGATTCAAATGCTGTTTGAAGAAGGGCTATCCCCGGCGGTGAAAGATGAACTTTCCCGCGCGCCCCGGCCGGAGTCTATGGATCAGCTGACTAAATCGGCTCTTGCGATTGGATCACGCCAAGAGGCAAGGGCTCTGGAGAAGCGGGAAGGGAGAGGAGAGCGTTGGAGTGATTTCCGCATTCCTGAGATGCCAGGGCAACCTTCCCCGCCAGCGGAACCAATGGAGATTGGTACTGCGCGCGCGCATGGCATTTCAAACGTCCAGGAAGGGCGGAAGAAGGAGGGGAAGAGCGCCAAAAAATGCTACCTCTGTCAACAGCCGGGACATTTTGCCAGAGTGTGCCCACAAAGGAAGGGATGGCAAGGAATGGTGGGAGCTGTTGGGAGTGAGGAGGAGGGGGTTAAGGAGCAGGTAAAAGCCAACGTCTGGCTGCCAGCGACAGGGCACAGCAGCCCTGCTACACTCAGGCAGCTCCTGCAATTTCATGAGTAAGGAGTTTGTATCAGAGCACCAGATACAGAAGCTGCCCTTAGGTAATTCCTTGCAGGTGACCACGATTGATGGGAGGGAACTTCTGGGAGGGGAAGTGAGCCAACAGACGGTTCCCATGACAATGAGGGTGGCAAGGCACACGGAAGTCATTGCCTTTCACATAGCCACTCTGGCGGGGCCGCCCATCATATTAGGGATGAGCTGGCTGGCGTTACATGACCCGCTAGTGGGATGGCACCAGTGGACAGTCTCTTTTGGGTCAGCTCATTGCCTAGAACACTGCAAGGGAAGAGAAACTCAGGGGTTGGCTAGAGCAAGTCTGGCAGGGATGGTGGGAGAAAAGGGTGAAATACCACCACAATACGCAGACCTGAGTGATGTTTTCAGCGAGAAGGAAGCAGGTAGACTGCCCCCGCATAGACCCTTTGACTGTCAAATTAATCTACTCCCGGGAGCCCAGTTACCAGTGGGCAAACTGTACGCTATGTCGGACAGGGAGATGCAGGAGTTAAGGGAGTTTATAGACAAGAACCTGAAATGAGGGTTCATCAGGGAGTCAAGAGCGGTGGGGGGCAGCCCAGTGTTTTTTGTGGACAAAAAGGACTCGAAAAAACCCAGGTTGGTCGTGGACTTCCAGGCCGTCAATTCGGTGTCAGAACCAGTGGCCTTTCCCATGCCCAGGATTGACGACATTCCGACCAGGGTGAGGAAGGGAAAGATTTTTACCAAGCTGGACTTGAGGGGGGCGTATAACCTGATACGGATGAGGAAGGGGGATGAATGGAAGACCACCATGTTCACCCCCCTGGGGGCCTTTGAGTATCTCGTTATGCCCTTCGGATTACAGGCGGGCTCCGCCTGCTTTCAGTCCTTCATGCATCACGTCCTGGGACCTCTGCTCTATAAGAACTGTGTGGCCTTCTTAGACGATGTGTTAGTCTACTCAGAGGACGAGGAGCAGCATGTCAGAGATGTCCGGGAGGTCCTAAGCAGGCTGCAAGCAAACCAGCTGTGGGTAAAATTGGAGATGTGCCAGTTCCATACCAGAGAGGTGGAGTTCCTGGGGTACCGTTTGTCAGACAAGGGGTTGGCCATGGATCCCAGTAAAGTCCAAGCGGTACTGGAATGGAAGACACCCAAAACCAGGAAGGACGTGCAGAGATTCCTGGGGTTTGGAAACTTTTATCGGAAGTTCATCAAAAACTTTGCCCGCTTAACGGCACCCATCACCGATTGTCTCAGTAGTAAGAAGAAATTCGTCTGGACGGAAGAGGCGCAGCGAGCGTTTGAACAGCTAAAGAAAGTGTTTGCGTCGGAGGAGCAGCTCTTGCACGTAGATCTACAGAAGCCGATGAGGGTAGAGACGGATGCATCTGATCGCGCGGTAGGGGCGGTGCTTCTCCTGTCGGGAAAAGACGAGTCGGACTGGAGACCGTGTGCCTTTTTCTCGCGGAAGTTGAATAAATCCGAAAGGAACTACACAGTGTACGACCGGGAACTGCTCGCCATTCATGAAGCTTTTCGACGGTGGCGACACCTGCTGATTGGAGCGCAGCACAAGGTGCAGGTGTGCATGGACCACAAAAATCTGGAATATTGGAGAACGGCCCGAGTACTGAACAAGAGACAAGTGAGATGGGCACAGGAGTTCTCCAAATTCCATTTTGAGATTCGCTATGTACCGGGACCAGAGAACGTCAGGGCGGACGCTCTCTCTCGAAAGCCCGAGTATACGGAGGGGGAGGGAGCGCACGAAGAAAGACATATCATCCCAGAGGACCACTGGGTTTGTGGAGCAGCATTGGTGGGGCAAAGGGAACTGGTAGAAGGGACAGAGAACGATGAATACGCCCAAGATAAGCTCAGAGGGCTCAGGAGAGCCGGGGAGAACACAGGGGGGTTTGAAGAAAGGAATGGGGCGTTGTATTACAAAGGGGCATTGTACATACCGGAAGGGGAATTGAGGGGTAGAGTACTCAAACAACTACACGACAGCCCCACCGCAGGGCACTTTGGGCAGCACAAAACCATGTGGTTAGTTACCAGGCAGTTCTGGTGGCCCAAGGTGAGGGAAGATGTAAGAGAGTATGTAAGGGGGTGCGACCGCTGCCAGCGAGCAAAGGGGGAGAGGGCGGCGCCGGCGGGTTTGCTGGAACCATTATCCACACCTGAACGGCCATGGGAGGCAGTTTCCATAGATTTTATGACGGATTTGCCCAAATCCAAGGGGAAAACGGCTGTCATGGTGGTAGTAGACCAGTTAACCAAGATGTGCCACTTTATAGCCTGCTCACATGCGGTAACAGCGGAAGAAACCGCCAGGTTGTTTATAGAACACATTTTTAGGTTGCATGGCACCCCCTTGAGGGTGGTTTCAGACAGAGGGAAACAATTTACGTCCAGGTTCTGGAGGAAGCTCATGAGCTTATTGCACGTAGAGGTCAATTTCTCGACCGCCAGACACCCGGAAACGAACGGGCAGGCGGAAAGGGCAAACGGTATTCTGCAACAATATCTGAGGTGTTATGTAAATGACAGAGAGAATGATTGGGTAGAGAAATTGGCTCTGGCCGAATTCGCCTACAATAACGCGGAAAATGTGTCCACGGGCATGAGTCCATTTATGGCCAATTATGGGTGCCATCCTAGGGCCTTTCCAGGGGAAGGAGGGGAAAGATGGAGTGTACCGGCCGCGGAACATTTTGTGGAAGAAATTGAAGCTATACATCAACAGCTCGAGATGAATTTGGATAGGGCCAAGGAAGAATACAAGAAGCAGGCAGATAGGAGCAGAAGGGAAGGCGAGACCATAAGGGTGGGGGACCAGGTGTGGTTGTCAACAAAAGGGTTGCCCTTCAAGGGCGGGTGCAAGAAATTGAGACCGAAACGACTGGGACCCTTCGAAGTCATACAACAGGTCAATCCGGTGGCCTTCAAACTCAGGTTGCCAGACAACATGAAACTGCATCCAGTATTCCATAGGTCATTACTGTCACCGTACCGGGAGGGGCGGGAATCTTTGGGACGTGAAGGTGAGGTTCCCGCGGCACCGGAAGTAGAAGAGAGGGAAAGCAGTAGTCATGTAGCAGAAATACTCGACTCTCGGTGGAAAGGTAAACAGGTGGAGTACTTAGTGGCATGGGAAGGGGAACCAGAGTCCGAAAATACCTGGGTACCGGCAGAAACGGTTGATGATGAGATTTTAGTAGGAACGTTTCATCTCCGGTACCCAAGGAAGCCTCAGCCCTTGGCTAGGTTCTGGGAGGAACACTTCGGCACCACTGACGAAGAAGGGGAGTTCGAGGGGTTCCCAGAATCAGGACAAGAAGAGGAAGAAGAATCAGAAGGGGAAGAGTATTCGGGAAGAAGGGACAGTAGTAGGTGGAGGGCGGTTTTCGAGTCATCCGAAGATGAGGAGGAGTCTTTCAGGGGGTTCCCAGCCTCACCACCCAGAGAAGAGGGGGAAACGGGGGGTGAGGGGGGTCCTGGAGGGGAGGTGGATGTCAGGGAACTGCCATCGGAGAGTCAGGTGGTGGAAGGGCTCAAGGAGGTTAGGAGACCCTCGGATGCTGAGGAAGGAACCAGCAGGGGGAGAGAGTTCCCGCAGAAACTCAGTCGGAGGGATGGCTCCAAGATACTTCCAGTGAGAACAGTGGAGAGGTTTCTGGACCTCCGCTGGGGACGCCCACTCCGCGCAGGAAACTGTCACACAGAGATTCCAAAAGGAGGGTTTCCGTTAAGGAACTCCTATGTTGGCGTAAATTCTGGAAGCGGATTCTGCCAGCGATTGAGGCAGCCATGCACCCATGGCTCCGCGGACGGGGAGAGTTTAGAAACTGATTGCAGGAGTCAAGAACTCAGCCATTTACGCACAAGCAGCCCCCTTAACCCATCACATTGGCGATGTGGAGATTCAGGAACATTCTATCATATGTGGTGGACATGTAGGAAAATACAGGTATTCTGGGAGAGTATACATGCAGAACTGCAAAAAATGCTAAAGATCTCTTTCAATAAAAAACCAGAGGCCTACCTCCTGGGAATAACAGATTTGGATATTTCACAAAAGAGGAAGGGTATCTTTTTATATGCGACGGCGGCAGCAAGAGTTTTGATCGCAGCAAAATGGAAGAGTAATGAAATCCCCTCTATACAAGATTGGATCCAAAAGCTGACAGAATATGCCAAATTAGATGGTTTATCAGAAAATATAAAGAATAAATCAAAACAGGAATTTGTTTCTAAATGGGAGGTTTTCAAAGAATATCTGAAAAATAAATATAGTAGTTTAAATTCTGTTGCAGCATTCGAGGAACTTCAGTAATAGTTGCTAGGTAGATAGAAGAAATTAGATTTATTGAGAATAAGTTTAATTATGAAAAAAATGTGTATTGGCAATAAGTAATATGAATTTGAATAATGGAACAGATGGGAAGTTGGGTCTTTAGTGCTAAGACCAATAGATGTTTTATTGTTTGCCAAGAAAATTATGTGTCTATGGTTATTTTTGTAATCTGTGTGTAATTTGGTATTTGTGGTTTTTTGTGTGTTTTTTTCCTTGTATAAATAAATAAAAAATTTAAAAAAACAAAAAAACAACAAAAAACAAGCCTATCCAAGAAGCAGAGAACAGTTTGCGTATTAAGGATCCACAGCTAAAGCTGAAGTTTGCGCATCCCAGATTCCTTGTTCATTTTCTCGGTAGTGGTACCCGCCCTGTGGAACGCCCTCCCATAAGATGTCAACGGAAAAAACAACTACCAGACTTTTAGAAGACATCTGAAGGCAGCCCTCTTTAGGGAAGCTTTTGATGTTTCACAGACCACTGTATTTTAATACTTTGTTGGAAGCCGCCCAGAGTGGCTGGGGAAACCCATCCAGATGGGCGGGGTATAAATAATAAATTATTATTATTATTATTATTATTATTATTATTATTGTTGTTGTTGTTGTTGTTGTTGTTGTTGTTGTTGTTGTTGTAACC
This sequence comes from Podarcis gaigeae, assembly GCF_964106915.1. NCBI lineage: Eukaryota > Metazoa > Chordata > Lepidosauria > Squamata > Lacertidae > Podarcis > Podarcis gaigeae. The sequence goes on along the minus strand of NC_139695.1, from coordinate 823,786 downwards.
ATTTTGGATTACAACCACGTCAAACCCGGAACCTGTTTTGGTTTACAACCAGACCTCCAGAACGGATTATGGTTGTAAACCAAGGTACCACTGTATTGGTAGTTCTTGTATGTACAAGTATGGGTTTGTGTATGGGAGCTTCTCCCTGAGATAACTTGGGAAGGGCTGTAGCTCAGTGGTGGACCATCTGCTTTGAATTTAAACAGTCCCAGAGTCAGTTCTCAGCATCTCCAGGTAGGGCTGGGTGTTGTCCTCTGTAGGAAACCCTGGAGCGCTGGTGCCAGTCAGTGCAGACAATATTGTGTTAGATGGAACACAACGATCCAACAGGAGGCAATGATGGCCACCAAATCAGATGGCTTTAAAAGAGGTTTGGGCAAATTCAAGGAGCATAATGCCGTCAATGACTACTAGCTATGACAGCTAATACTTCTGAATGCCAGTTTCTGGAAACAGCAGGAGGGGAGAGTGCAGTTGTGCTTGGGTGTTGCTTGCCAGTCTCCCACAGGCATCTGGTTGGCAACTGAGAACAGGGTGCTGGAATAGATGGGTGATTGGCCTGATATGTCAGGCTCATCTGTGTTCTTTTGTGTGGCTCGATATAAAGCAGCTTTCTATGTTGTTGAACTTTGCTCAGAACATTTCTGTGTTCGTGTTTTCAAATAATTACAAATAATTATTTCTCTTTCTCTTTTTTATTTTTGTGTTTATCTGCAGAATGGGTGCATGTCGTTGGTGCACCTCTGATGATTCAGTCGTCAACCTGCTAAAAAGTTATGCTTCCTCTACATTGCCTGCAAATGAATTTGCTTCAGCCAATAATGACCTCTGTTACTGCATAGAGTGTGTGGATGAGTACCATAAAGCAAAGGATGAGTTGCCATCCTTCCATGAGGTAATAATTTGCCTTGATTGATAGCCCACTATATCCTGGCTGTGTTGGGGCTGGCTGATGACAGAGACAGTCATAGCAGATTTGGGCAGGCAGAAGGCCTGTAGTTATTTGATAGCTTCAGGGGTGGGTAGCTTGATTCAGCTGGTGGTAGAGGTTGGTGGGGTTGCTCACCTGAAGTCGCAGTGATGTCATCAGGTGACTCATTCCCCCCTCCCCTATGTGATGTGCAGCACTTTGAAGCCGCAACAACAAAATATTGGGGGTGCCAAACAAATCTCTTCCTTACCTTCCTCCCGCCTGCTGAAACCTGCTTTGGGCTGTAAAGTGGGTGGTAGCCACCCTGGTGTATGATCCTAAGAACTGGCTTAAAATAAGATCTCCAATTAAAAAAAGACAGCCCACATGACTGCCCCCTGGAGAGCTGATGGTCAAGCAGAGCAGGCAATACTTGGATAAATGGGCCAGTGATACAAAGTTGGTTAATATGTAAGAAATAGGATCTGTAAAGGTGCCCTTAGGAATGTAAGCACTGCGCAGTTCCAGCTCACTTAGAATAATAATAATATTTTATTATTTATACCCCGCCCATCTGGCTGGGTTTCCCCAGCCACTCGGGGCAGCTCCCAATCGGATATTAAAAGCAGAATACAGCATTAAACATTAAAAACTTCCCTAAACAGGGCTGCCTTCAGATGTCTTTTCCTTGACCTCTGATGGGAGGGCATTCCACAGGGCAGGCACCTCTACTGAGAAGGCCCTCTGCCTGGTTCCCTGTAACCAGGCAGAGAGGTTGTAACCTTGCAGTGAGGGAACCGCCAGAAGGCCCTTGGCGTTGGATCTCTGTCCGGGCTGAACGATGGGGTTGGAGACGCTCCTTCTGGACACAGAATTGACCTGCGCCTCCATGGACAGCTGTGAGTCCAAAATGACTCCCAGGCTGCGCACCTGGTCCTTCAGGGGCACAGTTACCCCATTCAGGACCAGGGAGTCCCCCACACCCGCCCGCCCCCCCCAAACAGTACTTCTGTCTTGTCAGGATTCAACCTTAATCTGTTAGACGCCATCCATCCTCCAACCACCTCCAGGCACTCTCACAGGACCTTCACCGCCTTCACTGGTTCTGATTTAAGAGAGAGGTAGAGCTGGGTATCATCTGCATACTGCATACGCCCAGCCCAAACCCCCTGATGATCTCTCCCAGCGGCTTCATATAGATATAAAAAAGCATGGGGGAGAGGACGGAATCCTGAGGCACCCCACAAGTGAGAGCCCAAGGGTCTGAACATTCATGTTCATCACCACTTTCTGGACACAGCCCAGGAGAAAGGAGCAGAACCACTGTATGACAGTGCCCCCATCTCCCAGCCCCTCTAGACGGTCCAGAAGGATGTTATGGTCGATGGTAATAAAGGTGGCTGAGAGATCCAGCAGAACTAGGAAACAGCTCTCACCTTTGTCCCTAGCCCGCCGGAGATCATCAACCAGTGCGACCAAGGCAGTTTCAGTCCCATGATGAGGCCTGAATCCCGACTGGAAGGGATCCAAATGGTCCGCTTCTTCCAGGCGTGCCTGGAGTTGTTCAGCAACCACTCGCTCAATCACCTTGCCCAAGAATGGAAGATTTGAGACTGGGCGATAGTTGGCCATATTGACTGGGCCTAAAGATGTTTTTTTAAGAAGCAGTTTAATGACCGCCTCTTTCAGTGGGTCTGGGAAGGCTCCCTCACAGAGAGAAGCATTCACCACCCCGCAGAGCCCATCGCCCAGCCCTTCCCGGCTCGCTTTTATTAGCCAGGATGGGCAAGGATAAAGGAGTCAGGTGGTAGGTTTCATTCGTCCAAGCAGCCTGTCCACATTCTCGAGGTAACAGATTGGAATTGATCCCACACAACTTGACTAGACAGGACTCCAGCACTCTCCCGCCCTGGCCCTGCTCCCACGGTGGAGTCTACCTCCTTCCGAATCTGAGCGACTTCATCTGCAAAAAACTTAGCAAAAGCATTGCAGGAGACCTTGGGGTCCCTACCAGGCCCCGGTGACGAAGGTGGTTTCAATAGATTGCCAACCACCTGAAAGAGTCTCCTGCTGCTGTTTTCTGCAGATGCAGTAGAGGTAGTGAAGAAGGTCCTTTTCGCCGTCGCCACTTGGTAGGCTTGACGATCCGATTCAGAATGAGTTTTCCGCCACCGGCGCTCTAGCCATCTCAACGATTTTTTCACTGCCCAGGGAAAACCACAGGGCTGTCTGGGTTCCATGCAATCGGAGAGGGCGCTTTGGAGCCAGGCAGTCAATAGCCCTGGTTAACTCCGCATTCCAGCGGGCCACCAGGGAATCAGCTGAAAGGCCATCAACTTGGGATAAAACATCCCCCATCCCCTACCACTCACTGGAAGCCATTTGGATCCATTAAGTGGTGGGGGCGGACCATCCAAATTGTTCCCACCTCCCTGCAGAGGGGAAGGGTCGTGGAGAAGTCCAGTTGTACCAGGAAGTGATCTGACCATTGGCACACAATAAAAGTGTGGTGTAGCTTTTTCTGGGGGTGATGCACTTGCTCACTTAAACTTAATGGAGGGGGAAACACAGGGATTTGGACCAGGGAACAGCAATGTGAAAGGAGGGCAGGGATCTGTGAGTGGACAGAAATCTGTTAATGTTAATACAAAACATAGCATACATTTAATATTGTTTCAGTTGTGTGTCACAAGCACATTAGCTATATAGCTTGCTGGGTTCTAGCCAACAATGTTTTCCAGGTAGACCCATTGAAATATATATCTGCCTAAATTAGTCATGCCCATTAATCTAAATCGGACTTCAGTTCAGAGAACACTAGATACAATCAACTGCATTTTTTAAAAGTTGCACTCATAAGCTGGCTGCAGCAATTATGAAAGTAAGTTTTCTGCATTTAACTCACTTTGTAAATAAGTCTTTCCTTGTGTGAAAAATAAAATTGCCTGCAAGTCCTTTTCTTCCCCTTGCAACCCTAATGTTTCTCTGTCTCTGTCTGTCTGTCTGTTTGTCTGTCTCTCTCTTCCTCTCTCCCTCTCCTTAAAAAGAAACGCCTGAGTTCCTCTTTGCTTTGAAAACAAAGCTCAAATTAACTGTTGCTGTTTAGACTTTCAAGTGGGAGCAGCTGCTTAGTTTTGTTTTGTCCCAGTCACCCTTGGTGTTACTCAAAATCTGAATTGCACGAAGCATGATCTAACTAATTAAGTCTGCTTAAGTGTACTATACAAAAAGCTATTACCAGCTGCAAACTTTGGAGGAGTTTTTTCACCATGCCCAGCTTTTTCCTCTCCTCTGTCTCATTCTTCTGGCATACACATTTTAATACTTATCTAACCCTGAAAAAGAGTTCTGGGGAGTGCCAAGACTTGCTGACTACATTCTGACATTTCAGCTTCTTCTAACAACAAGAAAAAAACTAATTAAAGTTGTAATGAATATAAGAAGAGCATGATGAATCAAGCCAAATGGGGCCCACCTAGTCCAACATCCTGTTCTCACAGTTAGTTGTGCGAAACCCATCAGCAGGGCCCGAGCACAAGAGCCCCCTACCAGTGGCGGAGCGGAGAGCAGGCGGGGGTGGGGCTGGCATGTGCCACCCGCAGCGGTGTGGTGCGCCCAGTGCAGGCGTGGGGGGGCAGGTGCGATGGCACCCTGTCGGGATCGCGCTGCCGGGGGCGGTGCGCTCCCCCCCCACTCCTTTTCCTCCACCAGTGCCCCCTACCCTCCTGTAGTTTCCAGCAACTGGTATTCAGAAGCATTACTTCCTCCCAACTGTGGAGACAGATCATAGTCATCATGGCTAGGAGCCATTGATAGCCTTCTCCATGAATTTATCTAATCCTTCTTTTAAAGTCATCCAGGTTGGTGGCAACCACTGCCTCCTGTGAGAGCAAGTTCAATAGTTTAACTATGTGCTGCATGAAGAAGACCTTTCTTTTATTTGTCCTAAATCTTCAAGCATTCAGCTTCATTGGAAGTCCATGAATTCTAGTGTTATCAGAGAGGTAGGAAAACTTTTTTCCATGTCATGCAAACATTTATAAACTCCTACCATGTCACCCCTTACTCGCCTTTTCTTTAAACCAAGAAGTCTCAAACATTGCAGCCTTTCTTCATAGGGGAGTCACTCTATTCTTTTCATCATTTTGGTGGCCCTTTTCTGAAGGTTTCCAAACTTTACAATATCCTTTTTGAGGTGAAGCAACCAGAGCTGTGCACAGTACAGTGGTACCTTGGTTTAAGAACAGCTTAATTTATGAACAGCTTGATTAAGAATGCTGCAAACCCAGAAGTAGGTGTTTGGTTTGTGAACTTTGCTTTGGAAGCAGAACATGTTCTGCTTCCTGTTGAGTGTAAATTGAGTCCCCTGCTGCTATGGGAAAGCACGCCTTGGTTTAAGAACGGACTTCCAGAACGGATTAAGTTCGCAAACCAGGGTACCACTGTATTCAGAATGTGGTTGCTCCATAGATTTGTATTGGTGTGCTTGGAATTTTTTTTCTCTTAATGGACTAACACTATGCCCTCGTTATTTTAACAATTTTCAAAGATGTAGCCATGTTACTCTGTTGCAGCCTAAGCAACTAATTTCTTGGTCTTTAGGTGCCACTGGGCTTTCTGGGTTACTGCAGTTTTCTGTTTTTCTTTTGTCTGCCACCTCTTTGCCTTTCTGTTGTATTGCTTCCTTTCCTGTTTGGTTTAATGCTTAAGCGTCATTTTAGTATTTTGTCTGGCCAGTTAGCCTGACTCATAAAACAGTTTGTTCTTCCTTGCCTGGATCTTCCAGGATCTTGGCTATATATCTTTTCTAAAACCTTGCACAGTTATTGAGAGTCCAAACGTGTGTTTGAAGACTGTGATTGAATTACAAGATGGCCAGGGATATGTTTGTGTGGCTGCTGAATAGACTCCATGTAAGTAAAGTACACAGCACCATTTGCCAGTGCTGAGCTCCATTCTGTCTTGACCCTTCCATTTGCAGCATTTTTGTGTTGGCACAGCTTTTAAATTTCATTTTTTATTTAAAAATGTCTTCTCTGCCTTTGAAATTGTTACAAAGGAAGCTGTCTTGTAGATAATTAGACCACTGGTCAATATAGCTCAGTATTTGGAGTCTCTCCCAGCCCTGCCTGGAGATGCCTGGGATTGAACCTGGGACCTTGTGCATGCAAATCAGGTGCTCTGAGCTGCAGCCCTTCCCCTTACAGCCCCTGCTGGGAATCTGAGGTGAGAGACCCACATAGCCCATAGTTGCCCCCAGTTCCAGTCACCACCACACAGAGACAGCTGAAGGTCCAAAAAGTTTACTGATGCAGACGATATTACAGTTCTGGACAGTGCTATATACATACAGCTTGTAGGCTTTCCAGATACTATTGATGTCTGGCAACTTTAACCTGTTGCAGGATCTTAGCCAGACCCAGTTGAATATAGCAGAGCATATGCAGACTTCCAGAAGCAATCAGTTGCAGGCAGGTAGGATCCTCTTCATGGATCACTGCCTTGCCATGGCGAAGGGGCTTGAATAACTCAGAGAAGCTATGAGTTAGCTTCTCTAACTCATAGCTTCTCAACGAAGATCATGGCCACTGGTCTCATCACCTCCTGGCAAATAGAAGGGGAAGAAATGGAGGCAGTGAGAGATTTTACTTTTTTGGGCTCCATCACTGCAGATGGTGACAGCAGCCACGAAATTAAAAGACGCCTGGATACAACCTAATTATGCATAATGTACTTTTGCTTTCTTTTATCCTATATAATTCCTTGTGAGTTATACTTCTATAGCCAAGAAGCTTGAATGCAGTCATTTTTTATCTGTTGTGGTGTCTTTTTATATATATATAAAATAAATGATTTTGATTTATTCCTTCTTAAAACTGACATGTTCTCTCTGGTTGTTGCCACTTGAGAAGAAGAAGAAGAAGAGAAAAGTTTGGATTTGATATCCTGCTTTCTCACTACCCTAAGGAGTCTCAAAGTGGCCAACAATCTCCTTTTCCCTTCCTCCCCGACAACAAACTCTCTGTGAGGTGAGTGGGGCTGAGAGACTTCAGAGAAGTGTGACTAGCCCAAGGTCACCCAGCAGCTGCAGGTGGAGGAGCAGGGAAGCGAACCCGGTTCCCCAGATTACGAGTCCACCGCTCTTAACCACTACACCACACTGGCTCTCTAACCATTTAAGGCTTTTAAACAGAAATCTTCCTCAGTCAAAAGCCATTTAAAGGCTTTAAAGCCATTTAAGGCTTTTAAACAGAGATCTTCCTCAGTCTGCATCTCTATTGGAATAGCTTTTAGATCTTTTAATTATTTTATCACTTGTGGGTTTGGTGCCCTGGGTTCCTTTTGGGAGGAAGAGGGGGATATAAATTTAATAAATAATAATCTACAGATTCTGTTTTTTTCAGCTGGCGTCTTCTTAGGACAGCAGAATCAGTTGCTCTCTCTGTTCTAGAATTTTATAGGGTTTCCCCCCCCCCCCCATTGCAGATCCTGTGCAAGCTTGAAATCACTCGCCTTATTACCCACTTTGAGAAATCAATGCAGGAGGAAGATGACAGTGACCTCTTCATTGTAGACAAAGATGGGGAAACACAACTGTGCCATTATACGGATTCCAACTTTGAGGAGAACCTCAGAGTGCCATTGTTGGAAATGCTGAAGTACCCCTACCTGTTACTTCATGAACGTCTCAGTGAGTATCTGGTGGCACCTGAACATGATCCAGTTCTCCCCCTGCATTAGTAGTTCAAAAAAAGCAGCTATGGAAAGTCTTCTCAGAATACAGCTGGAGGTGATATGTTGACTGGGATTTGTTTTTTTGTTTTACTATCCCCCCCAAAAAAAAACCTATTACAAAAGGAGTATTATTTTTATTTTTAGAATATATATTCTGCTGCTCATCTAGGGTTGTCAACTTTGGTTGGGCAAAATATGGGACTGGGGGGGGGGGGGTAAAATTACTTTACTTGATGCAGAATGAAATGACTTCAAAGCAATCAATCAATGTTATTACGGCAAACAGCCAGCATACTAAACCAGAATTTCTGCATAATTCTCTACATAAGCAATAAAAATGATAAATATGGGGTTTAACAATCAATATACTAATTGAATGTACTTAAAATGTGTGTTTAGAGGAATAAAATACCATAAAAGTTTAAAATAATAGGAGTTTTAACTAAGAACTGTAGCGGTTTATAACATTTTATGCAGCTGTGTAATCTTTTGCTTTGACTTATGGCTATTGCATAAAATCTAGCTACATTTCCAATGCTGGTCATACTCATAGGGAAGACCCAATGAAATTTATAGATCTAAGTTAGCAATGCACATTAATTTCAATGACTTACATCCTCCAAACATGCTGACTTTCTGCCTGTCAGATGAATGGTAAATGTAGAACCCCAGCCAAAGAAAGAAAGAGAGCAACAAATTCTGTTTCTCTTCCTAACAGAGCTTTGCCTCCAACGTCCCTTTCCATATAGCTGCTAATGCCAATTCATTCTCTCTCTCTCTCTCTCTCTCTCTCTCTCTCTCTCTCTCTCTCTCTCTCAACACACACACACACACATGCCTCATAGTCAGACAAGTTCATCCAACCACTAGGGTTACATCTTTTCTTGTCACATATTTGTTAAAAAGCTTTCATGTGTTATCTATAGGCATTCATAGAATCATAGAAATGTAGAGTTGGAAGGGACCCTGAGCGTCATTTAGTGCTATACCACTGTTCTTCCTCAGCTAGCAAAATGTACAGTGGTACCTCGGGTTAAGAACTTAATTCGTTCCGGAGGTCTGTTCTTAACCTGAAACTGTTCTTAACCTGAAGCACTACTTTCGCTACTTTACTGCCGCTGCGCCGCCGGCATGCGATTTCTGTTCTTATCCTGAAGTAAAGTTCTTAACCCGAGGTACTAATAATATAATAATAATAACTTATTATTTATACCCCGCCCATCTGGATGAGTTTCCCCAGCCACTCTGGGCGGCTTCCAATCAAGTGTTAAAAACAATACAACATTAAATATTAAAAACTTCCCTAAACAGGGCTGCCTTCAGATGTCTTTTAAAGAGAAGATAGCTGCTTATTTCCTTCACATCTGAAGGGAGGGCATTCCACAGGGCGGGCGCCAATACCGAAAAGGCCCTCTATTTGGTTCCCTGTAACCTCACCTCTCACAATGAGGGAACCGCCAGAAGGCCCTCGGCGCTGGATATCAGTGTCCGGGCTGAACGATGGGGGTGGAGACGCTCCTTCAGGTATACTGGACCAAGGCCGTTTAGGGCTTTAAAGGTCAGCACCAACACTTTGAATTGTGCTCGGAAACGTACTGGGAGCCAATGCAGATCTCTCAGGACCGGTGTTATGTGGTCCCGGTGGCCACTCCCAGTCACCAGTCTAGCTGCCGCATTCTGGATTAATTGCAGTTTCCGGGTCACCTTCAAAGGTAGCCCCACGTAGAGCGCATTGCAGTAGTCCAAGCGGGAGATAACTAGAGCATGCACCACTCTGGCGAGACAGTCCGCGGGCAGGTAGGGTCTTAGCCTGCGTACCAGGTGGAGCTGGCAGACAGCCGCCCTGGACACGGAATTGACCTGCGCCTCCATGGACAGCCTCCCAGGCTGCCCCCCTGGTCCTTCAGGGGCACAGTTACCCCATTCAGGACCAGGGAGTCCCCCACACCCGCCCGCCCCCCCCAACAGTACTTCTGCCTTGTCAGGATTCAACCTCAATCTGTTAGCCGCCATCCATCCTCCAACCGCCTCCAGGCACTCACACAGGACCTTCACTGGTTCTGATTTAAAAGAGAGGTAGAGCTCAGTATCAGTAGAGCTGGGTACTATTTCTGGGTTAGCGGAGTCTGTAACCTGAAGCGTCTGTAACCTGAAGCTTCTGTAACCCGAGGTACCACTGTATTGGGCAAACCAAGTCCTGCCTATTTAAACAGACAGGAATAGCTTCCCTAAGCAGGTCACCATTTGGAGTTTCACCATTTGTCTAGAGGAAAGTAACTCAGTTATAGCGATTCTGACAGTCTCTGCTTCCTCTTCCTCCATTTGTAATCTAAGGGGTAGCAAGGTTGGTCTACAATACAGGGGTATAAGAAGTGTTGAAAAAAAATGATGACTTTTTAAAAATCCCACAACCAGTTCTAACAATTGTAGGCGACATGTGCCATCATAAAATATGCATTTAGTTCTGTGTGTGAGAAGGGCGGGGGGCAGCATCTTTCAAAAACAATTAATTGGCAGGATTAATAGAGGACACCAGGATTAACAGAAGACATCTTGTATTCACACAGACCAGATCTGCTGTTTTGGGGACAAAACACTAATAATAAAAAGGTAGTGGATCAAAACAAAGAAAGCCCCCTTCCCCAAATGCCTGACCATGTGATTCATTTTGCAAACAAAACAAAGCTAAGCTAAACACACTCCTTTCTGAACTTCATGAAAAGGCGAGGCAGGTATCTCCCTTAAGATGCTTTATAGGATAAAACCATCTGCATAGTGACTGTTCCTGTTCTATGATTCTTTGAGGATGACTTTCATCTTATGCAGGGATCATTTGCCTTCATATTATGGTGGTTCCAACAGCCCTAACATTTGGCGTTCTCTTTTTTAAATTGTTAGGTGAGCTGTGTGTGGAGGCTCTTTGTAAAATGGAGGAAATCAACTGCTCCTACCAGGTGGCTGGGAAACACCCTGGGATCTACCTGCTCATGGTACATCCTAATGAAGTGGTGAGCTGCTTTAATTCCCTTTTTCCAGTTATTCTTTTCTTCCTTTTCAGTTTTCCTACGTAGGATTAAGCTGTCCTAAACAGATGACAGATGAAATAGATCCTCCTTGACACAGTGCACAGTTAAACTATGGAATTTGCTCCCACACAGTGGCATGTGGTCAATGGACATGGGGGACTAGGCTAGTCCCCTAAATCAGAGGTTTTCAACATGTGTGCCTTCATAGTCTGAAGCAATAATGCTTCTGATTGCCAGTTGCTGGAAACCACAGGAACGTGGATGCTCTTGTGCTTGGGTCCTGCTTGTGGGTTTCCCACTGGGGCATCTGGCTGGACACTCTGAGAAGAGGTTATAACAACAACAAATTATTATTATTATTATTATTATTATTATTATTATTATTACTTATACCCCGCCCATCTGGCTGGGTTTCCCCAGCCACTCGGGACGGGTTCCAACAGAATATTGAAAACACGATAAAACATCAAACATTAAAAACTTCCCTAAACAGGGGTGCCTTCAGATGTCTTCTAAAAGTCAGATAGTTGTTTATTTCCTTGACATTTGATGGGAGGGCATTCCACAGGGTGGGCACCACCACTGAGAAGGCCCTCTGCCTGGTTCCCTGTAACCTCACTTCTCGCAAGGAGGGAACCGCCAGAAGGCCCTCGGCGCTGGACCTCAGTGTCCGGGCTGAAAGATGGGGGTGGAGACGCTCCTTCAGGTATACTGGACCAAGGCCGTTTAGGGCTTTAAAGGTCAGCAACAACTCTTCGAATTGTGCTCAGGAACATTCTGGGAGCCAATGTAGGTCTTTCAGGACCAGTGTTATTTGGTCTCGGCGGCCACTCCCAGTCACCAGTCTAGCTGCTGCATTCTGAATTTGTTGTAGTTTCCGAGTCACCTTCAAAGGTAGCCCCACATAGAGCATATTGCAGTAGTCCAAGCAGGAGATAACTAGAGCATGCATCACTCTTGCAAGACAGTCCACGGGCAGGTAGGGTCTCAGCCTTCATACCAGATGGAGCTGGTAGACAGCTGCCCTGGACACAGAAATGACCTGCACCTCCATGGACAGCTGTGAGTCCAAAATGACTCCCAGGCTGTGCCCCTGGTCCTTCAGCAGCTTGAAGCAGCTTGGGCAGGGAATCCTTGGTGCCGCGGGGAGGTCGGTACACCATAAGGAATCCTGTACTGCCCCTATTTCCCAACTTCCAGAACATGCACTCAGTAAACTGGGTCTTCCCAATAGGACGCCCGGTGTACGCTAATGACTTCCTAAAAATCACTGCAACCCCCCCCCTCCCCACCCATATGACCTGGGTTGCTGTGGGTAAGAGAAACCTGGTGGACAAGCAGCGGCAAGGACAGGCCCATCTGCTTCATCCAACCAAGTCAGGTTACACATGCCAGGTCAAGTCCTCCATACTGGAGTAGATAGATGGGCCTGTTAGAACACGCTTCCTGCAAAAGGAAAAGCCTTCTGTGACTCAGCTCTAAATTGCTTTGCCCTTTTCTCTGCTCTACCCTCTCAAGCTCTGAAGGAGAGAGGGAAAGGGGCTGGAACCCAACTGTCTTGCAGAGCAGGAGACGTAGCCCTGTCAGAGTCTGTGCCCACACTGAGCCAATGTCAGGAACTGGCTAGATAAGTAGTGGTGGCAGCCAGTTAACCAGGAGGGACCAGAGAGTGACACTGGGGAAGAAGAGGATTTTGAGCCTGGTTCAGACTGGTGGGACATGGAAGAGCAATCCACGGAGGGAACTAGCAAGGAAGCATCAGAGCTGGAGAGTTTTGGGGAGGGGGGTCCTCTGATTTCCAGCAACAGACGGCGGCCAACGCCTTCGCCAAAGACAATTTGGCTGCGCCGAGGGAGTGAAGCACCAGGATGGAGCTTTTTTCAGAGAAGGATGGCCAAGTTCTACGTCAGTGCCACGACAGCTCGCTGGCGGGCCGCTTCGGACAGCATAAAACCTTGTATCACTTGATGCGGCAGGTTTTGGTTTTTTAAAAATCATTTTTATTGGTTTTCCAATAAAAACAGCCAATCAACATATCTGGATCATAATCCAATTAAAAATAATAAACTAGAATTTTTAAAAATTATTAATTTTCCCGGGCTCTCCATAGTCTGGACATTTGAAGCATATCTCCAAATCTTTGTTCCTGCTTCTTCTCATTGTTTCCATATTTTCTGCCTTCTGATCTTAACGCTTTAAAGTTCTCTGTCCCTGGCTCTGCGATTCTCAGTCATGTCAGAAATCATATATCCTTTCATCTGTCAGATACAGCTTTATTTGTGTGTGTATATATATATATATATATATATATATATATATATATATATATATTTTCCCCCTTCATGGATCACTGCCTTGCCGTGGTGAAGGGGCTTGAATAACTCAGAGAAGCTATGAGCTATGCTGTGCAAGGCCACCCAAGATGGACAGGTCATAGTGGAGAGGTTTGACCAAACGTGATCCACCTGGAGCAGGAACTGGCAAGCTACTCCAGTATCCCTGCCAAGAAAACTTCATGGACAAAGACAACAGGCACATAAAAGTTATGATGCTGGAAGATGAGCCCCTCAGGTCGGAAGGCGTCCAACATGCTACTGAGGAAGAGCGGAGGACAAGTACAAGTAGATTCAGAGCTGATGAAGCAGCTGGGCCAAAGCCGAAAGGACGCTCAGTTGCGGATATGCCTGGAAGTGAAAGGAAAGTCCAATGCTTTCTTTTCCAAAGAAAAATATTGCATAGGAACCTGGAACATAAGAACCATGAACCTGGGTAAGTTGGATATGGTCAAAAATGAGATGGCAAGAATAAATATTGACATCCTGGGCATCAGTGAACTAAAATGGACGGGAATGGGCGAATTCAGTTCGGATGACCATCATATCTACTACTGTGGGCAAGAATCCCATAAAAGAAATGGAGTGGCCCTCATAGTCAACAAAAGAGTGGCGAAAGCTGTACTGGGATGCAATCTTAAAAATGATAGAATGATCTTGATACGAATCCAAGGCAGACCTTTTAACATCACAGTAATCCAAGTTTATGCACCAACTACTTGTGCTGAAGAAACTGAAATTGAGCAATTCTATGAAGACTTACAAGACCTTATAGAAGTGACACCAAAGAAGGATGTTCTTCTCATTATAGGGGATTGGAATGCTAAAGTAGGGAATCAAGAGATAAAAGGAACAACTGGCAAGTTTGGCCTTGGAGATCAAAACGAAGCAGGGCAAAGGCTAATAGAGTTCTGTCAAGAGAACAAGCTGGTCATCACAAACACTCTTTTCCAACAACACAAGAGACGACTCTACACATGGACATCACCAGATGGGCAGCATCGAAATCAGATTGATTATATTCTCTGCAGCCAAAGATGGAGAAGCTCTATACAGTCAGCAAAAACAAGACCTGGAGCTGACTGTGGCTCAGATCATCAGCTTCTTACAGCAAAATTCAAGCTTAAACTGAAGAAAGTAGGAAAAACCACTGGGCCGGTAAGATACAATCTAAGTCAAATCCCTTATGAATACACAGTGGAAGTGAGGAACAGGTTTAAGGATTTAGATTTGGTGGACAGAGTGCCTGAAGAACTATGGATGGAGGCTCGTAACATTATACAGGAGGCAGCAACTAAAACCATCCCAATGAAAAGGAAATGCAAGAAAGCAAAGTGGCTGTTCAACGAGGCCTTACAAATAGCGGGGGAGAGAAGGCCAGCAAAATACGAGGGAGATAGTGAAAGATATAGGAAATTGAATGCAGATTTCCAAAAAATAGCAAGGAGAGACAAGAAGGCCTTCTTAAATGAGCAATGCAAAGAAATAGAGGAAAACAACAGAATGGTTCAATTTTCTTGAACCAGAGATCTGTTCAAGAAAATTGGAGATATGAAAGGAACATTTTGTACAAAGATTACCATAATAAAAGACAAAAATGGAAAGGACCTAAGAGAAGCAGAAGACATCAAGAAGAGGTGTCAAGAATACACAGAGGAATTATACCAGAAAGATTTGGATGTCTCGTACACCCCAGGTAGTGTGGTTGCTGACCTTGAGCCAGACATCCTGGAGAGTGGAGTGAAATGGGCCTTAGAAAGCACTGCTAATAACAAGGGCAGTGGAAGTGATGATATTCCAGCTGAACTATTTAAAATTTTAAACGATGATGCTGTTAAGGTGCTACACTCAATATGCCAGCAAGTTTGGAAAACTCATCAGTGACCAGAGGATTGGAGAAGATCAGTCTACAGCCCAATCCCAAAGAAGGGCAGTGCCTAAGAATGCTCCAACTACCGCACAATTGCACTCAGCAAGGTTATGCTTAAAATTACACTAGCAAGGTTATGCTTAAAATTCTACAAGGCAGGCTTAAGCAGTATGTGGACCGAGAACTCCCAGAAGTGCAAGCTGGATTTCGAAGGGGCAGAGGAACCAGAGACCAAATTGCAAACATGCTCTGGATTATGGAGAAAGCTAAGAGAGTTCCAGAAAGACATCTACTTCTGCTTCATTGACTATGCAAAAGCCTTTGACTGTGTCGACCACAGCAAACTATGGCAAGTTCTTAAAGAAATGGGAGTGCCTGATCACCTCATCTGTCTCCTGAGAAATCTCTATGTGGGACAAGAAACTACAGTTAGAACTGGATATGGAACAACTGATTGGTTCAAAATTGGGAAAGGAGTACGACAAGGCTGTATATTGTCTCCCTGGGCCACTGGGCCCATCACCTCCTGGCAAATAGAAGGGGAAGAAATGGAGGCAGTGAGAGATTTTACTTTCTTGGGCTCCATGATCACTGCAGATGGTGACAGCAGTCACAAAATTAAAAGACGCCTGCTCCTTGGGAGAAAGGCGATGGCAAACCTAGACAGTATCTTAAAAAGCAGAGACATTACCTTGCCAACAAAGGTCCGTATAGTTAAAGCCATGGTTTTCCCAGTAGTGATGTATGGAAGTGAGAGCTGGACCATCAAGAAGGCTGGTCGTCGAAGAATTGATGCTTTTGAATTATGGTGTTGGAGGAGACTCTTGAGAGTCCCATGGACTCCAAGAAGATAAAACGCATCCATTCTTAAGGAAATTAGCCCTGAGTGCTCACTGGAAGGACAGATTGTGAAGCTGAGGCTCCAGTACTTTGGCCACCTCATGAGAAGAGAAGACTACCTGGAAAAGACCCTGATGTTGGGAAAGATGGAGGGCACAAGGAGAAGGGGACAACAGAGGACGAGATGGTTGGACAGTGTTCTCGAAGCTACCAGCATGAGTCTGACCAAGCTGCGGGAGGCAGTGGAAGACAGGAGTGCCTGGCGTGCTCTGGTCCATGGGGTCACGAAGAGTTGGACACGACTAAACGACTAAACAACAACAACATATATTTTTTCAACTGTCTATTTGCTAGCACAGCTTTCCCTGACTTCATTCCAATCTTCCAATCCGGGCTGTTGTCCAAGCTTTTCGTTTGAGATTTAATAAGATAGTAGTTTCCACATTGTTATGTTATTACTGTAAATTGTTAAGCATACTGTTTGCAATAATGCAATGTAAATGAGCTGTATTCCACAGATATAAGTCATTTGGCGATTGATCAGCCTCTCAGAGACCACACAATCCCCCTCTCCGGGCCCTAGAAGGGGGGCTGCTAGACATCCATCAGCCATCTTTCTCGCTCATAATGAAAAACTTCTGCAAACAGCTGTACTATATGTCTTCCCAAATTGTTATCTCCAGTCATTACAAAGTCAGCCAGCAAATATCTCCCGCTTCTCTCAAAAAGGGGGGAATTCTCATTTTTCCGTTCTGCGTCATATTAACAAGCGCTGTCTTGTTTCTTCTTTCATCTTTATCAAGTCTTTCAAGTCTAAGTAAAGCTGTGCAATTGAATACTTAATTATAAATAGAAGTCCATCTGTATTCTTTCTTTTTTAAAAAAAGTTTCTTAATGAGGCTTGGCATTGAAAACCAACTGTAGATGTTAAGAAGAGAAAAAAGACACACCAAACACCTCCGTAATCCACACGCCATGATGAAAATCTCCTTGAAGAATCTCTTAAACACCAGGAACTGTACAGTTCTGCAGATTTTTCTTTAGTCTTCTTCGGTCCAGGCTATGTCTGTTTATTGTCCAATTCCAATCATTTTATTGAACAGATATTTCCGGCTATGAGAATGACATCGGAGAGTGCCAGCCGTGTCGTGCTCTGGGACCCAGTGTCCTGCCGCTTGCACCTTGATGCAAGCTGACAATCTCAGATGCGGCAGTTTTGGTGGCCGTGGGTGCCTGAGGACGTCAAGGAGTAGGTTCACGCCTGCAAAACCTGTCAGTGTGCCAAGTGGCCACAAGAAGCCCTGATGGGGCTACTGCAACCCTGCCTACATCCCAGGGGCCCTGGGAGACCATAGCCATGGACTTCATTACTGAACTGCCGTCCTCGTGACAGCAGACTGTGATCTGGTGGTGGTGGACCTGTTTACCAAGATGGCACATTTTGTATCTTGCAAGGGGCTTCCAACAGCCTAAGAGACAGCCCAGTTCTTCGTAGATCATGTCTTCAAGCTGCACATTCTGCCACAGCGAATTGTGTCTGAAAGAGGAACCCAATTCACCTCCCAGTTCTGTAAGAAGGTCATGCAACTTCTGGACATGGAACTGTGCCTCTCTTCAGCTCATCATCCGGAGACCAACAGAGAGGCAGAGAGAACCAACAACACACTGCAGCAGTACCTGTGTTGTTACGTCAGTTACCAGCAGGATGACTGGGTGGCCTTGCTCCTCTTGGCCGAGTTTGCGTATAAAGAAGTCTGACCCATCTTCTTTAACTTTCCATATGCTGGTGGAATCCCACCACTCCAAATGGTTGGCTTGCATTGAAAGCAAAATCAGAACATGTGGCCTATCATTCAAGTCACTGCTTATGCTCCCATAATTGGAAGCATTCCAGACAATCAAGTGCAGAATCCTAGAGATTGAATTCCAAGCCCTTAGCAGTACAGCCAATAAAACCTGTTCCCCGTTGGGGTTGGGAATTCTACCCTCATTTGGCCAGGGCCCTCCATATTTACATTACCTTTATGCTCCCCACCTAAGCAGAGCTATTTCCCTCTCAAGATTTCACATCTTGCCATCTAGTAAGATGTTAGATTCTTGAAAATCCCTTATTCTGAAAGGTACTGCCCTTGTGAGGGACGCAGGTGGCGCTGTGGGTTAAAGCCTCAGCGCCTAGGACTTGCCGATCCGATCGGCGGTTCGAATCCCTGCGGCGGGGTGCGCTCCCGCTGCTCGGTCCCAGCGCCTGCCAACCTAGCAGTTCGAAAGCACCTCTGGGTGCAAGTAGATAAATAGGGACCGCTTACCAGCGGGAAGGTAAACGGCGTTTCCGTGTGCGGCTCTGGCTCGCCAGAGCAGCGATGTCACACTGGCCACGTGACCCGGAAGTGTCTCTGGACAGCGCTGGCCCCTGGCCTCTTGAGTGAGATGGGCGCACAACCCCAGAGTCTGTCAAGACTGGCCCGTACGGGCAGGGGTACCTTTACCTTTACCTTTTTACTGCCCTTGTGGCACAAAACAGGCTGTATCTATCACATACGTTTTATTTCATTGCCCAGTTTATGCAAAATAAATGATTAGTATTTGACCCCCTTATTGAAGGAGGGGGTCTTCCAGGGTGACCTATCTGTTGAATAACTGTAGGAATGACTTGGAGAATGCGGCAAGATTTTGGAGTGACGCCATGAAATTACGTCACCATAGGTCCTAAGAGGGGACGCAGGTGGCGCTGTGGGTTAAAGCCTCAGCGCCTAGGACTTGCCGATCGAAAGGTCGGTGGTTCGAATCCCTGCGGCGGGGTGCGCTCCCGCTGCTCGGTCCCAGTGCCTGCCAACCTAGCAGTTCGAAAGCACCTCCGGGTGCAAGTAGATAAATAGGGACCGCTTACCAGCGGGAAGGTAAACGGCGTTTCCGTGTGCAGCTCTGGCGCGCCAGAGCAGCGATGTCACGCTGGCGACGTGACCCGGAAGTGTCTGCGGACAGCGCTGGCCCCTGGCCTCTTAAGTGAGATGGGCGCACAACCCCAGAGTCTGTCAAGACTGGCCCGTACGGGCAGGGGTACCTTTACCTTTACCTTTAGGTCCTAAGAGCCACCTTTGTATCTCACAACGTCTGGACAGTTTTATCCTAAAGTGCCTCCTACTATGTTTTGTTACCTGTGTTGTTTTCCAATCCATGTATACGACATACTCTTACTATGCCAATAAAGGAGATTGATTGAGAACTAACTTATACTTAAGAGTACACCCATTGAAGTTAACAAACCTAAGTTGATCGTGCCTGTCAGGGGACTGCCATCAAAAGGGGGGAGGGAGGTAGGAACGATAGGGAAACAGACATGCAGCTTCCGTCGCCTAGTTTTCGCAAGGGAATCAAACATAAGGAAAAGAGGAGGAGATTGGGGGTGTCCAGGTTCTTATGATGGGGGGGGGGGCGGAAGAACCCACTCTTGGAATCTGCTACTGACTGAGGCAGACATGAACTTTGGACTTCTGCACTGTACATAGTTTGCACCAAATAAAACCTATAAAAAGGCAGGTCGGAGTCCTGGCTGTTTACTCGTGAGCAACCATACGCATCCTTGACAGCGCTCATCAATTTCAGTGGGCCTGCTCTGCATAGGACTGACACAGGATACAACCCAAAGTAACATCCAAACTGTTCTACATTGTCATTAACACAGTTCTATTTTTAGTAATTCTGCCCAGAATCTTTTTTTTAAAAGGTTGTTGTTAAAAGGTGGTCTCTTGTCCCTCAGTGTCTAGGGTGGTTGGGAAGTGAGGAGGCTAGGAAGTTCACAACCTTCAAATAAGCATTTCTAGAAATAGATATCTAGGCTGTCTGGTTTGGAATTTGAACCTTTATCTTACGCTTTATAATAGTTGCTTTTCATGCCAACTTGCTTCCTGCCCCAATTTGCCTTAACAATTACTGTTGTGATTCCTTACTGTAGTAATTCCTAGTGTCCCTCCAAACCCACAGATTCGCCAGTGGGCCACCCTGAAAGCCAGGAGCCTGGGGAAGGTGGACAGGGACGACTATTACAACATCCAGGAAGTGTTGACGTGCTTGTTCAGAGTCATAGAGCTGGACCACTTTGAAAACTCTGATACTTATAACCTTGCAATAGTTGAGAAGGGGAATCTTATCTTGTTGCCTCGCCATCTGTATGATACCACCAGTTACAAAAACTACTGGCTAGGTGAGTAGAAGCAAGCTGAGATGTTAGGCATGAACCATTCTATAGAGAGTGGTAGCATTGTAGTACAGCAGAGATGGCTAAACCTTTTTGTCTTTTGGCGCATGGGCAACATTGGCTCATAACAAAACCTCTGAGGGCTTCATGCCAGCACTGTGTGTGCCCCCAAAATGGGCATGGGGTGAGCA